>NC_030856.1:19035295-19037764 GCF_000208745.1 Theobroma cacao | reverse complement strand
TTGCTCCCATTGTAAAATTGCCTCTACTTTCTTAGGATCAACATATATTCCAGTTCTCGATACTACGTGTCCCAAGAATACCACTTCCTGTAACCAAAACTCACACTTCGAAAACTTTGCATACAACTGTCTTTCCCTCAAAGTTTGTAATACTATACGCAAGTGGGCAGCGTGCTCATCATTATCTCTCGAGTAAACCAGTATGTCATCAATAAACACAATAACAAACTTGTCCAAGTAAGGGTTGGAACACCCTGTTCATGAGATCCATAAAAGCTACCGGTGCGTTAGTTAACCCGAAAGGCATGATCAAGAACTCATAATGATCGTACCGAGTCCTGAACACTGTCTTGGGTACATCCTGTTCTTTAATCCTCAACTGATGATACCCAGACCTTAGGTCAACCTTGGAAAACACTGTAGCTCCTTGTAATTGATCAAAAAGATCATCAATCCTCGGTAACGGATACCTATTCTTAATGGTCATTCTGTTAAGCTGTCGGTAATCAATACATAACCGAAGTGTACCGTCTTTCTTTTTCACAAATAAAACCGATGCTCCCCACGGAGATATACTAGGGCGTATAAAACCCTTGTCCACCAACTCTTGCAATTGTACTTTCAACTCCTTCAACTCTACCGGAGCCATTCTATATGGAGGGAAAGAAATAGGTGCGGTACCCGAAAGTAAATCAATAGGGAACTCAAGCTCTCGATCAGGAGGCAGTCCCGGTAAATCATCAAAAAATACATCAGGAAACTCACTCACTATCGGGACATCCTCTAACTTAGGTTCCCCCTTTGAAGTATCAATTACATATGCCAAATAAGCCGGATACCCTTTCTGCACTAATTTTGAAGCTTTGATGGTCGAGATTACACAATACGGTAATACTCGACGTTTCCCTACAAACACAATCTCTGCTCCCTCCGAATTTCGAAGAACAACTTCCTTTCGAAAATAATCCACGTTCGCCCGATGTGCAGTTAACCAGTCCATACCCAATATTAGATCAAAATCCAGGATCTCTAGAGGAATTAAGTCACCCCTAAATTCTTCCTCACCTACCCTTACCTCAAAGTCTCTGTAACAACTGTTTCTAACTAGCTTTTCTCTTAAAAGGGTGTGAATTACAATTTCTTCCTCTAATGGTGACAGGTTTCTATCAGCAATTGATGCAAATGTGGTGCTCACATAAGACCTATCTGAGCCAGAATCTATTAAAAAATAAGCATCTTTATCAAATAAAGACATAGTACCTGTCACTGCTCCAGGTCGAACCCGTGCCTCATCTTCCATCACAGCGAAAGCTCTTGTCGAGGTACGAGTCTGTGGTCTCGAAGGTGGATGTGCCGGGGTATTACTCTCCACACCTGACCGTATGTTACTCCCTGTCTCGGTGGCAACTCAAAAGAATCTCTCCTCTGCATATCAGTGTGAGCTGGTGAAGATGATGCAACTACCGTGGCTCGTCCTAACCGTGGGCAATTACTCCTCATATGACCCGTCTGTCCACATTGGAAACATCTTGTTGGCCCTCTACATAGCCCACTATGATAATTCTCACAATTTTTGCATCGATCAGAACCTCCGAAACTCTTCCCAGAACCAGTCGTAGCAGATCTGCTAAACCTCGAAGGTCTTTGTTGTGATGGTGGAAATGGAGGTCGAGGAGATGTCACGGAAACAGAAGTAGTACTCCCTGAAATCGCTGAGTCCTTGCCTCTTTTTACTGGTTGACTAGAAGACATACCAGGATTCCTCATTTTTGCAAACTCAGTCCGAATCCTCCTATTCTCAGTCGCGAGCTTCTTAGCCAGTAAAGCCATTTGTACCACCTCCTTATGCGGCTCCCTACCAGTCACTGTCATCCGCTCTCTAATCTCATTACGGAGCCCTTCCTCAAAATAACTGGCCTGATCCTACTCAAATTTCACCAGATCTGGCACATATAACATCAACTCGTTAAAACGAGTCTCGTACTCCTCTATAGTTAGATTTCCCTGTTTCAAACTCAGAAATTCTCTCTTCTTTTCTTTCTGATGAAAATAAGTGAAATACTGACCATCGAATTCCCTGAGAAAATCAGACCACGTCTGAGGAGTAGTGGAACGGGACTTCATTGAATTCCACCAAGTACGAGCCCTCTTCTCTAATAATCTCGTAGCCACCATCAGTTTCATGTCATCGTCTAATCTCATATCAAAGAGAGTCTCTGAAACCTGATTAATCCAGTCCTTTGTCACAGTGGCATCCAACTCACCCGTGAAAGACACACAACCGAGCTATCTAGCCTCCTTTAGCTTCTTGGAAATGGATATATCTTGTACCGGTGGTGGAACTAAAGGAGTAACTGGTGGTACTATAGGTGGAACTTGACCAGTCGGAGCTCCACCAGCCATTGCGGTAAAGAAAGCTGCCAATGCCTGTGCTGCCTCAATAGGCATGGTGGGAATACCTGTAGGTGG
>NC_030856.1:19016108-19027851 GCF_000208745.1 Theobroma cacao | reverse complement strand
TTTTTACTACTTTCATGTGACGAAAAAATTATTTACGAATATTTCTATAAAAATTTATTTTATGAGAAAATAGAATATTTTATTGATTATTTTTGAATAGTATTAGTTGTTAACAGTTTGCTTTCAAATGAACGTTTTAGATACTTATTTTGTTTTTAAATCATTAAATATATATTTTCTGCTTACCTACTACATTTTTAGCAAGTTTTGAGATTTTCAAAGAAAGAAAATGACGAAAATGCCCCTGTGAGCCAAAAAAAAATGTTATGTTATGATTTGAAAATGATTTGTAATCCTTCGTATTTTGATTATTTGATAACTATTGCTCATCGGGGAAGTGCGAAAGCTGATATGAGAGCCTTGCGAGGTTTCGATCGACATTCGGGGTGAAGAATGTTTGTCGAGGCTTCGCGGCAGTTGTCACGGGCTCGATGGGGAGTTCCGGGTCGTGACATAGATATTCCAAGATCCAATAAAGTTTAAACTATTCTTAATCTCATTAAGAAAATTCAAGCTTATTAGCCATGAAATCACTCCACCATAGATTCATGGTTACACTCTTGGATTAACTATAATTACAAGAAATAATTCAATAGTTGATATTCATTATTAGTTGTTCAATTGCAAACTTTATATTGTGAACCCTCATAACCATCCAATGACAAAAGGTGAAATTACTGTTTTAGCTTTTACGTCAATTTTGTCCCCTAGTCTCAAATTTCATCCAATTAGTGATCCAATACTCTAGATCTAATCTTTTAAGTATCAAGATGTGATGCGTAGTTAATTCATCAATCCACTGGGCCCAAATTACTCACTAATCTTCCTGAAAACACTAAAAGTGATGTTAATCTTATGAACTCCACCATTTGGATATATGTTCCTGGATGTTCACCTCAATTATAATCCCAACATACGAAGTCTAGATCAATCCTTTATGATGATCATGCCCATGATAAATGAAAGATTATAAAGAGATAAAACATGAGTCCATTATCCATCAGGATTCCAAATCTACTATAAGTAAATGGATTAGTGTGAATCAAGATTTAAGTAACAGTTAAACTTAAATTTGATTGTCACGTGATTTCAGTTCATGTTATAGTGTCATTACTCGAAATCAACCATTTCGATGATTTGAGACACATCATTCCGTTGAAGTGAATCACATTCGTTTCATTGAAAGTAATTTGGACACTACAACCTTATCACAATATAGTGACCAGCTTTATTACATGGCTGTGAATAATTTTTAGAATCAATTAAAATACATGTCTCTTATGAATGGCTCTTAATACAAATGTATTTTAATATCTCAGTAGAACCATGGTACCTTAATAACTAGATAATGAATGCTTACTTAAAACAAACTTTTCGTCATATTATCAAAATGTACTTTTTTCAATACAAATAAATTAAATGAAATTAAACATGAGAATATACTCACTTTCCAAGGCACCATATTCTCAAATTCCTAACAGGTAGGTACCCAGATATTCATGAAATTATTTTGGTTAGGAAAAGAACCACATTTTGTAAATAGCTTCTTGTAGTTGCGATCCTTATAGTTAGGGAGTTGTATGCTAATGCAAAGGAGCAAAGTAATGGGTCTACTTTTTTCAAGGTAAATTAGTGCCTTGTACTTATTAATGCTTATTGTGAGATTCCAAAGGTTATGGCTGATGAATATTTTACTTGGTAGTCGAATTTCGATGAGGTGATTAATTATTTGTGTAAGGGTAACGGGGAATGGAAGATGTCTAAGGGGCTGCCTTTGTTTTTTAAAATGATACACCTTCATGGGGCTTACAAGTGTTGGCTGTACTTTGTTACAGGTAGGTTGTTTTCTATAAAGCATGTTAGTGATATTGCCAATGATAGAGCTCTATTGCTTTATTGTATTTTGACTAGTAGGGCAATTTGTGTTGGGAGACTAATTTACATCACCATCCTTCATTCTGTTAATACACCTCGAGAGGGCATATGGTTTCCATCTTTTATCACTGAGTTGTGTAAGAGAGTTGAAGTGGAGTGGGGCTCTAGAGAGGAGTTGCTATATCGTAATGGTCCAATTGATGATGGTATCATGGAAAAGTTCATGCAACAAAAGTCATTTGCTATTGGAGGTACTTCAACAACTATGAGGACTCGAGTACCTTATCCTCAGGTTATATCCATGGCACAAAGGATGGAGCAACTTGAAAGCCACATGGAACATTAAGAAAAGTGCATTTGGGCCATTGAATAGATAATACGAGCTAAAAAATGCATTTGGGCCATTAAATAGATAATATGAGTTTACGCTCAACATTTGGGCATGGATGTCTTTCTTCCCTGTTTTGCCATGTCACAGCCTAATTTTCAAGCCATGACTGCCGCATGGACCCAATGGGCATAGCCCACTAAGCCCAAGCAAACCTTTTTATGTGATCCTGTTCATCACTACATCCATCATTTTAAATGCCATATTTCGTAATTCTCAACTATAATTATTTAAACAATAATAATATAGAAACCAACTACTTACATTTATATCATCCAAAATAATGTCACCCATTGCCAACTCATAGTGGCAAAATTAATCAAAATAAACATATATTGTTTATGACATGTATTTTAGTGATTTACATCACGTGTACGTATACATAAGCAAAAAGACTCTTGACTTCCAGCAGAGTGACCTTAGGTGAAGGTATAGCTACTAAATGCCATGGTACCTACCAAAAAGATGAATATACATGGACACCTCAATCTAGGTCCCAACTACCTCCGAATCTGAAAACATGAAGTTGAAAAGAGTGAGTATAAACCTAGTGAGTGAACATAGGAAGGGAGCAAGCATCAATACGGGAAGTTTTAGAAAACATTATGCACTTATGTTGAAAACAATGCAATTTAGCTTAATTTCTTGTTAAAACCCCTCAACTCAACCCTTGATTATTTAGTGCCTTAGTGTTGAAAGATCCATGATCAACAATGAAGTTAAAGAGTGAAAACTACGATAAAGTCCAAGCAAGGCAAGCATGGCAGAGTGAATCTCACTACAACAAAATGGCATTCTCATTGTAGCTAAATTCAGGCAACATGTTGAACCAACCATTCAAGAGTTTCTCGCTACAGCAAAAACCCAGGCAAACATTTTACCCAACCACCTAAGAGTTTCTTGCTGTAGTGAGAATGCATTTTCGTTGCAGCGAAAATCTGGGCTAGTCAAACCCCAACACTCGAGAGTTTCTCGCTGCAAGGAGAATGCATTTTCACTACAGCAAAAATATGAGCTAGTCAAGCCCCAGCACCCTAGAGTTTCTCACTGGAGCGAGAATGAAATTTTGCTACAGTGAGAAACAAGGCAATAAAATTAAAAGAATTCTTGTCACAACGAAAATCCATTTTTGTTGTAGTGAAAATCAATTGGAAAGCATTTGTCAAATTTTAACATTCAATATTCAATGCAATCACAATATATTTTCCATAACCTCTCTATATATAACATATATAAACATATATACAACTACCGACATCACCCCAACTCTCCCCCAGCTCTTGTGCACTCCCACACCACACATAGCTAGGTCATCATGTGCACTCCCACACCGCACATTACAATATCATCATCAGCATCATGTGCTCTCCCACACCGCACATGGCATAAATCATCGGCGTGTGCACTCCCACACCGCACACGCACGATTATTATTATCACACAATAGTACCATTCAATGCATAACATACACATCAACATAATGTAGGAACACATGAACTAATCACATTGCACATTTCACAATATAAGAACATTTCATCAAGGGCTTGTTCCCCAGGTACATTTTAAAGCAAAAAAACAAATAAAATTTTCAAATGATTCATTCAAACACATATGCATTTGCCAAAACAATTTAGATACAAGTTCACTCACTTGTCTTGGTTGATTCTTTAATCGACTCTGACTTCCACTAATGCTCCAAGTGGAGATGTGGGGTCTCATTGGAACCTATCACACACAATGGCATCACACCAACTCAATTTACATGAATACTATTCCCAAATGTTGTTTCCTAAATCAAGTTTTACTAGTTATTCCTAACTAGCTTCCAATTACCATTTGACTAGTCATTACTTTGCACTAATTTAGCCTCACTAAAAATAAATAAATAACCTTCAACAATAAGACAATCCACAATTCTAACCATTGGCCATTCATCAACAACTTAAAAATCAACCCTAACTCACTACTTATCTTGGTGGTTTTGTAGTTGAATTCCTTTTCAAGAGTTTGTCAAGCTATTATGGAAAGTCACACTCTCTCTCTCTAAAACATCCAACTAGTGAGAGAAAGCATTGAGGAAAGACTTTTGAGGGTTCTTGAGGTGTACAAGTCAAAAAGCACAAAGAATCCTATGAAAAAGTGTACCAAAGCATAAGAATTAAAGTTACTTTGAGAAAGTTATGGAGGTTTCAAGGGATGGCTTCCATGGAAGATATAAAACATTTAGTGAGGAAAAAGGATGGGAAGAAGAAGAAGAAGCTACTGGAAATGAGGAGAAAGTGTTGGAAAAAAACGAGATATTTATCCTACAGTTGACTAAAGTTCTACTTATTTATAAAAATGCCATTGCATAGTTGACTTTGCCTTCTTCTTCCCTTTGGCTCAACCTTTTACTCTTTTAACACTGAGAAAAGGTCCATAATAGACTGGGAGTACTTGAGTTCACGAAAACTTAAAAATTTATACCCGAGGTCCAAAATGACCATTTTACCCATACTATGGAAATTATCATTATTTTTATTTTCTTTATTTATTTCATTATTATATGCATCATTCATTTATTCCTTAGGCCTACTTGAACCTTAATAATATTAAAAAACCCACTTCTAGGAGCTCACCAAGGAAAATGACAACATTACCCCTAATCTGCGTCATCGTGTCTACCTCCGTTACATTTCTATGAAGGTAGAGGTTTCACATGCCAAATGATCCCAACAATGTTAAAGAAGCTGATGACAATGATGTGTAGGACGACATCTAGATTCTTTCTGCCAATTCTTAAGGGAGTTTTCGTTTTCCTTTCTTTTTATTTTATTTTTATTTCTTTTTCTTAAACATTAGGGACAATGTTTCATTTTAAGTTTATGGGGGTGTTTTTAGATTTTGTTTTGTTTGTGTCTTTATGGTTTGCTTAATTTTTTTATTGTTTTTAAATTTTGCTAATTTGTATTTCTATAAAAATTAAAAAGATAAAAAAACTTACTTGAGATGTTTTGACAGCTTGCTTATGATTTTCTTTATCATAGGTTGATATTTTGATTTCCTTATGATTTTAGCCCTTGGAAAAAATATGGATATGATTTACGTTTGTGTTGATATTCTTGTGTTAGCTTCATTATAGGATGAGAATTCCAATAATTTGAATACTCAATCTTTTATTTAAAATTGTTATGTAATTTAGAAAAAAATTATGTTAATAAAAGTATAGTGAAGTCAAGGATTCCAAAATTTATTTGATTCTCTCTTAAGGTGAAATCCTAAATAACAACTAGGGTAGAAAATGATTTAAGCTATCTTTAAATTGTTTGAGCCTTTGTGAGCCTACCTTGTTACATATTTGTCCTTACTAACCCTTTTTGAACCTAATTTTCCCTTTTCTTTTTTTTTTGACAAGCACATATTTATTTTAGCCTTAGCATTTTTATGTACTTCCAATTTTGAACCTTTCACCCTTAAGCATTTTAATCTTTCTATGAAGTATTTTGAGGTTAGAGTTAAATGAAGAGAGAAAGATGGAGTGATGAAAAAAGGGCTGTGCCACAGTGTTGAGAGGAAAATTTTGAAGGTTTGGTGCGGGAAAGGCAAGGCTACTGGCTTGTTAAGGGTATATGGTCTCTACACTTATTCTAAAGCCCATATTAAGAGCCAATTAGGCCTAATTAGGGAGAATAGGTTAAGTTAGTGGTATTTAAAAGAGTTTAAGGAGAAGTTAGCTATAAGAAGACAACCCTAAGAAAGATTCAATAAGTTAAAAGTTGATGTTGAAGATTGAAGATTAAGGCTACCAACATTTGCTTTTCTTCTTCCTTAGCTTTTATTATTCTTATTACTCTTGATGGACAAACTTCATATGTTTTTCATTTATTATTGCGATTATGAGTATCGAATTTCTTTTATCTAGGAATACAATTGAACTCACATGTAGTTTAAATTTTTAGTCTCTTTCTAGCTTATTGTCAATGGAATTGGATTATATATTCCAATTTGTTATTAATGCTTTTAATTATTTGGCCTCTAATTAATTTGATTTGGAGACCTAAACTTGAGAAAGGGAGTTTAGAGTAGGCTAAAATTAGAATAGTATATGATCATATTTATGTTCTTGGATGAATAAATTGATTTATGTATAAGATAAAGATATACCTATATGCCTTATGTAGCCAGTATTAGAGACTAAACTTAATGAATCTATTTTAATTTCAATTCACATAAACATAAAGTGTTTTGATTAAAATAGAAACTTTTATAAGAGTATCGAGAGAGCCTTATAAATAATTATGGACTTTAGATTAGCAATTCAACCTATTGGAATAAGTTAAGGAAAAGAGGTACGATTTAGATGAAATGTGAGGGATATTGTAATCCTAGACTTGTTTGATTTGATTTTTATCCAATTAAATTTCTACTTTGATTTTTAATTATTGTCAATTAGTTTTTTTAATTAATTTCTAGTAATTAGTGTAAGGTCAATATTATAAATAGTTATGATATTAGAACCTTAATTGCAAACATGACAAAATAAATTAATTTGATTTTAATTCCACGGACTAAATTAAAAAGGTTTAATTAAGCATTGTGCCAATATTATAATAGATTATAATATTAGGCCCCTAGTTGCAATTATGGAGCTGTTTTACCTAGGTATAAATATAGCCTTTAACTACTTCTCACATATGACGATGAAACCCCAATTGTCAAAAACAAAAACATTCTCTAGCCGTCTCTTTTGTTTGAGATAAAATTCTTGTGATGAATTTCTCTAAAGTGGTCCAGCCTATAGTGTGTATGAAGACAAGGACAATTTTTGTCCACTCTGCTAGCACAAAGAGTAGTTAAAAGCTCTTACCTTGCTGAAGGTTCAAGTGTAATTTTGTGCACACCGTTGGAAACCAAACGCTTGGGTGGCTTGGGGTTTTCCTCTCTTAGTAGAGTTCACAGGTTTGAGTAGAAACAAGAGTAATGCCGAATTTTCTCTCAATCAAGAGGATTTGCCGTCATGATTACAACATCACTTGGCTAGGTGATATTTTTGATTACTCATCTTAAATTTTGTTTGTATTAAAACCACCAAGGTGATCCATGGGTGGCGGCACGACATCGTAAGTTTAAATTTTTATTTTCCATTGCATATGATAATTGTTATCTCTGAGTTTCATGCCATCCCAGCATTAATTGCATCAAGCTTATGAATACCAACAACTTCTTGGACCCAATCTCTTAGATGGCTATTGGTAATTGTTGGAAGCCATCTCCTCTAACAAGTCATAAGCCTCATGAATAAATTTACCCATTAATGGCCCTCCTGTTGTAGCATCAATGTTGGTTCTAATTGGTCCCAACAAACCATTATAGTAAGTCTATACTTGTAGCCATTTAGGTAACCCATGGTGAAGACATCTTATAAATAAATCCTTATACCTCTCCCAAGATTCATACAGTGATTCCAAATCAAATTACATAAAGGAGGTGAAATCATTTCGCATCTTTCCTATCTTAGTTGGTGGAAAAAACAGCCAAATCATCCTAAGTACTAATGGAACCAGCTAAAAGCAAATTCAACCAACTCTTTGACTTATATCCTAATGAAACCGAAAAAAGTCTCAATCCAATGGCATCATCAAAAACACCATTAGTCTTTAATATATAAACAATCTCCAAAAAATCCATAATATGCGCATTAGGATCATCATTTGGCAGTCCCCCAAACCAAATTAAAGTCTGAATCATCTAAATGATTGCTATCTTAATCTCAAAGTTATTGGCTTAGATGGCAGGTCTACGGGTGATAGAATGAAGGCCTTGTACAAGAGGCACAACATATTCTCGCGAGGACTTGTTCTCTTCTTGATTAGCCATTGTGTTGCATTGAGTTAAAACTTGTTGATTATCCCTCTGAAATCTTTGAAAAGTCTTTTTAATTTCTAGATCAAAAGGAACAATTTCCAAATCTCTAATTCTTCACATACAACAACCAAAAGCACCTAAAAACGAAGAAAAGGAAAGTTTGAATTAAGACTAAGATTGCTTCGTCTTAATATTAACAAAAAAAATTAGCAAATAAATCCCTAGCAACAATGCCAAAAACTTGTCGAATTTACCACACAAGTGCACGTACCATTAACAAGTAATATAATAGAAAGTAAAGTATTATTCCCACAGAGAATTGCACCAAAATCTTTTTCTAAGTATGAAAATTAACACAACTTAATCTTATTCAAACAACGAATTTTTAAAACTATAAAAAACTAAAGAAATGAAAACAAAGAACAAGAATCGCAATTTAAATAGAATTAATCAATCAAATAGGACCTAGAATTACAATATCCCCTCAACACTCCATTTGAATCTTTTTTGCCCTCTTTTTACTTACTAGATAGGCCCGAGTTATTAACTTAAAGTTATAATGTAATTATAAGTCTCCATCGAGGTTCTTATAAAATTATCCCTCTTAACCAATTCATTATATGTCTATGAAATTTGTAAATAAAAAAGACTCATTAAGCTTAGATTCTAATATTGGCTACATATGACATGCAAGTGCATGTCTACCTCAGACGTGAATCAAATGAATCATCTCATGCAATTAATATTGAACATATGTTATTTAATCCAAGGCTTACATTAAACTCCCTCTCTCAATTCCGTTTAGATTATCAAATCAATCTAATTGGTGGCCAATCAATCAAATGCATAAAGAATAGGATTGAAATAAACAACTAAAAAATAATCAATCATAAGCAAAAGAGAGTATTAAAAATTCAAACTACATGTTAAGTTTAATTGCAATTCTAGATAAGAAATTTAGGCCTTAAAACATCATCCAAAAAAGTTTAACCATCAACACAAAATAGAGAAAATATAAAAAGAACTGAAGAAGAAAAGGAAGCTAGGATTTGTCAAGTCTTCGATCTTCAATCTTCAAGAGTTTTTCCTTGCTTTCTTGCTTGCTTGACAACTATTTTTCTTCCAAGAAAACCTAACATAATTGTTGCCTTCAATTTCTCAGAATGGATATTTAAATAGGACTTAGAATCCTAATCGAAATGAAATCCCAAAATTTTTGCCTGTGGTCTCTATCATGTCAACACTACAGTGCCAAGTTCTTTGACTATTTTTTTCTTTTTCCTCCTTCTGCTGGGATTTAAACTCATGCTCAAACATGAAAATAATCAATAATTAAAAATAGTAACGCAGTGAAAAAATAAAATAATAATATTTAGTCAGAGAAACAGTCGAATCCCACAAGATCAATGTTTGTGTTTTTCATGTAACTTTTAAATTAATAATGAACAGTTATAAGTTTAAGAGTTACATACCTTACTCTGGATATTGTAATCAAGAGCCAATTAAATCCAAATCTTTGTTTCTTCACCTTTAGGATTTGTCAAATCTTTAGCCACCCAAGTGTTTGGCCTCTAACATTTAATCCACATAGTGACTGAATAAGACCTTCTCAAAGGTAGGATTTTTACTTGTGCTAGCAAGTATTGTTTCTAAAACAAAAAGACCAAAAATTCTTGCTGAATCTTATTTTTTCAGACAAAGAAAACTATTTTTCTTTTCTTATTTTATGAGACAACTGAGAAGTGGTTTTTGAGGCTTCAAGTTCTAGTTTGCTAATATAATATATTTATATAGCTAAACTAATTTGTAATCCTAAATACTACAGTTGTATTTTAATTTAATTAAGTCTCTGAAACCTTAATTAATTTCTCACTTTATTTTGATCTCTTTCAATTAATTCCAACTTAATTAATTATCCTTATTTAATCTCAATCATGTCACTTAATGTGTGTGACTCATTAGGCTTCTAACCTGTGGGTAATAAATATAAATCATAATCAAATATCAATTTGATTATTAATTTATATTTATAGATCATGAGCGGCATCTAGCAATACATCATGACCACCCAAATGTTAGAGAGTCAATTAAAGAATTTGACAAAGCCCTTCAGTGATAAGCCTTTCAGTGCAATATGGTTCTTTCATCAAATATCTCGGATATGTCATTAAGCATGGCTCAGTGTCTACTTATAACATTCCATATTAGTTCCCATAATTCATGACTAACTTGATGAATTTAGAAAACTAACTTTCCTCAAATTCATCATGCTTTATCCAAAGACTTTATACAAGTTAATCAAGAATTGAGAACAAGTGAGGTACATCCTCTCATATCACTTGGGGTGATGAATCCTCTCTTAACCACTCATTCACCTTCGCATGCTTCATGGCATACCCAAAAGCACCCTGTTTAGGCATCTGGTTACTTACAAACCCATAGGGGTGAAATCAAAGTATGTTATTCCCCATACAAGATGACCTGGTATCTCAAGTCCAAGGACTAATTGCACGACTATCACATGAGAACATTTTCCATAGACACTTAAGTGAAATACCAAATGGAGTTCTCATAGCAGGTCATGTTCAGTGAACTTGTTCGTTAACAAACACCTACACGTTATCCTCAAGTATCCCATATACTTCAATCTATGAGATAGATTGCTTACTTTCCAAGTAAGGAGGCTTAACATGTACTAGTCTTTGAGCATTGTCAATGCCCTGTCTTGACAATACAATGACTAGGAACAATTTTAGGAACATGGCTTTGATACATAGTAATCTCATAATTGTAACAACTTTACAATTCTCTTGCAAGGTCTTTATGTTCCATGGGCTTCATCCAATTAGTACTTAATAACTCCTTATTATTGCACTAATATGAAGGAAAACCTCTATCACATGTAATTATGCGATTAAATATGCATTAAATGACAATATATATATATATATATATTTCTTCACCAATCCAATTGGCTTAAGGGCATATACCAACATCTTCCAGTGTCGTGGTGCCCATTTTGTGCCACTGTGACACAAAAGTTTCTGTCACAACCCAGAACCTCCCTTAGGCCCATGACAACCGCCACAACGACTCGATTGATACTCAGTACCCGGAATACCAATCGAAACCCCACAAGGCTTACATATCCGTTTTAAACAATTTTTAATCATTTCTGGCTCAAGTAAGTCAAAAGACAAAAATATAGCATTTTTATATAAAACAATATTTATAGAAACACGTGTAAGTAATCTTTTGTAACTCAGAAGTAAATAAATTCATACATACAATAATTTACAAAGCTATAATGTACAATAATAATTACAATGACAAGTGGCCCATAAATACACCAAGTGTTGGTGATAGTAACCTACTGTCTGTGAGATAGAGGGGTCAACTGGAATCCTCGACAAAATCGGGTATCTACAAGCTACCACAGGCCTGAAATATTTGGAAAGGAAGTGGGTGAGATTTTGCAATCCCAATGAGTAAACAGACATTATCATAAATATCTAAAGGCGAGTAACATGGAGGCAAGTTTAAACAACAAATTACAAACCATTTCATAAGGTTTTCCATTTATTCCTTAAACCATAAAATATTTGTAATTTACCAAAACAGTTGTTAAGGCTTATG
>NC_030856.1:18995788-19015732 GCF_000208745.1 Theobroma cacao | reverse complement strand
TCATAAGCCATTCATAGGAAAATATATATTTCAAAATAATTGGCAGCCTCCAATTACTCAATTTCATAATCAACACAATATATTTTTATTTGTCACATTTATTTCTAAAACATCAAAAATCCCATTTTAATCTCGTTTTCATTTCATAAAATACATAAAGAGCATTTAAAAATAAACGCTAGATAATTTAAAATAATAATAGGTTTACTCACCATTTGTACAAATTAACTGTTCTCGTCGGGTACAACTTCCTTGCCTTTACCGAAAGGCTCTCCTCCTAAACACATTGCAAAATTTACCCAATTCACCACATTGATGTTAAATCTCTATATAATTGACTTAAATCCTATACTAATGCATGGTATGAAATGCAATAGCCTAAAACGGCTTAAACGCAGTATTAACCTATTTTTGGCATTTTACCCGTTAAATTGCTAACGCACTCCATTTTAGCTCTAAATTGTCTCATTTTCTCCACAACATTTCTAACCATTAAATATCAGCCAATAACTTTCTAAAATCACCAAAATCAGTTCACTTTTTTCCTTGGAAAATTCGGTCAAAAATGGGACATTTACTTGATTAATTTTCCATTTTGTTTTTCTATCACATTTAACCATTTTTCATCATTTTCTCTTTATTTCTCTTAGAATAAAAATCAGTTCATCATCATTTTACATCAATGCATATTCAGACAAGGGTGGGTATTGTGAAAATTTCATGCTTTCTTGCCCAATTTAATTTCTATACACATTTAACTAATTAAAACTACCAATTTAACTAAAAATCAAAACCTAAAAATTCCAAAATCTCTCCTGTAGAATTTCGGCCAGCCCTTGGTTTCACTTTTTGATCTCTCTCCTCAAGCATGCTTAATGGAAATAAAGACATAGGAAAGGTAGAAATCAAGCTAAAATCGAAAAATCTTACCGTTAGACGCATAAACGGACGAAAAACGCGATTTCCCTTTGAATTTTCTAGTTTTCCTTTGTTTTTCTCTTTTCTTCCTTTCCTCTCTATTTTCTCTCTTGTTCTTTCCTTATGGCCGGCCAGCACTTAATATGGGGTTTAAATGGGCTAACTTTTCATTAAAATAATATTAAATCATTAAAAAGTGCCATGTGTCACTTTCCCAATGGCCCGTTTTTAAAATTTCATCCATTTGTTTCCAAATTGTCACCATACACTTGTCCCACATATCCATAGCTTAGATAAAATTCTCAGACTTATCCAAAGTCTTGGTGGAGTAATTTTTGAAATTTACACTTTTGCCCCCATAAAATTGAAAAATTACATTTTTGCCCAAAAAATTGAAAATTTGCCCATAGACATATTTTTCATCCCTTATACTCATACCATTCTCCAATTTGTCAAATTTGATCTAAATTCTCTCAAAATCTCAAATTTTGTCTGTGGGTGGCAAAATTACGAATTTGCCCCTACACTCCAGAAATCACCAGAATTAAACTTTTTCACTTCTTATCATTAAATTATACTCCAAATAGTTAATCTTGGTAAAAAATTTCACTCCATGATCAAATTATTATCTTAGGTGCAAAATGATGATTTTGCCCCTAAGCATCAAAATTTTCAATTTTTCTCCAAATGAACCCTCGAACTCTGAACAATCATTTTTAGTCATTCCTAGACTGTAAAATATTAAATTTCATCTTACGATTCCTATTTGAACTAGTTCGAGATTAAATCAACTCAAGTGTACCGTTAGGTACAATACTAGGTTTCGTCTATTCTTAGAAACTTTCCTAGCGTAATAACATGCTACTCAGTGCATGTATGTCATGACATGTGTTTATAGGGTTGGGTTTTATAGTTTTTGTCTTGCTAGCCTATCCCTCCTCTTGGCACCTAATCATCCAAGGTCGTGGCTCCCAAGGTTCTGTCTTATCTTTTCTACTTTACTGCATTCCTTTAAATTATGACATAATTTCCCTTTCTTCCAAGTTGAACTCGGAAACATGGTAAGCGTAAAAGTTGTAGCCCAATCTCTTAGCTTGTAATTAGCTAAAAAATCACATCAATTGGACTTCTATAATGAAGTTATGCTCAAAATACTGGAACATGTGCAAAAGAACCATGAACCTTGCATGCACTTTTCTTCATCAATTCAAGCCCTTTCAATTGCACACATACATGGGCAAGAAACCAACGTAAATAATAACTATAATTAAAGCAAATTATCAAAATAAAGTAAAACAACTTAACTTAAATGAACCCAACATAATGTACTAAAATAAAGAAAATACCTAATTCTTAAATTAAATATCAAGAACTTAGCCCATTTAATGCTCAAAATGTGACAAAATAGCTCTATGAAATAGAGTTATTAGTGACTACCAAAAGGATCCAAAGAAATTTGGATACCAAAAATCAAGTGAGAATTTGTGTTGTAGGCAAATAAAGGCGAGAAGGAGGAAAATCAGAATGTCAAGTGCAAGAATCGATATCTCTATTTTGTAGAATCGATTCTTGCACTACACAAGATATATTTTTGTTTTTCCTAAAGCTCAAGAATCCACATCAGATCTTAAAAAATAGATTCTTTAGACATAGAGTGCTTTCCAAAGAACTCTAAGACTTATTACAATGCTTGAAATAGGTATGAAAATCAAAGTAAGTAAGAATAATAATGGATTATAAATAATATTACACGTGAAGTTCATCTTGAATGATTTATCATGAATATATATATATATATATGCATGTTATCATTCAAGTACATCATGACATGAAACACATGCATTCGTTGTGAGAAGTCATCTAACCTTTTCTTACCCTTAGGTCTAGAGGCAAAGTATTTAGGTCTGAATTCAGTGTCTTAATGACTATTATCATCTTAATATTGTCACTAAGAGAATCAAAGATTGAGAAAACAATAGTTGAATGAAATAAAATACCTAAGTCAAAGTTACAAAATCCACTTAGAGGGTATTAAAATCTCCAAGAAGGAAGGCAAAAGGTTAGACAACCCTTCTTGTGAGATTAAAAGAAATAAAAATAGATGATATCAGGGAATTTTTTGACACTAAAGATCCTTCTTTCCAAACTACCATGAACTCCTTGATTGCAAAAATAGACAGTTATTTTGACAATTAAATCAAAAAGTTACTACATGAACAAAAAGAGCATAAAAAGAAGATGAGTCAATTTATGAAGGAGTTTCACTCAAATAGTTGATCCTCAAGTTAATCAATTAAAGAGTAACATCAAGTTTTGTAGATATGGAGCACATTTCTTGTGATTTTTAGAACATCTGAATTTTCATTTATATTGGATGACTTTTATGTTTTCATTTGCAAGTGTACAGCCATCATACATTTTGTTGATTTGATTTGAATGGTTCAATTCTTCTTATACCTTTAATGCATGAAAATAGTAACTATCTTTACCTTTTGATGTTGCTTGATATAGATCAAATTTTTGACTAGCCATATGCAAGCAATTGTGTGCTCAAGTAATTAATCCAAATGATTTAAATCTTCCTGTTGTGGAAGCTTTAATTATACTTTTCCTACTAACGTTGTGTGTTATCTATGTGCTTCATATTCTTATACTCAATTTCTAAAGCTTTTTTCATATAACATAAAAGGGGAGAATATTGTGAGTAAATTTGCTAAAAGCCTAAGCTTAACTTCTTTGAATCTCATGGCTACATTTTTTAAATATGATCTCAAAATGTTTTCAAACTCAAATGTAAATCTTTTTGAAAAGAGCACAAATTTAGGGGGGGCTTTACTTGAGAAAAATTCTTTAAATTCTTTTACCCTAGTTTTAAAACTTTTTGAAATCATGAGCACAATTTCAAGGGTAGTTCTTCAATGAGCAAATTTAGCTCTTAATTTTGTCATGTCATAAAGAGGGATATTGTTGACTTTATCCCAGTTTTGAAATAATAAAACTGATTGAATTAAATATGTTTTGAAAATAAGTGAAATATGTTTTTGAATCTGAAGAAAATCCTCAAAGATGTTTTCAAGCTAATCTTATAAAGAAAGATATCTTGAAATGCTGAGATTGATTAAATATGCTTTGAAAGTGAATGATAATGCTCTTGAACTTCAAGATATGCTTTTAAGTTTTCCCAAAAAGTTTTTGTTTTCAAACTCAAACTACTAGCCTAAGAATCAAATTCTCAAAAATAACTATTTGATTCTTAAATGAGAAGAAAGCAAAAATTTATTTTTTATCACAAAAAGAATCAATTTTGAAAATGGGAGAAGTCAGTTCTTAGTATACAGAAGTAATGAAGAATATATTCTAGGATAATAAGAAGTTAGTTCTTGGAAAACATAAGCTACTGGAATTGAGAAGAATTGACAACTTAGAGAGCAAGAATCAAATCTGGGAGAACAAAATGCAGAAACCAAAAGTGCAAAAAGAAAGAGTCAATCCTCCATACAGTTGAAGTCAGTTCTAAGCAAAGAAGGAACTAAAGAGCACAAGTTTGGAGACAAAGAATAGATTCTACATGAAGAAGATGTCAATTCTATAAACAAAAAAAGCAAGAATCAAAAACTTAGTGAACAAGAAAAAGATGGTGTCAATGGATAAAATTGGAGCGTCAAAAGTCAAGCTAAAATTCAAATTTTCACACTAGTCAACAATGAAAAACCAACACCTTGAAACAGAAGAATTGATTCTATCACAGCCCAAATCCAGAGCCATGATCGACGCATGGGCCTAATAGGCGTAGCCCACTAAGCCCAAGCAGGCCTCTCTATGTAAACTTGTTCATTAGTCCATCCATCACCCATATTTCTTTAAGATCCATAGTTCGTAATTTTCAATAATAATTCTTTCAGGAATCAATTTTGACAACCAAGAATATATCATTCTCAAATAGTATTATCGCATGCCAGCCTATGGTGACAATGTTAATCAAACTACACATACAGTGTTTATAACAATTCTTACAATTTACATTTAAACTACCATATACACATACAAAGACCCTTGACTGCCAGCGGAGCGACTCTAGGCATGGGTACTATCATTGAGTGTCATGGTAAACCTACCAAAAGCTGAATATGAGGAAGCACCTCGACCTAGGATCCAACTACCTCCGAACCTGAAAACTAAAACATGAAGTTGAAAAGAATGAGTATAAACCCAATGAGTGAACATAGGAAGGGAACAAGCAAACGATATAAAAGGGTTTTTGGAAACACGATGCACTTGTGTTAAAACAATGCAATTTGTATATCATAAACAAATTCGATACCATGTTGTCTTTCAACTCGTTTTAAAACATTTAGGAATTTCAACTTTCAACATTCCATGTAATCACATTTCATTTGCCAAACATCTCTACCCTACAGGACAGGTGCACATACGTATAAGAATTCATGTATATTGTCACGACCCGGAACCTCCCTCAGGCCCATGACAATCGCCGCGACGTCCCGATTGACACTCATTATCTGGAATGCCAACCAGAACCCCGCAAGGCTTACATATCAGTGTCTTTCCTTTCCTGTGAGCAATCATTGTTAAATATCGAGTTTTTAGAGAATATACTATTTTAGATAAAAAACAATCAAAATAAAATTTTCGCCACACAAGGGTATTTTGGTCATTTTTTTCTCAAAAATTTCGAAACTGGCTAAAACATAATATTCAAGTACAAAACACATAATTCATATTCAAAATGAGTTTAAAAGTCTAAAATCTTCATTTAAAACGAAATTACGGTTATTTGAATATAATAAGAAAATAAAAGAAATATTAAGGAAAATATTCTATTTTCTTATAAAACAATATTTATAGAGTTATACGTGAATAATTTTTATAGCGTAAAAGCTAAATAAATTTATACATACTGAAATACAGTAAGCCAAAATATTTAATTTAATTTACAATAACAAGAGGGCCCCCGAATAAACAAAAGTAAAGAGGACTGTGAACCTACGGTTTGGAAAATGCAGATCCAATGGTAGTCCTCGATGAGATCAGCTATCTACAGTCTATACTGAACCTGAAATGGGTGGAAAGGAGTTGGGTGAGATTTTGCAATCCCAATGAGTAAACAGACATTATCATAAATATCTAAAGGCGAGTAAAATGGAGGCAAGTTTAAACAACAAATTTCAACCCATTTCATAATGTTTTCAATTTATTTCTTAAACCATAAAATATTTGTAATTTACCAAAACAGTTGTTAAGGCTTATGTCTTTTATTAAAACAAGGCTCAAGCCAAAACTAATCCTCGGGGATACCTTGGCCGAGGCATCTAACCGAGTCCGCCAAGGGTGTTAAAATATTCACACGTGAAACACATTTTTATTTTTAAAACCAGCCGTTCCTTGGCGTTGGCCGAGTTACACATTCACGTGGGGGTTCGACGTGAAGTGAGCTCTAATACTACCCCAGGAGTTACCCTCCTCGCCTCTACAACCGGAGTAACTATATAACTGGGTTTACCGTGCCCCTCTAATAGGCAGTCCACGGAAACCCGTCACTGCAGTGACTAACCCACCAATTTTAATAAAATTTCGACAGTATAACGTGGCTTTTATTTATTTATCCAGCCTGCATAGTAAAACAACTTACATAAATTTCCCAATGCATTCACAAAATATAGCCACATATACTCATTTCTCATAAGCCATTCCTAGGAAAATATATATTTTTCAAGTCAATTTGTAGCCTCCAATTACTCAATTTCATAATCAATACAATATATTTTTATTTGTCACATTTATTCCTAAAACATCAAAAATCCCGTTTTAATCTCGTTTTCATTTCATAAAATACATAAAGGGCATTTAAAAATAAACTCTAGATAATTTACAATAATAATAAGTTTACTCACCGTTTGTACAAACTAAAAGCTTTCTAAGCGCCCCGATCACTACTCGTCGGGTACGACTTCTTTGCCTTTTCCGGAAGGCTCTCCTCCTAGACACATTACAAAAATTTACACAATTCATCACATTGATGCTAAATCACTATATAATTAACTTAAATCCTATACTAATGCATGGTATGAAATGCAATAGCCTAAAACGGCTTAAACGCGGTATTAACCTATTTTTGGCACTTTGCCCGATAAATTGCTAACGCGCTCCATTTTAGCTCTAAATCATCCCATTCTCTCTCCAACATTTCTAACCATTAAATATCAGCCAATAACCTTCTAAAAACAACAAAATCAGCTCACTCCCTTCCTTGGAAAATTCGGCCAAAAATGGGACATTAACTCGGTTAATTTTCTACTTTGTTTTTCTATCACGTTTAATCGTTTTTCATCATTTTCTCTTCATTTTCCTTAGAATAAAATCAATTCATCATCATTGTACAGCATTGAGCATCCAGCCAAGAGTGGGTATTGTGAAAATTTAATGATTTCTTGCCCAATTTAATTTCTAAACACATTTAACTAACTAAAACTATCAATTTAACTAAAAATCAAAACCTAAAAATTTCAATTTCTCTCCCCTAGAATTTCGTCCAGCCCTTGATATCACTTTTTGATCTCTCTCCTCAAGCATGCTAAATGGAAATAAAGGCATAGGAAAGGTAGAAATCAAGCTAAAATCGAAAAATCTTACCGTTAGACGCGTAAACGGTCGAAAACCGCGAATTTCCCTTTGAATTTTCTTGTTTCTCTTTGGTTTTTCTTTTTTTCTTCCTTTCCTCTCTATTTCCTCTCTTTTTCTTCCTTATGGCCGGCCAGCACTCAAAATTTGGGTTTAAATGGCTGACTTTTCATTAAAATAATATTATTTCATTAAAAAAATGCCACGTGTCACTTTCCCATTGGCCCATTTTTAAAATTTCATCCATTTGTTTCCAAATTTTCACCATACACTTGTCTCATATATTCATAGCTTAGATAAAATTCTCAGACTCATCCAAAGTCTCGGTGGAGTAATTTTTGAAATTTACACTTTTGCCCCCGTAAAAGTCAAAAATTACATTTTTGCCCCAAAAATTGAAAAATTGCCCATAGACATATTTTTCATCCCTTATACTCATACCATTCTCCAATTTGTCAAATTTGATCTAAATTCTCTCAAAATCTCAAATTTTGTCCGTGGGTGGCAACATTACGATTTTGCCCCTACACTCCAAAAATCACCAGAATTAAACTTTTTCACTTCCTATCATTAAATTATACTCCAAATAGTTAATCTTGGTCAAAAATTTCACTCCATGATCAAATTATTATCTTAGGTGGCAAAATGACGATTTTGCCCTTGAATATCAAAATTTCTAATTTTACCCCAAATGAACCCTTGAACTCCGAACAATCATTTTTAGTCATTCCTGGACTATAAAATATTAAATTTCATCCTACAATTCCTATTTGAACTAGTTCGAGGTTAAATCAATTTAAATGTACAGTTAGGTACAATATCAGGTTTCGTTTATTCTTAGGTGCTTTTCTAGCGTAATAACATGCTACTCAATGCATGTATGTCATGACATGTATTTATAGGGTCGGGTTTTACATATATATTATGTATACACATATATATATATAGAAATTTTCAAACATACATCAAATACACCAGGTCATTCCGAAACTAGTCAACATGGCTCAACGCATACAACCACCGTCCTCAACTCAGCTCATGTGCACTCCCACACCGTACATGGCAAATATCATCATGTGCACTCCCAAACCGCACATGGCATATATCATCATGTGCACTGCCACAGCGCACATGGCATATATCATCATCGTGTGCACTCCCACACCGTACACCACCATCACCGTCATGTGCACTCCCACACTGCACACCCACGGTTATAGTTATCATTCAATATTACCTTTCAAGGCATAGCACATATTACAACGTGTAACAAGGATCTTTGCATAATAATACATTCCACATAGTTCATTATTTTATTAGTCATAGACATTGTTGCACAATCCAACATTCAAGGAAAATAATATTAATCGTTATGCCACTAGTTTAGAACATCTCAAGATTTTCAATGCATCACACGCAACCAATCATTGGGCAATTCAACATAATATTTCAAACACGTAATTCATCACATTATATGTTTAACAACATAGAAATATCACTTGTGAAAGGCTTGTTCCTATGCATAATTTTTTTTAAAAGAGTCGACCAAAGATATTCCAAGTACTTCATTCAACACATATGCATTTGTTCAAAACATTTTATGTCACGACCCGGTACTCCCCTTGAGCCGGTGACAACCGTCGCAGTACCCCAATAGACACTCATTTCTCGAAATGCCAACCGAGACCCCGCAAGGCTTAATATCAGTATCTCATTTCCCCCATGAGTAACCGTTGTCGAAAATCATGTTCTAGAAGATTTTAAACTGTTTCCAACAAAAAACAAATAAAATAATAATTTTCATCTCACAAGGGTATTTTAGCATTTTTTCCCAAAATTTTTGAAACCGGATAAAATGTAATATACGAGTACAAAACTTATAATTCATAATCCAAAGTGAGTTTTAAAGTCTAAAATCTTCATTTAAAATGAAATTTCGATTATTTGGGTATAATAAGAAAATAAAGAAATATTAAGTAAAATATTCTATTTTATTATTAAACAATATTTTTAGAGTTATACATAAATAATTTTTGTAGTATAAAAGTTAAATAAATTCATACATACTGTAATACAATAAGCCAAAGTATTTAATTTAATTTACAATAATAAGTGGGCCCTCGAATAAACAAAAGTAAAGAGGATTATAACCTACAATTTGAAGAATGCAAACCCAACGGTAGTCCTCGATGAGATCAGCTATCTACAATCAAATCTAAGCCTGAAATGGAGGGAAAGGAGAGTGGTGAGATTTTATAATCCCAGTGAGTAAACAAACATCATTCAAAAGATCTAAAGTCCGAGTAAAAGGAGACAATTAAAATATTTCATCTCCATATGTATTTCATAACATAAATATTCATTTCATTTAAATATTCAACATGGCTTATGAGTATTTTAAAAGCTTGGCTCTTGCTAAAATCATTCTCGAGGATACCTTGGCCGAGTCATCTAACCGAGTTCGCCAAGGTTGTTAAAAAGTTCGTATACACGTAAATATATTTTTAGTTTAAAATAAAGAACACAGCCATTCCTTGGCGTTAGCGGAGTTCATCGTCATGAGGTGGTTCGGCGTGACGTGAACTCCAACCATACCTCAGGAGATACCCTACGCGCCTCTCCAACCGAGGTACATATATATATCCAGATTCTGTTCCCTTCTAATAGGTTGGTCCACAAAACCCGCCTACTACAGCAAGCTAAACCCACCATATAATAAAATTTTAACAGTATAACAAGACTAATATAATACTACCCAGCCTACAAGGGTAAAATAAAATAATTCATACAATTCATAAAATGTCACGACCCGGTATTCCCCTCGAGCCTTGACAACAGCCGCGGTGTCCCGATAGACACTTATTGCCCGGCTTGTCAACCTGAAACCCGCGAGGCTTTACTATCAGTTTCTCTGTTCCCTTGTGAGCAACCATTGTCAAATATCGTGTTCTAAAAGATTTTAAGCTGTTTCCAACTTTAAACAAATAAAATATTATTTTTCGTCTCACAAGGGTATTTTGGTCATTTTTTTCAAAAATTTCGAAACTGGCTAAAACGTAATATACAAGTACAAAACACATAATTCATATTCAAAATGAGTTTAAAAGTCTAAAATCTTCATTTAAAACGAAATTATGGTTATTTGAATAAAATAAGAAAATAAAAGAAATATTAAGTAAAATATTCTATTTTCTTATAAAACAATATTTATAGAGTTATACGTCAATAATTTTTATATCGTAAAAGCTAAATAAATTTATACATAATTAAATACAGTAAGTCAAAATATTTAATTTAATTTACAATAATAAGAGTGCCCCTGAATAAACAAAAGTAAAGAGGATTGTGAACCTACGATTTGGAAAATGCAGATCCCACTGTAGTCCTCGATGAGATCAACTATCTACAGTCTATACTGAACCTGAAATGGGTGGAAATGAGGGTGGTGAGATTATAAAATCCCAATGAGCAAACAAACATCATCATAAACATCTAGAATTGAGTACATGGAGACAATAAAGTAAATCATCATAAACTGGGTTATACAATTAGAACACATCTCGTTCAAAATACATAAAAAGGCTTATGAATCTCATAAAAATCTAGGCTTGTGCCATAAATCCATTCTCGGGGACACCTTGGCCGAGGCATCCTACCGAGACCGCCAAGGCTATTAAAATTCACATTTCACATAAATCATGTTTTTGTTTTGAAAACATAGCCGTTCCTTGGCGTTGGCTGAGTTCCCCCTCACGTGGTGGTTTAGCGTGAAGTGAACCCTAAACTTTACCCCAGGAGATACCCTACGCGCCTCTCCGTTCGAGGTAAGAATATAATGGGGTTTACCGTGCCCCTCTAAAAGGCTGGTCCACAGAAACCCCCTACTGCAGTGATTAATTAATATATAATCCACCATATAATAAAACTCAATAACATGATATGGCAATTTTGTAATTCGTAGTTTTTCAAGGTAACCAAACAATTCGCATTTCAATACAATTGCCAACTAGCCAATCATGCTCGATTTATCATAAGCCAGTTAATTTAAACAATCAAATTGCCACAATTAACAGTCTCCGTGTACTCTATTTTTCAAAATCACTATTAATTTCAAAACAATTTATAATTTAATTTCATTGAAACTCATTTATTCATAAAACATGAAAATTTATCTTTTTAAATTCCTTTTTCCATAGAATTCATGAAAGCATCTAAAAACCACCCTAGATAATTAAAATGACAGTAAGTTTACTCACAATGTCTAGAATGCAGACTTTCGAAGCACTCTGTCTACTGGTCCTCGGATGCAATTTCCTTGCCTTTATCGGAGGACTCACCACCTTGACACAGTACAAAATCGAGAGTTTCACCAAGTTGGTACTAAATCAAAATTAAACTAATTTAGACTACCAATGCATGATATGGAATGCAAAAATGCACTGGTAACTATCTAAACCCGGTATTGGCCTAATTCGTCTTATCACCCGATTAAATTCCTAACGGGTCCGTTTAAACTCCAATTTAATTCTTTTCAGTTTCTATACCTCAATTGCACCCAAATTAACTTAATGTCCCTCAGTGTGGTGCAAATTATCAGTCCCAACAGCAAATTACGAAAATACCCCTAGTGGGTAAAAATTCGTATTTTTGCTCCGAAAATTCCCATTATTTTTCTAGGCTCATAATTCATCATTCCTTAACCAATTCTCCTAGAATAAAATCAAACTCATCCTCACTCACTACATGGTAAATTCAGCCATTAATGGTTGGGGGAGAAAATAAATTCTTTTCTTGTTGTTTTGTTTCTAAATATGCTAAACTAACTAAAAACACTAACATAAATTAAAATCAAATAAATCCAACAACTTTCTCTCTCCTAACCCATTTTTTCAGAATTGAATTCATCATGAAAACATGTAATTTAATCATGGAAAATAAAGAGAAATGCTTGGGAATAAGAAAACTCAAGCTTAATAGAAAAAATCTCACCTTTTTCACTTAATTTCCTTGAAAATTCACACTTTTTCTTTGATTTTCTCTCTCTAGGGTTTTGTTTTTTTTTTCTCTCTCTTCTTGCTGGTTTGGCCGGCCATGGGGTGGAAGATGGGCTGATTTTGTGCCTTTTAAAAAGGAAAATAATAAATTAATAAAGGCATGACACATGGCATCATGTCATTGGCCCGTTTTTAAAATTTTAAAAATTTAAACATTTTATCTCCACCACATGTTTAGTCAAGGGTCAAAGATGAAGACAAAGGAAGACCATGTGCTGGAAAAAATATCCTGGTGGTGGAAAATTACAATTTTGCCCCTGAGGTGGCAAAATTACCATTTTACCCCTATACTCCAAATTATACCGAAATTAAAATTTTTCACTTCTAAACCTCAAATCATACTTCAATAAGTCAAATTATACTCTAATAAGTCAAATGGGGTCAAAAAAATCTTTTCTAAAATTCCCATTTTGTCCCCAGGTGGCAAATGACCATTTTGCCCCTAGTTAGTGAAAATTCCGATTTGACTCCAAATTGATCCTCAAACTCCAAATTACCATTTTAAGTCATCCATGAACTGTGAAACTCTTAATCTCACCTTAAAATTCCTATTTGATCTAGTTCGAGGATTAAATAAACTTTGTTGTACCTCTAGGTACAATACCGACTTTTGTAAATTTTTCGGGACTCTCCTAGCATGCAATCATGCTATCATCACATGTATGTCATGAATAGTATTTTATAAGGTCGGGCTTTACAGCACTACCCCCCTTAAAATAAAATTTTGACCTCAAAATTTCACTTACCTGATTCGAATAAAAGATGTGGATATTGGTTTCTCATCTGGCTCTCGACTTCCCACGTCATCTCCTCCATTCGAGCATTCTTCCACAATACTTTCACCATTGGAATGCTCTTGTTCCTTAGCACTCGATCCTTTCGATCTAGAATACGTACAGGCTGCACCTCGAACTTCAAATCCTCATGCAACTCAATGGGAGGTGTCTCTAAAATGTGAGAGGGATCGGGAACATACTTTTTCAACATCGAGACATGGAAGACATTATGAATTCGATCTAACTCTGGGGGTAATTCAAGTCTGTAAGCCACTGGCCCAATCCTTTCAATGATACGAAAAGGTCCAATGTATCTTGGATTGAGCTTTCCCCTCTTCGCGAATCGAATCACACCTTTCATCATCCAATAAATACCACAAATTATCACAATAGTATAATCAAATAAGATTTAATACTTGGAAATTTCAAATTATTACCTTTCCAAGGAGAAACCTTAAGAAAAACTTTATCGTCGACTTCAAACTCCAAATCTTTCCTTCGTTTATCCGAATAATTCTTCTGCCTATCTTGAGCTGTCTTTAATCGCTCTCGGATAACTTTGACCTTATCGTTTGTCAAATCAATCAATTCCACATTCACCAATTTCCTCTCACCTACTTCATCCCAACAGAGCGGAGTTCGGCATTTCCTTCCATACAAAGCCTCGTATGGTGCCATCCCAATACTAGACTGAAAACTGTTATTATAAGCAAACTCCACCAATGGCAAGTGTCTGTCCCAACTCCCGATAAAGTCAATGACACAAGCCCGTAACATATCCTCCAAGGTCTGAATAGTTCTCTCAGATTGACCATCTGTCTGTGGATGAAAGGCAGTACTAAATCTCAATTTAGTTCCAAGAGCTTCCTGAAATTTCGGCCAAAATCGAGAAGTAAATCGAGGGTCTCGATCTGACACAATAGAAACTGGGACTCCGTGTAATCTCACAATCTCATCTATATAAAGTCTTGCCAGCCTCTCAATAGAATACGTGCTATGGATAGCCAAGAAATGGGCGGACTTAGTCAATCTATCCACAATCACCCAAATAGCATCCTTCCCACTTTGTGTCCGCGGCAAACCCAATACAAAGTCCATAGTCACATGTTCCCACTTCCATTCAGGAATCGGTAAAGGTTGAAGAGTACCTGACGGTTTTTGATGCTCCGCCTTGATCTGTTGGCATGTGAGACATTTCGCTACAAACTCTGCTATGTCTCGTTTCATACCCGGCCACCAATAACTTTCTTTAATAGTCCGATACATCTTGGTGCTTCCGGGATGTAAAGCGTAGGCGGAAGAATGAGCTTCCTCCAAAATAGCTCGTCTCAACTGATCATCCTTAGGAACACAAATTCGGTCTCTAAGCATGAAAGTACCATCATCGCTGAGTCTAAACTCACTAGCTTCTCCATCTTGCAGCTTTTGAACTTCCTGTTTCAACCAATCATCAGATTTCTGCAATTCTCTTATCTGATTCAACAATGAAGGTCTCACGACGAAACTAGCAAGTAGGGTTCCATCCTCACCATTATTCAACTGGATCCCTAGAGATTTCATCTCAAGTAACATCGGAAAATAAGAACTTTGAAGTGTTGCTAACGACGATGAGGATTTACGACTTAAGGCATCCGCTACAACATTTGCTTTTCCCGGATGATAATCAATCACTAAGTCATAATCCTTAATCAACTCCAACCATCGTCTCTGTCTCAAGTTAAGCTCTTTCTGGGTGAGCAAATACTTCAAACTTTTATGATCAGAAAAAATCCGACAACGCTCACCATATAAATAATGTCTCCAAATCTTCAATGCGAATACTACTGCTGCTAACTCCAAGTCATGAGTAGGGTAATTCGTCTCGTGCTTCTTCAACTGTCGGGAAGCATAAGCTATTACTTTCTCGTCCTGCATCAACACACACCCTAATCCCAACTTAGATGCATCGCTATATACCACAAATTCTTTTCCACTAACAGGAAGTGTTAAAACGGGAGCGGAGGTTAACCGGTTCTTTAGCTCCTGAAATCGATTCTCACAAACATCATCCCACTCATACTTAACTCCTTTACGAGTCAAACGAGTCAGAGGAGCTGCTATCAAAGAAAATCCCTGAACAAATCTCCGGTAATAACCGGCTAAGCCAAGGAAACTACGAATCTCAGTTACCGTTCTCGGTTGCTCCCATTGCAAGATTGCCTCAATCTTCTTGGGATCGACATAAATTCCAGCTCCGGACACCACATGTCCCAAGAAAACCACTTCCTTCAACCAGAATTCACATTTAGAGAACTTGGCATAGAGTTGTCTCTCGCGCAAAGTTTGCAACACAATGCGCAAATGGGCAGCATGTTCATCATCATTCTTCGAATAAACCAGGATGTCATCGATGAATACTATCACAAACTTATCCAAGTATGGATGGAACACCCTGTTCATAAGATCCATAAAAACTGCCGGGGCATTAGTCAAACCAAACGGCATCACCAGAAACTCATAATGCCCATAACGCGTCCTGAAGGCAGTCTTAGGTACATCCTGCTCCTTAATCCTCAACTGATAGTACCCAGATCTCAAATCAATCTTAGAGAATACCATAGCACCTCGTAATTGATCAAAAAGATCATCTATCCGGGGTAAAGGGTATTTATTCTTGATGGTCACTCGGTTCAGCTGACGGTAATCAATACACAATCGAAGAGTGCCATCTTTCTTCTTTACAAATAGGACTGGTGCTCCCCAAGGAGAAATGCTAGGGCGAATGAAACCTTTATCCACCAAATCTTGCAACTGGGCTTTCAGTTCCTTCAACTCTGCTGGAGCCATTCTATATGGAGGAATAGAAATAGGTGCGGTACCCGGAAGTAAATCAATAGGGAACTCAAGCTCTCGATTAGGAGGTATTCCCGGTAAATCATCAGGAAATACATCAGGAAACTCACTTACTATTGGGACATCCTCTAACTTAGGTTCCCCCTTTGAAGTATCGATCACGTATGCCAAATAAGTCGGATACCCTTTTTGCACTAATTTTGAAGCTTTGATGGCCGAGATTACACAAGATGGTAATACTCGACGTTCCCCTACAAACACAATCTCTGCTCCCTCCGAATTCCGAAGAACAACTTCTTTTCGGAAACAATCCACGTTCGCCCGATGTGCAGTTAACCAGTCCATACCTAATATTAAATCAAAATCCAAGATCTCTAGAGGAATTAAGTCACCCCTAAATTCTTCCTCACCTACCCTTACCCCACAGTCTCTATAACAAGTATTTCTAATCAACTGTTCTCCTAGAGGGGTATGCACTACAATTTCTTCCTCTAATGGTGACAGGTTTCTATCAGTAATTGATGCAAATGTCGTACTCACATAAGATCTATCTGAGCCAGAATCTATCAAAACATAAGCATCTTTATCAAATAAAGACATAGTACCTGTCACTGCTCCAGGTCGGACTCGTGCCTCATCTTCTGTCACAGCAAAAACTCTTGTCGCGGTACGAGTCTGTGGTCTCGAAGGTGGATGTGACGGGGTATTACTCTCCACACCAGACCGTATGGCTACTCCCTGTCTCGGTGGTAACCCAGAAGAATCTCTCCTCTGTATATCTGTGCGAGCTGGTGGAGATGATGCAGCTACAGTGGCTCGTCCTAACTGTGGGCAATTACTCCTAATGTGACCCGTCTGTCCACATTGGAAACATCTTGTTGGCCCTCTACATAGCCCACTATGATAATTCCCACAATTTCTGCATCTGTCAGAACCTCCGAGACTCTTCCCAGAACCAGTCATAGCAGATCTGCTAAACCTCGAAGGTCTCTGCTGTGATGGTGGAAATGGAAGTCGAGGAGATGTCACGGAAACAGAAGTAGTGCTCCCTGAAGTCGTTGAGTCCTTGCCTCTTTTTATTGGCTGACTAGAAGACATACCAAGATTCCTCCTTTTTGCAAACTCATTCTGAATCCTCCTATTCTCAGTCGTGAGCTTCTCAGCCCGTAAAGCCATCTGTACCACCTCCTTATGTGGCTCCCTACCAGTCACTGTCATTCGCTCTCTAATCTCATGACGGAGCCCTTCCTCGAAATAGCTAGCCTGATCCTGCTCAGATTTCACCAGATCCGGCACATATAACATCAACTCGTTAAAACGAGTCTCGTACTCCTCTACAGTTAGATTTTCCTGTTTCAAACTCAAAAATTCTCTCTTCTTTTCTTTCTGATGGAAATAAGTGAAATACTGACCATCGAATTCCCTGAAAAAATCAGACCATGTTTGAGGAGTAGCGGAACGGGACTTCAGCGAATTCCATCAAGTACGAGCCCTCTTCTCTAATAATCTCGTAGCCACCATCAGCTTCATGTCGTCGTCTAATCCCATATCAGAGAGAGTCTTTGAAACTTGATTAATCCAGTCCTTGGCCACAGTGGCATCCAACTCACCCGTGAAAGATACACAACCCAATTGCCTAGCCTCCTTCAACTTCTTGGAAATGGATACATCCTGTACTGGTGGTGGAACTAAAGGAGTAGCTAGAGGCATTACAAATGGAACTTGACCAGTCTGAGCTTGACCAGCCATTGCTGCAAAGAAAGCTGCCAATGCTTGTGCTGCCTCAGTAGGCATGGCGGGAATACCCGTAGGTGGCTGAGGAGATGGAAGATGTGGAGGACTATTGGTCTGCTCAACAGCAGGTGCTGCTCGAATGGTAGATGCAGCTGATTCCTCCTCTACTGTATCTGGCTGATGACGTTGGGAACGACCTCTTCCCCTCCCAACCGATCTAGTGAAAGGTGGGCGTTCGCGTTGAGGAGGCATTGTAATCTATATAAAAAAAATACGAGAAAGTTTAGGTAACCTTAGGCTCTATATGCAGATGCATGCAATCTATTCAACCTAACCTAACTTAACTTAATTCGAGGCCACATTGATATTGTAAATTTTAAAAACAACTTTAAAACTAAAAACTTTGATCTTTAAAGCCAAAAGCTCTGATACCAATCGAATTGTCACGACCCGGTACTCCCCTCGAGCCCGTGACAACCGCCGCGGTGTCCCGGTAGACACTTATTGCCCGGGATGTCAACCTGAAACCTCGCAAGGCTTTACTATCAGTTTCTCTGTTTCCTTGTGAGCAACCATTGTCAAATATCGTGTTCTAAAAGATTTTAAGTTGTTTCCAGCTTTAAACAAATAAAATATTATTTTTCGTCTCACAAGGGTATTTTGGTCATTTTTCTCAAAATTTTTGAAACTAGATAAAACGTAATATCCAAGTACAAAATACATAATTCATACTCAAAATGAGTTTAAAAGTCTAAAATCTTCCTTTAAAACAAAATTATGGTTATTTGAATATAATAAAAAAATAAAAGAAATATTAAGTAAAATATTCTATTTTCTTATAAAACAATATTTATAGAGTTATACGTGCATAATTTTTATAGCGTAAAAGCTAAATAAATTAATACATACTTAAATACAGTAAGCCAAAATATTTAATTTAATTTACAATAACAAGAGTGCCCCCGAATAAACAAAAGTAAAGAGGACTGTGAACCTACGGTTTGGAAAATGCAGATCCCACTGTAGTCCTCGATGAGATCAGCTATCTACAGTCTATACTGAACCTGAAATGGGTGGAAAGGAGGGTGGTGAGATTATAAAATCCCAATGAGTAAACAAACATCATCATAAACATCTAGAACTGCGTACATGGAGACAATAAAGTAAACCATCATAAACTAGGTTATACAATTAGAACAATCTCTTTCAAAATACGTAAAAAGGCTTATGAATCTCATAAAAATCTAGGCTTGTGCCATAAATCCATTCTTGGGGACACCTTGGCCAAGGCATCCTACCGAGACCGCCAAGGCTATTAAAATTCACATTTCACATAAATCATGTTTTTGTTTTGAAAACATAGCCGTTCCTTGGCGTTGGCTGAGTTCCCCCTCACGTGGTGGTTTAGCGTGAAGTGAACCCAAAATTTTACCTCAGGAGATACCCTACGCGCCTCTCCGTTCGAGGTAAGAATATAATGGGGTTTACCGTGCCCCTCTAAAAGGCTGGTCCACAGAAACCCCCTACTGCAGTGATTAATTAATATATAATCCACCATATAATAAAACTCAATAACATGATATGACAATTTTGTAATTCGCAGTTTTTCAAGGCAACCAAACAATTCGCATTTCAATACAATTGCCAACTAGCCAATCATGCTCGATTTATCATAAGCCAGTCAATTTAAACAATCAAATTGTCACAATTAACAATCTCCGTGTACTCTATTCTTCAAAATCATTATTAATTCCAAAACAATTTATAAATTAATTTCATTAAAACTTATTTATTCATAAAACATGAAAATTTACCTTTTTAAATTCCTTTTTCCATAGAATTCATGAAAGCATCTAAAAACCACCCTAGATAATTAAAATGACAGTAAGTTTACTCATAATGTCTAGAATGCAGACTTTCGAAGCACTCTGTCTACTGGTCCTCGGATGAAATTTCCTTGCCTTTATCGGAGGACTCACCACCTTGACACA
>NC_030856.1:18967624-18994128 GCF_000208745.1 Theobroma cacao | reverse complement strand
TCTTTTACCCGATAAATTGAAATACGCATCCAATTTAGCTCCAATTGATCCCATTTCTTTTTCTAATGCTTCAATTCACCAATGTCCAGCCAAATAACCCAAAAATCAGCAAAGCCACATTCATATTCCTTCTTGGAAAAATTCGGCCAAAATGGTGCATCATTGTCACAAATTTTCCTACTTGATTTTCTTTCCATAATTCATTATTTCCATATCAAAAACCATGATTTCATAATCAAATAACCTAAAATAACATCACATTCTTCCTCACCATTGACTTCAAAATTCAGCTAAGGCTAGGTAATGGGAAAAATGAATGTTTTTCCACATATTTTGTTTACTAACATGCTAAACTAACACTAAACACCATCATATATCAAAATCAAATAAATCCAACAATTTTCTCTCTCTAGACCCATATGACCAGGCATGTAAACATGCAATTTAATCATGGAAAAGAAGGAGAAATGCTTGGGAATAAGAAAACTTAAGCTTAATAGAAAAAATCTTACCTTTTTCACTTAATTTCCTTGAAAATTCACACTTTTTCTTTGATTTTCTCTTTCTAGAGTTCGGTTTTTGTTTTCTCTCTCTTCTTGCTGGTTTGGCTAACCATGGGGTGGAAGATGGGTTGATTTTTGTGCCTTTTAAAAAGGAAAAATAATAAATTAATAAAGGCATGACACGTGACATCATGTCATTGGCCCGTTTTTAATTTCTTAACTATTAACCTTTCTCTCTCCTCCATATAAATTTCCTTCAAATATCCATGATAATATTGGATAAAATTCATGTACTGGACAACTGTCGGGTGTGAAAAATTATAATTTTGCCCCTACGGTGGCAAAAATTACCATTTTACCCCTATGCTCTGAAAAGTACCGAGATTACAATTTTTTTCACTTATCAACCTCAAATTATATTCCAATGAGTCAAATGTGATCAATCTTGATCAAAAACTTCTTCCAATATTCCAATTTTATCCTCAAGTGGCAAAATTACCATTTTGCCCCTAGATAGTGAAAATTCCGGTTTGACTCCAAATTAATCTTTGAACTCCGAATCACCATTTTAAGTCATTCATTGACTATAAAATTTTCAATTTCACCATAAAATCTCTATTTGATCTAGTTCGAGGCTTAAATCAACTTTGTTGTTCCTCTAGGTACAATACCGACTTTTGTAAATTTTTTCGGGACTTTCCTAGCATGCAAACATGCTATCCATCACATGTATGTCATGACAAGTATTTTATAAGGTCGGGCTTTACAGCACTACCCCCCTTAAAATAAAATTTTGACCTCAAACTTTTCACTTACTAGGTTCGAAGAAAATATGTGGATATTTGTTTCTCATTTGGCACTCGACTTCCCACGTCATCTCTTCTATTCGAGCATTTTTTCACAATACTTTCACCATTGGAATGCTCTTGTTCCTTAGCACTCGATCCCTTCGATCTAGAATACGTATAGACTGTACCTCGAACTTCAAATCCTCATGCAACTCAATGGGAGGTGTCTCTAGAATGTGAGAGGGATCGGGAACATACTTTTTCAACATCGAGACGTGGAAGACATTATGAATCCGATCTAACTCTAGGGGTAATTCAAGTCTGTAAACCACTAGCCCAATCCTTTCAATGATACGAAAGGGTCCAATATATCTCAGATTAAGCTTTCTCCTCTTCACGAACCGAATCACACCTTTCATTATCCAATAAATACCACAAATTATCACAATAGTATAATCAAATAAGATTTAATACTTGGAATTTTCAAATTATTACCTTTCCAAGTAGAAACCTTAAGAAAAGCTTTATCATCCACTTCAAACTCCAAATATTTCCTTCGTCTATCAGAATAATTCTTCTGCCTATCTTGAGCTGTCTTTAACCGCTCTCGGATAACCTTGACCTTGTCATTTGTCAGATCAACCAATTCCACATTAGCCAATTTCCTCTCTCCCACTTCATCCCAACAGAGTGGAGTTCGACACTTCCTTCCATACAAACCTCGTATGGTGCCATCCTAATACTAGACTGAAAACTGTTATTATATGCGAACTCTACCAATGGCAAGTGTCTGTCCCAACTCCCAATAAAATCAATGACACAAGCCCGTAACATATCCTCCAAGGTTTGAATAGTTTTTTCAGATTGACCATCAATCTGCGGATGAAATGCAGTACTAAATCTCAATTTAGTTCTGAGAGCTTCTTGAAGTTTCTGCCAAAATCGAGAAGTAAACCGAGGGTCATGATTTGACACAATAGAAACTGGAACTCCATGTAGTCTCACAATCTCATCTATATAAAGTTTTGCCAGTTTCTCAATAGAATACGTGCTATGGATAGCTAAGAAATAAGCGGGCTTAGTCAGTCTATCCACAATCACCCAAATAGCATCCTTCCCACTGTGTGTCCGCAGTAAACCCAATACAAAATCTGTAGTCACGTGTTCCCACTTCTATTCAAGAATCGATAAAGGTTGAAGAGTACTTGACGGTTTTTGATGCCCCGCCTTGATCTGTTGGCATGTGAGAAATTTTGCTACAAACTCTGCTATGTCTCGTTTCATACCTGACCACCAATAACTTTCCTTAATAGTTCGATACATCTTGGTGCTTCCGAGATGTAAAGCGTAGGTGGAAGAATGAGCTTCCTCCAAAATAGCTCGTCTCAACTGATCATCCTTAAGGACACAAATTCGGTCTCTAAGCATCAAGGTACCATCATCGCTGAGTCTAAACTCACTAGTTTCTCCATCTTGCAGCTTTTGAACTTCCTGTTTCAACCAATGATCAAATTTCTGCAATTTTCTGATCCAATTCGATAATGAAGGTCTCACAATGAAACTAGCAAGTAGGATTCCATTCTCACCATTATTCAACTGGATCCTTATAGATTTCATCTCAACTAACATAAAAAAATAAGAACTCCAAAGTGTTGCTAACAACGATGAAGATTTACGACTTAAGGCATCCGCTACCACATTTGCCTTCCTCGGATGATAAACAATCTCCAAGTCGTAATCCTTAATCAACTCCAACCATTGTCTCTGTCTCAAGTTAAGCTCTTTCTGGGTGAGCAAGTATTTCAAACTCTTATGATCAGTAAAAATTCGACAACACTCACCATATAAATAATGTCTCCAAATCTTCAATGTGAAGACTACTGCTGCTAACTCCAAGTCATGAGTAGGGTAATTCGTCTCGTGCTTCTTCAATTGCTAGGAAGCATAAGCTATCACTTTCTTAGCCTGCATCAACACACACCCTAATCCCAACTTAGATGCATCATTGTACACCATAAATTCTTTTCCATTAACAGGAAGTGCTAAATCAGGAGCAGAGGTTAATCGGTTCTTTAGCTCCTAAAATCGATTCTCAAAAATATCATCCCACTCAAACTTAACTCCTTTACGAGTCAAACGAGTCAGAGGAGCTACTATCAATGAAAATCCTTGAACAAACCTTCGATAATAACTAGCTAAGCCAAGAAAACTACGAATCTTTGTTACCGTTCTTGGTTGCTCCCATTGTAAAATTGCCTCAATCTTCTTAAGATCGACATAAATTTCAGCTCCGGACACCACATGTCCCAAGAAAACCACTTCCTTTAACCAGAACTCACATTTAGAGAACTTGGCATAGAGTTGTCTCTCGCGCAAAGTTTGCAACACAATGCTCAAATGGGCAGCATGTTCATCATCGTTTTTTGAATAAACCAGGATGTCATCTATGAACACTATCACAAACTTATCTAAGTATGGATGAAACACCCTATTCATAAGATCCATAAAAGCTACCGGGGCATTAGTCAAACCAAACGGCATCTTTAGAAACTCATAATGCCCATAACGCATTCTAAAAGCAGTCTTAGGTACATCCTGCTCCTTAATCTTCAACTGATAATACCCAGACCTCAAATCAATCTTTGAAAACACCATAGCACCTCGTAATTGATCAAAAAAATCATCGATCCGGGGTGAAGGGTATTTATTCTTGATGGTCACTCGGTTCAGCTGAAGATAATCAATACATAACCGAAAAGTGCCATCCTTTTTCTTTACAAATAGGACCGGTGCTCCCCAAGGAGAAATGCTAGGGCGAATGAAACCTTTATCCACCAAATCTTGCAGTTGGACCTTCAGTTCCTTCAACTCTATCGGAGCCATTTTATATGGAGGGATGGAAATAGGTGCGGTACTCGGAAGTAAATCAATAAGGAACTCAAGCTCTCGATCAGGAGGTAGTCTCGGTAACTCATCAGGAAATACATCAGAAAACTCACTTACTATTGGGATATCTTTTAACTTTGGTTTCCCCTTTGAATTATCAATCACGTGTGCCAAATAAGCTGGATACCCTTTCTGCACTAATTTCGAAGCTTTGATGGTCGAGATTACACAAGATACAATCTCTGCACTAATACTCGATGTTCCCCTACAAATACAATCTCTGCTCCCTCCGAATTTCGAAGAACAACTTTTTTCCTAAAACAATCCACATTCGCCCGATGTGCAGTTAACTAGTCCATACCCAATATTGGATCAAAATCCAGGATCTCTAGAGGAATTAAGTCACCCCTAAATTCTTCCTCACCTACCTTTATCCCACAGTCTCTATAACAAGTATTTCTAATCAACTGTTCTCCTAGAGGGGTATGCACTACAATTTCTCCTTCTAATAGTGACAGGTTTCTATCAGCAATTGATGCAAATGTCGTACTCACATAAGATCTATCTGAGCCAGAATCTATCAAAACATAAGCATCTTTATCAAATAAAGACATAATACCTATCACTGCTCCAGGTCAGACCTGTGCCTTATCTTCCATCACAACGAAAACTCTTGTCGAGGTATGAGTCTGTGGTCTCGAAGGTGGATATGTCGGGGTGTTACTTTTTACACCAGATTGTATAGCTACTCCCTGCCTCGATGGTAACCCAGAAGGATCTCTCCTCTGTATATCCGTACGAGCTGGTGGAGATGGAGCAGTTGTAGTAGCCTGTCTCAGCTGCGGACAATCTCTCCTAAAGTGACTTGACTGACCACAATGATAACATCGTACTGGTGCCCTACACTACCCAACATGATTCTTCCCACATCTCCTACATCTATTAGAACCTCCGAAACTCTTCCCAGAAGTAGTCATCTTAGATCTATTAAATCTTGGAGGCCTATGCTGTGTCTATGAAAATGGAGGTCGAGGAGATGTCACTGAAACAAAGGTAATACTCCCTAAAGCAGATGAGTCTGTGCCCCTTTTTGGTGGCTGACTGAAAGATACATTTAGATTTCTCCTTTTTGCAAACTCAGTGTACGACCTCCTTATGTGGCTCCCTACCAATCACTGTCATTCGTTCCCTGATCTCATTACGGAACCCTTCCTTGAAATAATTGGCCTGATCCTACTCAGATTTCATCAGATCCGGTACATATAACATCAGCTCGTTAAAACGGCTCTCGTACACCTCTATAGTTAAATTTCCATGTTTCAAGCTCATAAATTCTCTCTTATTTTCTTTTTGATGAAAGTAAGTGAAATACTGACCATCGAATTCCCTGAGAAAATCAAGCTGTCACGACCCGGAACCTCCCTCAGGCCTATGAGAATCGCCGCGACGTCCCGATTGACACTCATTACTTGAAATGCCAATCGAAACCCCGCAAGGCTTACGTATCAGTTTCTTGCCTTTCTTGTGAGCAATCGTAGTTAACATTTCGTTTTAAACAATTACCAGTCTTTTCCGGCTCAAGTAAATCAAAAGATAAAAATTATTTTATTTTTAAAAAGAAAATTTATTGATAAATATTGCTATTCAAAATATTGATTAAAATATAATATTTTTATATAAAACAATATTTATAGAAACACGTGTAAGTAATCCTTTGTAACGTGGAAGTAAAATAAATTCATACATACAATAATTTACAAAGTTATAATGTACAATAATAATTACAATGACAAGTGGCCCGTAAATACACCAAGTGTTGGTGATAGTAACCTACTGTCTGTGAGATAGAGGGGTCAACTAGAATCCTCGACAAAATCGGGTATCTACAAGCTACCACAGGCCTAAAATATTTGGAAAGGAGGTGGGTGAGATTTTGCAATCCCAATGAGTAAACAGACATTATCATAAATATCTAAAGGCGAGTAAAATGGAGGCAAGTTGAAACAACAAATCACAAACGGTTTCATAAGGTTTTCAATTTATTTCTTAAACCATAAAATATTTGTAATTTACCAAAACAGTTGTTAAGGCTTATGACTTTTATTAGAAACAGGGTTCAAGCCAAAAACTAGTCCTCGGGGATACCTTGGCTGAGGCATCTAACCGAGTCCGCCAAGGTTGTTAAGATATTTACATGTTAAACACATGTTAGTTTTGAAAACAAGCCGTTCCTTGGCGTTCGCCGAGTTACACATTCACGTGGGGGTTCGACGTGAAGTGAGCTCTAACACTGCCCCGGGAGTTACCCTCCTCGCCTCTACATCCGGAGTAACTATATAACTGGGTTTACGGTGCCCTTCTAATAGGTAGTCCATGGAAACCCATCACTGCAGTGACTAAACCCACCAATTTCAATAAAATTTCGACAATATAACGTGGCTTTTATTTATTTACCCAGCCTGCATAGTAAAAGATAGCTTACATAAATTCCCAATGCAATTATAAAATATAGCCACATATACTCATATATCATAAGCCATTCATAGAAAAATATATTTTTCAAGACAATTAGCAGCCTCCAATTACTCAATTTCATGATCAAAGTTTCTTACTTCAAATAATCAACACAATTTATTTATTTATCACATTTATTTCTAAAACATCAAAAGTCCCATTTTAATCTTATTTTCGTTTCATAAAATACATGAAGAGCATTTGAAAATAAACTCTAGATAATTTACAATAATACTAGGTTTACTCACCGTTTTTACAAATTAATTGCTTTCTAGGTGCCCCGATCACTGTTCATCGGGTACGACTTCCTTGCCTTTACCGGAAGGCTCTCCTTCTATACACATTGCAAAAATTACACCATTCACCACATTGATGCTAAATCACTATATAATTGACTTAAATCCTATACTAATGCATGGTATGAAATGCAATAACCTAAAACGGCTTAAATGCAGTATTAACCTATTTTTGGCATTTTACCCAATAAATTGCTAACGCTCTCCATTTTAGCTCTAAATTGTCCCATTTTCTCTCCAACATTTCTAACCATTAAATATCAGCCAATAACCCTCTAAAATCACCAAAATCAATTCACTTTCCTCATTGGAAAATTCAGTCAAAAATGGGATATTTACTCAATTAATTTTTCACTTTGTTTTTCTATCACATTTAACCATTTTTCATCATTTTCTCTTTATTTCTCTTAGAATAAAAATCAGTTCATCATCATTGTACATCATTGAATATTCGGCCAAGGGTGGGTATTGTGAGAACTTCATACTTTCTTGCCCAATTTGATTTCTATACACATTTAACTAACTAAAACTACCAATTTAACTAAGAATCAAAACATAAAAATTTCAAAATCCTTCCACTTGAAATTTGGCCAGCCCTTGGTATCACTTTTTAATCTCTCTCCTCAAGCATGCTAAATGGAAACAAAGGCATAGGAAAGTTAGAAATCAAGCTAAAGTCGAAAAATCTTACCATTAGACGCGTAAACGAACGAAAAACACGAATTTCCCTTTGAATTTTCTAGTTTTCCTTTGGTTTTACTCTTTTCTTCCTTTCCTTTCTATTTTCTCTCTTATTTTCTCCTTATGACCGACCATCACCTGATGTGGGGTTTAAATCGGCCGATTTTCCTTTAAAATAATATTAAATCATTAAAAAGTGCCATATGTCACTTTTCCATTGGCCCGTTTTTTAAATTTCGTCCTTTAAACTTCAATTTTTCACCACTTAAAATACCATAGTTATTCATACCAAAAATAAATAAATTCTATGATTTTGACAAGTTTTGGGTGGTGAAAATTACGGTTTTACCTCGGGGTGACAAAATTACCGTTTTGCCTCTATGTTCAGAAAATTGCCGAAACTGAAAATTTTCACTTCCTATCATTAAATTATACTCCAAATAGTTAATCTTGGTCAAAATTTTCACTCCATGATCAAATTATTATCTTAGGTGGCAAAATGACGATTTTGCCCCTAAACATCAAAATTTTCAATTTTTCTCTAAATGAACCCTCGAATTTCGAACAATAATTTTTAGTCATTCCTGGACTGTAAAATATTAAATTTCATCATACGATTCCTATTTGAACTAGTTCGAGGTTAAATCAACTCAAGTGTACCGTTAGGTACAATACCGAGTTTTGTCTATTCTTAGGAGTTTTCCTAGCGTAATAACATGCTACTCCGTGCATGTATGTCATGACATATTTTTATAAGGTCGACTTTTACACAGACCAAGTCTGAGGAGTAGTAGATCAGGACTTCACTAAATTCCACCAGGTACGAGTCCTCTTCTCTAGCAATCTCGTAGCCACCATTAGCTTCATATCGTCATCTAATCTCATATTAGAGAATGTCTCTAAGACCTAATTAATCTAATTCTTGGCTACGGTTGGGTCTAACTCACCCGTAAAAGAAACACAACCAAGCTGTCTAGCCTCTTTCAACTTCTTAGAAATAGGTACATCCTATTCTGGCGGTGGAATTGGAGGTGGGGGTGGTGGTACTACAGGAACAACTGGTGGCACTATAAGAGGAGCCTGACCAGCCTGAGCCTAGCCAGCAATAGTAGTAAAGAAGGCTACCAATGCCTAGACTGCCTCAGGAGACATGACAGGAATACCAGTAGGTGGCGGAGGATGTGGAGGATATGGAGGAGTCTCTGCCCGCTCAGCAGCAAGTGTTGCCTGTATAGTGGATACAGCCGATTCCTCCTCTACTGCACCTAGCTGACGACATTGGAACGACCTCTTCCCCTCCCAGCAGATCTAATGAGAGGTGGGCGTCTGCGTCGAGGAGGCATAATAATCTATAAGAGAAAACGAGCAAGTTTAGGGAACCTTAGGCTCTATATACAGATGCATGCATCCTATTCAGCCTAACCCATCTTAACCCGGGCCCACACTGATACTGTAAATTTTTAAAACCACTTTAAACTAAAAACCCTTATCTTCAAAACCAAATACTCTGATACCAATCGAATTGTCACGACCCGGTACTCCCCTCGAGCCCGTGACAACCGTCGCGGTACCTCGATAGACATTCATTTCTCGAAATGCCAACCAGGACCCCGCAAGGCCTAATATAGGTATCTTATTTCCCCCGTGAGTAATCGTTGTCGAAAATCATGTTATAAAAGATTTTAAACTGTTTCCAACTCAAAACAAATCAAATAATAATTTTCATCTCATAGGGGTATTTTAGTTATTTTTCCCCAAAAATTTTGAAGCCAGCTAAAATGTAATATACGAGTACAAAACATATAATTCATAATCCAAAGTGAGTTTTAAAGTCTAAAATCTTCATTTAAAATGAAATTTTGATTATTTGGGTATAATAAGAAAATAAAGAAATATTAAGTAAAATATTCTATTTTATTTTAAAATAAAATTTTAGAGTTATACATAAATAATTTTTGTAGCATAAAAGATAAATAAATTCATAGATACTGTAATACAGTAAGCCAAAGTATTTAATTTAATTTAAAATAATAAGTGGGCCCCCGAATAAACAAAAGTAAAGAGGATTATAACCTACAGTTTAAAGAATGCAAACCCAACGGTAGTCCTCAATGAGATAAGCTATCTACAGTCTAATCTGAGCCTGAAATGGAGGGAAAGGAGAGTGGTGAGATTTTATAATCCTAGTGAGTAAACAAACATCATTCAAAAGATCTAAAGTTCAAGTAAAAGGAGACAATTAAAATATTTCATCTCCATATGTATTTCATAACATAAATATTCATTTCATTTAAATATTCAACATGGCTTATGAGTATTTTAAAAGCTTGGCTCTTGCTAAAATCATTATCGGGGATACCTTGGCCGAGACATCTAACCGAGTCTGCCAAGGCTATTAAAAAGTTCGTATACACGTAAATATATTTTTAGTTTAAAAAAAAGAACACAGTCGTTCCTTGGCGTAAATGGAGTTCATCGTCACGAGGTGGTTCGGCGTAATGTGAACTCTAACCATACCTCAGGAGATACCCTACGTGCCTCTAACCGAGGTACATATATATATTCGGATTCTATGCCCCTCTAATAGGCTGGTCCACAGAACCCGCCTACTGTAGCAAGCTAAACCCACTATACAATAAAATTTTAACAGCATGACAGGGCTAATATAATACTACCCAACTTGCAAGGATATAATAAAATAATTCATACAATTCATAAAACACAGCCCAACCAGTCATGCCAACACAATAACAATATAACATAAGCCATCAATTTCCAATCATAAATTTGCAACATGGCAGTGGTCTCCAATTACTCTATTTTCTAAATCGTTATTTCATTTCAAGACAATTTATAAAGTCTTTTCATTTAAACACATTTCGTTTACAAAACATAAAAATTTACCATTTTAACTCATTTTCATAAAATTCACCAAAACTGAATAAAAACATACTTTAGATCATTAAAATTATGGTAAGGTTACTTACAATGCTAGACTTGGAATTTTTAAAATACTCAAACTACTGGTCCTCGGATGCAATTTCCTTGCCTTCATCGGAGGACTCACCACTTTGACACAGTACAAAATCGAGAAATTCACCACATTAGTACTAAATTGAAATTAAACTAATTTAGACTACTAATGCATGATATGGAATGCAAAAGGTCTAAATTTTGCCTAAACACCGTATTGACCTATTTCGGTCTTTTACTCGATAAATTGAAATACGCATCCAATTTAGCTCCAATTGATCCCATTTCTTTTTCTAATACTTCAAATCACCAATGTCTAGCCAAATAACCCAAAAATCAGCAAAGCCACATTCATATTCCTTCTTGGAAAAATTCGGCCAAAATGGTGCATCATAGTCACAATTTTTCCTACTTCATTTTCTTTCCATAATTCATTAATTTCTATATCAAAAACCATGATTTCATAATCAAATAACCTAAAATAACATCACATTCTTCCTCACCATTGACTTGAAAATTCAGCTAAGGCTAGGTAACGGGAAAAATGAATGTTTTTCCACATATTTTGTTTACTAACATGCTAAACTAACACTAAACACCAACATATATCAAAATCAAATCAATCCAACAATTTTCTCTCTCTAGACCCATATGACCAGCCATGAAAACAAGCAATTTAATCATGGAAAATAAGGAGAAATGCTTGGGAATAAGAAAACTCAAGCTTAATAGAAAAAATCTTATCTTTTTCACTTAATTTCCTTGAAAATTCACACTTTTTCTTTGATTTTCTCTCTCTAGAGTTTGGTTTTTCTTTTCTCTCTCTTCCTGCTGGTTTGGCCCACCATGGGGTGGAAGATGGGCTGGTTTTTGTGCCTTTTAAAAAGGAAAAATAATAAATTAATAAAGACATGACACATGGCATCATGTCATTGGCCCGTTTTTAATTTCTTAACTATTAACCTTTCTCTCTCCTCCATGTAAATTTTCTTCAAATATCCATGATAATATTGGATAAAATCCATGTGCTGGACAAGTGTCGGGTGTGAAAAATTATAATTTTACCCCTATGCTCTGAAAAGTACCGAGATTACAATTTTTTTCACTTATCAACCTCAAATTATACTCCAATGAGTCAAATGTGATCAATCTTGATCAAAAACTTCTTCCAATATTCCAATTTTATCCTCAAATGGCAAAATTACTATTTTTCCCCTAGATTGTGAAAATTCTGATTTGACTCCAAATTAATCTTCAAACTCCGAATCACCATTTTAAGTCATTCACTGACTGTAAAATTTTCAATTTCACCCTAAAATCTCTATTTGATCTAGGTCGAGGCTTAAATCAACTTTGTTGTTCCTCTAGGTACAATACTGACTTTTGTAAATTTTTTCGGGACTCTCCTAGCATTCAAACATGTTATCCATCACATGTATGTCATGACAAGTATTTTATAAGGTCAGGCTTTACATTTTAAATGCAAGTTCACTCACCCATTTTTTTTTGATCAAATCCAAACCTCGACTAGTGCTCCAAGTGGAAACGTGGGATCTCGTTGGAAACTATCACACACAACTAGTTTTCAATTACCACTTGACTACTCAACCTAATACTAACTCCACCATTTTCATAACACTCCATTTATTACTTCCATTTTCCAGCACTATATCATCTTTATAATTCATAACTCCACACTTAATTAATTCCCTTATTGACATCTTACACCAACACAATGCACTTTACTAATTTAGTCACCCACACCACTAGTTGAACCATGAATTACCATAATTATCAATCATTTCTCCCTTCAACAATCTCAACCCATTAAAACAGCCCCTAATTCATGTTTCCAATATCAATTTACTTGTAAATAACAAAGCCAACATTCTAGTCACTAGATAGTCATTTATTTTCACCACTTCAGTCACACTAGTAATAAATACTCACTTTTTCACAACAATATAATCCATCAACAATAAAACAACCCACAAATCTAATTATTAACCATCATTAACAAACTTAAAAATCAACCCTAACCCATTACTCACCTTTGTGGACTTGCAGTTGAATTTTCTTAATGAGGATTAAAAAGGGGAAAATTCCTTTAAGAGTTTTCAAGCTATTTTGAAGAGTTTTTCTCTCTAAAAATGTTCAACTAGTGAGAGAAAGTGCATAGGAAAAGCTTTTTGAGGGTTTTTTAGGTGAAAAAGTGAAAGAGAACAAAAAATCCTATGAAAGCGTGTACAAAAACATGAAATTTGGAGTTAATATGAGAAAGTTATGGAGTTTCCAGGATGGCCTCTATGGAAGATGGAAAGTTTGAAATGGGGGGAAGAAGGAGAAAATGCTAAAAGGTGCTGGAAATTGAGATAATTATACCTAGAATTAACAAAAGTTTCAATTATTTATGAAAATGCCATTACCAAGTTTACTTTGTCTTTTTTTTTTCTTTTTTTGTGCAATCTTTTTACTCTTGTGACATTGAGAAAAGGTCCAGAATAGATTAGAGGTACTTGAGTTTATGAGAACTTAAAAATTTAGATTCAAGATGTAAAATTACCATTTTAGCCCTAAGGTGAAAATCTCTCTTTTTTTATATATAAAAATAATTTATTGAATCCCAGATGTAAAATATTTGCTAAGACTCACCAAGAAGAAAATGAAACTACCCTTGGTCCACGTCACCACTATCATGCTATTTTACACGCATATTAAAATTTAGGGTATCACAGATTCTCCAAAAATGCAAAGGTGTCAGCTTTGACCTAAGTTGAGGAAGAACTAACATCTTAGGAAAGAAAAATGGATTCCCTAGAAACAAAAAGTTCCAGACTTTATGAAGAACCAACATTTCAGAAAAGAAGAATTGATTCTTTAATGATAAAAAGTTCCAGACTTTATGAAGAACCGACAACTCATGATGAAAGAATCCGTTCTCCATGTGCGATGAAATGTGCAAGCTAGTTAAAATGTATAAAAGTTTATTCAAATTTGACTCCAATGAAAAAGAAATCACAAGGCTTATAAATATCCACTTTGAAGATGTTAAAAGTATGATCTTGAACAATTTTGAAAAGATTTTGAAGAGCCAAAAAGGGGAAAACATTCAAAAGAGAAAAAAAGTAAAAAAATACTATCTATGAGTAAGAGCAGAACAAAAAAAAAAACATATCTTTGTCATTTAGCTAATATTCCTTGAGCTTAAACTTCCTTTTGTCATTCATTTCTCTTGAGAAAGCTCTCATCTTTCTAAACCTAAACATCACATCAACCTTCATAGAGGTTTTAAGTTTGTATGTCTTTGAGAATCCACATTGTATTGGTTACACCTCTAACCAAAAGGTAAAAGGATTCTGTATAATCCTTGAAAAGGCTGTGTATTGTGTAAAGGTTGTGCTTCAACCTAAGAACATAGTATTTTGGTTAAGGTTACGCTTGATCTTGTGAAAAGGCATGTTATGAAGGTTACATTGATCTTATTTAAAGGCATGTTGCAAAGGTTACATTTGACGTCATTGAAAAGGCAATATTAATGGTAGATTCAAACTCCTTGTGCTATCAAGGGAGAAGTCATAGGCATTGGAAGGCTGAACCTTTATAAAAATCTAGCTGAATACATTTTAACTTTTTTCATTTTACTTGCTTAGTTCATACTTTGTTTTTACTATATATCTGCTACATTTTCCAAGTTCTTTTAGATATGGGGAATTTTTAATTCATAACCAATTCACCTCCCCCCTTTTGGTTAGTTTACTTTAAGCTTATCTTTCTAACAAAATAATATAAGAAATGACTATGAACTTTCAAAAGTCTCCCCTTTAATTTATGCATGAAGTTAAAAAATGTTTCAAAGAAAAATTTAACCAAAAGGGAATAGAGGTGTAAGCCTTAAACACTTAAACTCAAGAAACAATGGTTAGTGATAATCATCAAGTGAAAATAAGCATTCAGTCCAACACTAATCTCTAACCATCAAATCAAAACAGTGAGATATATTTCCTAGCAAAAATATTCAAGTAAAGATTAAGAAATATATCTATTGTCATAGTTAGACAGAATTAAGTCAAGATATATTCCCAATCAATATGTATTCACTCAAAGCATAAGGGAAATATATTCATGTAGCATATCCAAGGAGCAAGATGTATGAGCAAGTCATAATATATTTATACTCAAAATCTTCAATTAAAGCATGAAAAAATATAATAACTATTGCAATCAAGGCATAATGCATGTCATCATCAATAATGCCACATATAGATATACATTTATAAGCAAAGTGTTAGTTGGATATGCATAGTTAAGCATGAAACATTCATGAGTCTTCATATAACGTGAACATGATTTTCTAATAGTTGTGCAACTAATATGTTAACATATTCATTCAAATAAATAATCAACTAACAAGAGAAAGCAAGTTTTTAACAAGTAAGCAAATTAAAGGCACAATCAATTTTGCAGATGTATTCACAAATTTATACATAACTAAGTATAGTAAGGAGTATGGCTATCATCATTTAAGAATAAATATAAGACATTATTAAGCACAAGGTTACTATGGTGTTTAAGAGATGTTACCAATAGTGATGAACACCACTTGGTGAGATTTCAAGTGCTTGAGGATCATAAGACAATGTCAATGATCAACTCCCTCTTAATCATTCATTAGATCAATTCAAAAAAGAAGAAGGGATTAAATGGTTAATCACATTAAAGCATAATTTTACCTTCCCTTAAAAGGATCATGAGGTAAATATGGGGATAAGCAATGATCATATTATAAATGAGCATTTAAATAGAATGTTCAACATGTGAGACCCCAACCTCTATAGGCTTGTAACTAAGCATAAATGTAATAATACGAGCCAATGGTAGTTTCGTCACTTCTCTAATAAGCTCCTAAAGTAAGTTTTAAATAATATTATGGCCTAAGTAGGCTTAAGGCATAAATGGATGGTGAAATTAGGGGTAAAATGGAAAGGAAACTAAAATTTTGATAATTTTCAAGGTATGGGCAAAATGGTCATTTTTCACCTCAGGTTACAATTTTATGTTTTCGTGAACCCGAGTATGTCTAGACCATTATGGACCTTGTCCCAGTGTCAAAAGAACAAAAAGATTGCATAAAAGATTGGAGGAGAATAAGTAAATTGGTGGAAGGGCATTTTCGTAATTTTATGGGAATGGATAAGTTTCGCCTATAAATATCTTAAAATTTCCAGCGCCTTCTTGAATTTCCAACAGCTGGTCTTCTTCTTCTTGTCCTCTCTCATGTTTCTTCAAAACTCCATGGAAGCTTGATTTGAAGCTTGAATGATTTTCTCTCTCTAGCTCTAGTTTTCACACCTTTGAACCTTTTTGACTAAAACCTTTGAATGCTTTCATCCTCTCACTTCAAAACCCTTGATAAAGCTTATTTCCAAACTTTCTCTCACTAGTTGGGCATTTTAGAGAGAGAAAGAGAGAATTACTCCATTGATTTGGAAGCAATTGGAAGAAAATTTGACTACAAAGGAGCCCTAGGGTAAGTAATGAACTAAGCTCAATTTTTAACTACAGAAAATGGCTAGTAATTGGGATTTATGAGTTGTTTTCTTGTTGACTATGTTCATTACTTTTTAGTGATTAAGATAGTAAACATAGATAGCCGTTTAATGTAGCAATTGAAAACTAGCCAAGAGATAGCTTTTAGAGTTCATAGTGAGTAAATTGATCCATTGTTTATGTTAATGTGATCCTAGGTTTTAAGGAAGCCCCATTATCTCATTTGGACAATTAGGGGAATTGGAGTCATCTAAAGGCTTTACAATCAATTGGTGAATGGACTGCCTTCAAAACTTATTTTGGGAATATAATGTATTTGACAAACGTTTGAATGATTTTATACGATTTTTCATGAAAATGAATGCCTTGGGAATAAGCTCTTGAGAAATGATTNGTTATGATATGTGGTTATTATGGATTTCTATGTGGCTGCATTATGTTGATATACATATATGCTTGAATATAATGTTGTGTAATTATATTGACTCGGCTATGTGCGAGTAAGGAGTGCGCATAGGCCGAGGATGACCCTGTTATGTGCGAATAGAGAGTGCGCATAACCCGGAGATGACCCAGCCATGTGCGAGTAGGGAGTGCGCGTGAGCTAGTGATGATGATGATGGGATGGTGTGATGATGATGATGGGTATATGCGTATATATATATATACATATGTAAATATGTGTGTTATAGGAAATTGATGGATAATGGTTTATGGTTGTAATACATGTGAAACTTGACATGTTAAGCCTTGAGAAATTGTTTTGTGTTTCATATTGGTTTTGAACATTTCAAGTAGGGTGGCTTTCTTTGGGAGAAAGGGAAATTTTCATTAGATGCCCTGTATTTCGCTGCAGCAAGAAACTCTCGAGTTTTGAAAGGGTAGGCTGGTCGAAAACTCCCTGCAGCGAGGATGCATTTTCGCTGCAGCGAGAATGGCACTGTAGCTTCTCGCTGCAGCGAAATACATTCTCGTTGCAGCGAGAAACTTTCTGTTTTTGGGTTGCGATTTCGCTGCAGCGAGATTGAATTTCGCTGCAGCGATATTGAATTTCGCTGCAGCGAGAAACCTTCTGTTTCTGGGTTACAATTTCGTCGCAGCGAGAAAGAATCTTGCTGCAGCGAAAAACTTTCTATTTTGATCTCCTATCTTGTTCAATTGTTGTCCTATCTTTCACTTCTTTACTACCATATCAGAGCATGGACTTCCAACATTAAGGATTAAATGAGTTAAGTTTAAAATGAGGAGGTTTAGTGAGAAATCCTCGGCCAGTTGAGAAACCCTCGTTCGGTTAATAACTAAATCCCAACATTGTTGTAGCGAGAATGCCTTTCCGCTGCAACGAAGATTCGTTGTCGTATTTGACTTGCTTGTGTAATATTGAAGTTTTTATTTTTCAAATTATTTGATATGTATGGATTCATTATTACAATTGATTAGTTATTTAAGGGCTTGATGAGGGGTTTTTAATAAGAATAGAAACAAATTGCATTGTTTTGAAAAAGAATGCATCATGATTTCATTAAAGATTCCATATGGTATGCTTGTTCCCTTCCTTGTTCACTCATTGGGTTTATACTCACCATTTTCAAATTCATGTTTTCAGATCACGAGGCAGCCGGTAACTAGGACGAGGTGTCCTTATAGACCTGTGTCCATCTTTTGGTAGGTGTCTCGACATTCAGTAGCTATACATTCATCCGAGTCCTTTCGCTGGAAGTCGAGTATTATTTTGTTGTGTATAGACGAACCTAATGTAATTATTAAGATACAAGTTGTAAACAAATGTATATACACTTGTTTAGTATGCCCATATGAGATGGCACTGTTTAAAAAAAAAAATTTGATTCTAAGTTTTGAAAAATGACTTAGTAGTTTATGATGGAATGATGAACACGTCGGATTAATAGGCTTGCTTGGGCTTAGTGGACTACGTCCATTGGGCCCATGCGTTGGTCATGGCTCGGAATTTGGGTCGTGACACAACATATCAATCTCATACTCATATATTCGATAAACTATTAAGGCATGAGTGTTTAAATAAATATTCAATATATGCTTCAAATACTCATAATTTTAAGAAGTATATGCACATTAGCTCCAATGCATGTCCAAGTTTCATTAAGCACCTTTTTTAATCATGCATTGCCTAAGCACTATCAATCAACCATTTTAAGGAAATTTTCTAAAATATATAAGAATAATAATTTAAAAGAGAATTTCCGCAACAATGGCATGTCATTAGGAAAATATCATCATTTAGCCCTTTTTGGTAATCTCTTTTCCATAATATTTTCACACAAGTAATTGAAATTTTTTTTCCAAAATACATATAAGACTATTAATTGAAGGACAAGAATTCTTATCAAGACAATGTCATTATTAATGACGCATTGTCAAGGCTTTTATCACATATAGCAGTCACATAAAGAAATCTCATAATCAATAAGCACAAGCATGAGTGCAAGAAAGATCTTAGCTATCTTGACTAATTATGATTCTAATTTTTTTATGAAATGCAAGAATATTTTTCTCTTCTTAAAAATATATAGACATATACCCAACAAATATGCAATCATTGAAGTTCAAAATACATGCTATTCATCAATGATCCATGATTCATGAGTGATACCAATTGTTATGAAATATTGGAAATAAATCACTCAACTCATAAATATATCTTTAAAATGAGCATCCAAGCCTTAATGAATACAATAAATAAAGATTTAATCAAGATTCATTATGCTTTCAAACCTTAACTTAAACTATAGGCAATTTTTCATTTTAAACTTCAAGTCATTTATGGTAACCTATAGGCTAAAGTTGGATGCACACATGATCTTTAGATCATGTAATCATTTAGCTCATGGAGGATGTAGTTAACAATCAAAAGCACATTCAAAAGATACTTCAACTATGCCAACACAATATATATCATGATCTAACTTGACAATTTAAATTTCTCATTCAAAAGTATAACTCAAGTCAAGTTATAGACTTTAAATCTTAAAGGCAAGCAAAATGAAATAAAATGTAAGCATGTGACCTAACCAAAAAGATAGATGAACTAAAAATATTTCTTATGAAGTTCAATGTGTTCATCATAACCAATTTTATATGCATAATCAAGGAATCAATTTTGAAACAATCAATTGAGCACAATCATAAAGCATATTCCAACATATGATTTTAAACCAATCATTTTAACATTTCAATTCCTCAAGAAATGATTTAGTCAATATGATCCAATGAACATTTCATTCTCAAGAAATAATGTCTTCTATGCAAGTACATGAGCAATAATAAGATCAATAAATTCAAGAATTGACTCATGCATTCATTTTTATCAAGAACAAGTCGTAATAGCATTTTCAACATGTGATAAACTTGTTCAAGCTATATAGCAATGTAAGCCCACGCAAGGCCAATAATTTTCTCCTCTAGGCCCATATTGATGAAATCATTTTGTCACAGCCCAATTTTTGGGCCATGACTGGCGCAAAGGCCCAATGGACTCAACCCACTAAGCCCACGCAAGCCTATTTATAGAATTTTATACATTAATCTGTATTCCTTAAAAATTTGAATCAGTAGCGTTCAATATAGTTTCTTTGGAAAAATTAATAAATCCCACTATGTATTCAAAATAGCATCATCAACCATAATATACACATATATATATATATATATTTCAACAAATGAATCTTAACATTTCATAAGAAGTATTCATATATACTTAATCAGAACTTGACCGTCAGGGGAGTGACTCTGGGCACGATTGTTAATATTTAATGTCATGGTAAACCTACCGGGCAATGGATATGGAGGAACACCTCATCCTAGGAACCAATCATCTTTGACTCTGACAACCTAAAAGATGATGTTTAAAAAGTGAGCATAAACTCAGTGAGTGAACATAGGAAGGGAACAAGCAACGTTAAGGAAGGTTTAGAAATCATGATGCACTTAAGTTCAAAACAATGCAAGTTAGTTTATTTCTATTTAAAAACCCCTCATTCAAACCCTTGGTCGTTTAGCCACTTAATGATGAAAGACTCATGAACAACAAAGAAGTTGAGAACTGAAAACTTTAGTAGAATTCAAGCAAGTCAAGCATAATAGATTGACTCTCACCGCAACGAAAAGGCATTCTCGCTGTAATGAAATTCTGGCCAAATGAAATCCAAGGGGCTTTCACTGCCACCAGAAAAATCCACTCATGCCACATTGCACATTAAATTGAACACATTGACAATACTCAAGTTTTCAACAGTCAATGCAATCACATATTAAATCCAAACATCTTTATATAGTAAATATGTATGTATATAAGCACATACACCCCCATCTCACCCAGCTCATGTGCATCCCCCCATATTGTGCACATAGTCGGACACCCCGTCTCACCCAGCTCATGTGCATTCCCCCACATCGTGCACATAGCTGGACACCCCATCTCACCTAGCTCATGTGCATCTGCCCACATGATGCACATAGCTGGAGTCATCGTGTGCATCCCTCAACATCATGCACAAGCAATATCATCGCTTTATGCATCCCCCCACATCGTGCACAAGCGATATCATCATCGTGTGCATCCTCCACATAGTGCACAACTAATGCCATCGTGTGCATCCCCCCACATCGTGCACAAGGGCAATATCACCATCCATATCCCTCACCACCATCATCACCGGTAGGTGCACACCCAGCACATGCACGGTTGCATTTTGTCACACAATGTACCATTTATGACATAGTATATATATATATATATCAATATTATACAGAAACACATGGATTCATCACACAATCCATTTCATAACATAAAAACATTTCATAAGGGCTTATTTTCGTGCGAGTTTTTGAAGAAAAACCAATAAAACGTTTTAGGGGGATTCAATCAAACATAAATGTGTATATCCCAAAAAATTTTAATGCAAGTTCACTCACTCGGCAACAACGAGATATTAAGTCGTTATTTGTTCGGAGTTGTCTCTAACAATTTTTACTGGTCGATTGCTCGTTATTTCCTCTGGCACGCCACTATAGTGCACTATCTTTACTTTAGCACGTCCTAGCAACAATCCAAACTCAATATATTTAGTGCATCAATCCCACTTCTATTTCTCATCCTATCATGAAACCATATTCAATTAACTAACATCTTAATGCATTTTTACTAAAATTACTTATATCCGTTGCTTACGTAATTCCTTAGATTATAACACCGGTAACTTATTTATGATGTCACATGCCTACTTCAACCTTTCTAAATAACTTTCGCCCAAATCCATCTTATATTTCCACAACATTAACTATATTTACGGTAACCACAGTCATTCCAAATCTACCCAATTACTTTCCAATTTCAATCCATATTATTCCTCCTTATTTCTTCCAAATAATATATCATTCAACTTAACAGTTTTAACTAACTTATGCAAATAAATTGCTCCGACAACAATAATTCTTCACACAGAATCATTTCAAAATTCCTTAACTACACTTGAGCACTATTCATCAATTTCATATTTTCTTCTTTGCTTTAGTTCTATGAGACATCATAAAAGAATTTTTTTAAATATTATATTAAAGATTTTAATTTAATTCATATCACTAATAATGAGAATTTAACTAAACAAGTGGGCTAGCCATAATTAATCCAACTTCATAACAAGCCCAATAAAAAGCAAGGAAATTTTCTTTTTTACCTATTTGGGCTAGGTTGGCTTAAGCCCAAGTCTCCACCTTTTTCTCTTTTGGGCCTATCCTTCCTTGTTGCCATTGGGCCTTCTCTCATGGGCTCTTTCTATTTTTTTTCTTCTTTTTCTTTTCCTTCCTTACACTCACAAGCCGGCCACCATTTCCTTCTCTCTCTTTCTCTTACTATCGGTAGCAAATTTCTGCTCATTTCAACCTCAAAAATAAATAACCAAAGTTGCTCATTTTAGCCCCAAAAATCAGCTGCCAAAGTTGCTCATTTCACCCTAAAAATCGACAACCAAAACCTCAAAAATCAATAGCCAAAGCTGCTCCTTTCAACCTTTAAAAATTAGTAGCCAAAGCTGTTCATCTCACCCTCAAAACCGGCAACCAAAACCTCAAAAATCAGCAGCCAAAGCTGCTCCTTTTAGCCTTAAAAAATTAGCCTTTTCTTTCCCTTAAAATGGCAAAAAAAAATCTCTCCTTTCCTTCTTAAATGGTAGCAAAATCATCCCCCTCAAACTCAGCTCCTTCTCCCTTCCTTTTCTTTCTTTTCTTTTCCTCACCACTCGACTTTTCTTTTCTTTTTCTTTCCTTTATTCTTCAACTTTCCCCTTTCTTTCTTTCAACCGACTTCTCTCTTTCATCCTTACCTCATTTTACTTACCAATTTGGCCAGCCCCTACCACCATAAAAAAAAAAATTATTCATTGACTCTTTAATTAACCTCATGGACGGCTGCCCATGTTGGTCTTTCTTTTTTTATTATTAATATTATTATTATTATTTATTTTTCCTTATTGTTTTACATGTGACCGCCCATACCATCATTCCTTCTTCTTTTATTGTCTTCTTTGACTGGCCATGTGGTTAGAATGTAAGTCAACAATTGCTTGGAACCTTTACCACCACCTTACTTGACTTTTCTTCCCCATTTCACTATTTTCTCATCTTTTCTCTTCCATTTCCTTTCATGGGCGGATTGCCCACAACTTATTGGCTCTTTTGACTTTGCTTCCTTGTCCTTTATGTGCTAAAATCACAAAGTTAAAGACTTGAATTCTTTTCCACCCGCCACATGCATTTCCACACTTTTTCCTTGATTCCTTTATGCCATGTAATACCTTTTACTCCATATTTATTTAATTATTATTATTTTTTTTGACCCATTCAAATCCTATGTATAATTCACATTTTCACATAATCTAATCTGCTTTGACAAATAAATTCCTATTTAATGCCAAATATTAAAATTTTACACATAAATCCTCAAACTTTTCTTTATTTACAATGTAACCCTCCAACTTTCATCTTTTACGATTTGATCCTTCCAACACGTTTTAAATTCCACTTTCCTTCCATTTCCTTCCTTTACACATGTACACCCAAAATATTGAAGTTACACTTCAACACAGTATCGCCATAATATTTAAATATTTAGTTAACACGCTAGTTTGATTTAATAAAATTATACGGGTCTCACTTACGTCATTTACCTCCAAAATTCCTTCATACATTCTTCTCCCCCACTTGGATTGACCATGTAATCCCTCTTCACAACTAACTCCAACATCCAATTAAATATTACTATTTTAATATTATTTTATTTCAAAATTTTTTCACTTGTCTCCTCTTGTTTCCTTGGTACCCAAAATACCTTATTATGCTTCAATTGGCATTCGATAAGCTTTATTGGTCTCCATATCAAAGTACGGAGTATTATAGTCTCCCCCACTTAAATAGAATTTGTCCTCGAATTCACGTTAGTGTCGAGTTATCAATCTCACTCTATGATCATATTCCATTTCTCCCTTTATAGGGAATTTCAATTTATTCACCTCATTCACCTCCCGTTCAACTTGAATATTTCACTTATGTCTATTATTATCCTTTAGAATCAGATCAGTAGTACCCTTCACAATCATGATCTCTTATATTGGGACACCAAGCATGACTCTATCACTATCATTAAATTTTTGAACCATAACTCGATCTCAATCATACAGATTTTGATCACATATTATACTTATGTATACTTAATCACCATTTTATTATTTCACTCCTTGCCAAGCTTCTCGACATTTATTCATTCATACCTCTAACATATATATTATATCCTAATTGCATTTCGACTTTAATGAGTCATTTAAAACTTAGACTCATTCGAATCATGCATGCCTTATGCATTTTTGAATTCTAATTTCCATACTACATTAAGAAGTTTTCATTATCCAGATTATCTCCAATCATCCTTTGTTCTATTCTTTTATACTAATGCGACATAATTCTCTCTGGACCAATTTACAATTTGTACTTGAAACTGCAAGACTTGAAACAAGGTTCTCCTTAAGTACTTTTCAATGTCAATATGAATATCACTTTCAGCTTACAACTTCCTCTTTATAAGCACATAACTTAATGTTGGCTTTCACAACATTCATAGCAGAACTCCTCTTAAGTATTTCCTTAGGGATACCTATCTTAAACTCATGTCTCACCGCATGTGATCACTTAACCTGTGACTTAGCCATTAGGGTCCTCTGTAAATTTTCAAAAATCCCACATTTTATACTTGCCGTGTATGCTTTGTAATTCCTTCTCAAAGATGTTGGTGCATTCCTGAAACACTTAGTCTCTTATTTGCTCCTTAACATCTCGAGCATATCGTTCTATAGACATGCACTTATTCTTAAAGATATATCTATACATACTCATCCATTCAATCCCCAACTCATCTTCATAGATTTCTAGTGTGCCACACAATTGGCCTTGTGTTGTTACTAACCCTTTTTATTTAGCTAAGTCAAGACAAGGATTGTAAATTCTTAGAAAATTGTTCTAGATAAACCATTTGCTGTACCACCCTTGTAATCCTTTATTCACTCTTTCATCACTTGGTGTTGACATCCCTTACCCATATCTCATACATTCATCTAAATTTTCATTCACTTTTTCCTTAGCCTTTAACAAGGCTTTGCCCCTTATCCTCTTTATTTCTTAGGGTTTGACTATAGTTTGTATAATGTTTATCTTAATACTTCACATAGTAATTCATCTCAAGATCTCTCTAGCTCCCTTTTCTGTCACCTGCCAATATATAGCGTAATAAAGAAACTTTTCAATTCACTCTTCATCTTTCTCTTAATACTTTCCCAATGCACTTAAAAATCTAAATAACTAAAGTCAGCATCAAGGCCAATGACCATAATTCAATTTGTGAGTTTCATCTTCATGCCATTCACAAGTGGCTCATGCTTTCTAGCCATGAGGGGTCTTAAAGTAGCAGAGCTTGGTAGTCAGCACTGTGACGTTGCAACTGCTGGAATTTACTTTATCAAAGTAATTATTCTTTTTTTAAGGCTACTACACTAATCATTCTCAACCGCATGTCCTTTCTTTAAGTCTATACCACAATTTTCATAAGTAGGTGTATCTTCTCTTTGCTTAAAATATGCACTAAGCCAAATTAATACTTTCAACTTGTCACGACCCAACTTCTAGGCCATGACCGGTGCATGGACCCAATCGGCGTAGTCCATTAAGCCCAAGCAAACCTATTAATTTGACATATTCATCATTCCATCATAAACTGCTAAGTCATATATCATAACTTAGAATCGAAATAATATTGAACATTGCCCCTCATACTGGCATACCAAACAAGTGTATATACACTGTCTACAACATGTATCTTAATAATTCACATTAGGTTCGTCTATACATAACAAAAGAAGACTCGATGTCCAGCGGAGAAACTTGACGAATGTACAGCTACTAAATGCTGAGACACCTACCAATAGTCGAGTCTACAAAGGTACCTCGACCTAGTTACTAGCTACCTCGTAATCTGAAAACATGAAGTTGAAAGCGGTGAGCATAAACTCAGTGAGTGAACAAGAAAAGGAACAAGCATACCATAAGGAATGTTTAACGAAATCATGATGCATTCATTTTCTCAAAACAAAGCAATTGTTTTAGGTCTTTTAAACCCTTCATGTAAACCCCACATGAGTAAATCACTTTACAAAGATCCATGCTCAACTATGGTACCAAAGTAATGGGAAATATGGCAAAGACCCACAAGTTAGCAAAATGGACAGAAAGTTTCTCGCTACAGTGAAATTCATTCTCGCTACAGCGAGAACCAGGTCTGGTGAAGCCCCTCAAACCCGAGAGTTTCTCGCTGCAGCAAGTTTCAAAACATCAAGGAAAAAGTCTCCTTTTCCCTTAAAACAAGCCATCCTGCTAAAATAACAATAGCAACATGTAACACATGTAAACTCCCAAATTTCAACAAATCAAATGCTCACATATTTGCATTTACAACCATATACCCATCATCATCATGCACACCATCCCATCATCATCATCATCATACACACCATCACATCATCATCATTCCCAGCTCAAGCGCACTCCCTACTCGCACATGGCTAGGTCATCACCGAGTTATGCGCACTCCCTACTCACACATAACTGGGTCATCATCGGGTTATGCACACTCCGTACTCGCACATAACCGGGTCATCCTCGGCCCATGTGCACTCCTTACTCGCACATAGCTGAGTCAATGTCATTACACAACAATATATTTATATATATATATATAT
>NC_030856.1:18956590-18966598 GCF_000208745.1 Theobroma cacao | reverse complement strand
CCATGTGGAATACTTATCCATTAAGCAATCTCTCTCCACCACATAAAATGTTTCAATTATCCACAATGTAAAATGTTAATGGCTGAAATCCATGGGCATGACCAGTGTTAGGTGGTGTAAAATTCCAAAATTCTAACTTTGCCCCCGTAAACTAGTAAAATTATCGTTTTGCCCCTAGAACATGAAAATCATCAAAATTTTTATTTCCTTGTCATTTCACCCATATTTTCATCATTCATTTATGCTTTAGGCCTTCTTAAGCCATAATATTGTTTAAAACTTACTTTTATGGGCTTATTGAGAAAATGACAAAATTACCCCTAATTAGGGGTATTGTGTATATTTCTATCTACGAGTTTATAAAGGTCAAGGTCTCACACAACTCATGTCATGTTTTGACTTTTATCATCATTCATGAAATCCCACCTTAAGGCATCTTTTCCATATGGTGTAATGAATTCACAATACATATATCACCCCACACATAATTACTCACTATTTACGATATTCCACAAATTTGTTATTATCCATAACTAATTATCTTTCTTGTCTTGTAACTCCAATAGTTTATTGACTTTCGATATAAATGACCACGAAAATAGTTTACCTTCCTCCTCACTTTATTCTCACAATCCTTATTAAATAAAAAATTTATTTTTCCCAAACTCCATAATTTAACTCTATTGGGCTATATTTGTGCCCAATTATTACCTCATAATGTCATGGCATCATTTTGTAATCCCCTCCATGCTTAAATTACAATCATCGACTTAATCACATCATCCATTCCAAATGTCACCTATAGCCTTATTGATTCCTCTCATCTCTTTTCGAATTGTAACTGCAATTGGGATTTCAATTACCACCTTTCCACGATTAACTGGTAATCATTTATCAGGTTTCGTAGTTGTTTATACCATGAATAACTTTCTACGTCGATCCTTAATAATTATCTAAGGTGACCAACCACACCACTAAGGTGAATATCCTTCATCAATAATTATATTGCTAGTCTACTTCTGTCATACCAAAAGATTCCCATACACCTCCAGTCATTTAAAGAACTACTTTAAAATAAAAGCCAACTCTTAACTCCTTTGTACAGATAACTATTACCAATCCCCCTGCACCACACCTGCTTAAACTTAAAGTGATACAAACTTCAACGAAAATGTTAAGTGTCTTTAGGATCCTCGTCGCCCTGATCCGGGCACATCGACGGATCCTCTTTCGGGTCCTCCTCTTCCTCCTGAGATTTTCTCATTTTTTCCTCAATCTAAGCTTGTTGTATTCTCCTACATTCCTCACTACTCACAAGCGTGGCATTTCTCCCACAACCAGGAGGAAAGTGTCAAACAGCTGACACCTTCCTAGGATGAATATCTCCCCTTGCAATTGCCTTCTATGTCTTTTCCTTATGCCATTGCTCAAGATATTTTTCACACCATTGTCAAGTATAAGTGTTGTCCTCATTTCCAAGGCTTTCACTATTCTCAAAACTTTCCTTATTACGAAACCATTCTTCTAATTCCAAAAAAATCAAATTAATAGGAATACGGGACGAACCACCTTTCGGATTACCTAAATCAGGGCGCCATTGGTTCCTAGCAGTGGAATCTAATGATCCCTCGCTAGCACTATGAGGGGCATCGAGACTATTGTCTCTTCTAGACATGGCGTGTGCAACCGGTGCACCTCCACCTATATGGAACCAAGTATTAATTACTCATCCATCTAGACATCATAAGAATAGGTAGGTTTCTAATGAAGTAGGGGCCCATGTAGACTCCTGTCCTTGACTTGCATTACACACCCACAATCCAAGGACAAAACTCTACACGGATTCCAACAACTCCGCTAACCAAACAAGAAATCCTAGGACTCAAGTAAACCTAGAGCTCTGATACCATGTCTCTCACAGCCTAATTTCAAGCCATGACCGACGCAAGGGCCCAATGAGCTCAACCCAATAAGCCCAAGCAAACCTATTTATAAAATCTTATACATTAATCTGTATTCCTTAAAAATTCGAATCAGTAGTGGTCAATATAGTTTCTTTGGAAAAATTCATAAATCGCAACTATGTATTCAAAATAGCATCATCAACCATAATATACATATATATATATATATATATATATTTTAACAAATGAATCTTAGCATTTCACAACAAGTATTCATATACACGTAATCAGATCTTGACCGTCAGCGGAGTGACTCTAGGCACGATTGCTAATATTTAATGTCATGGCAAACCTACCGGGCAATGGATAGGGAAGAACACCTCGACCTAGGATCCAATCACCTTTGACTTTGACAACCCAAAACATGAAGTATAAAAAGTGAGTATAAACTTAGTGAGTGAACATAAGAAGGGAACAAGCAACGTTAAAGAAGATTTAGAAATCCTGATGCACTTAAGTTCAAAACAATTCAATTTAGTTTATTTATATTTAAAAACCCCTCATTCAAACCCTTGGTCGTTTAGTCACTTGATGATGAAAGACTCATGAACAACAAAGAAGTTGAGAACTGAAAACTATAGTAGAATTCAAGCAAGTCAAGCATAATAGATTGGCTCTCACCGTAATGAAAAGCCATTCTCACTGCAACGAAATTCTGGCCAGATAAAATCTAAGGGGCTTTCATTGCCACCGAAAAAATCCACCCATGCGACATTGCACATTAAATTGAACACATTGACAATACTCAAGTTTTCAACAGTCAATGCAATCACATATTAAATCCAAACATCTCTATATAGTAAATATGTATATATATAAGCACATACACCACCATTTCCCCCAACTCATGTGCATCCCCTCACATCGTGCACATAGCCGGACACCCCGTCTCACCCAACTCATACGCATCCCCCCACATAGCGTACATAGCCAAAGTCATCATGTGCATCCCCCCACATCATGCACAAGCAATATCATCGCTTTATGCATCCCCCCAAATCGTGCACAAGCGATATCATCATCATGTGCATCCCCCCACATCGTGCACAGCTAGTGCCATCGTGTGCATTCTCCCACATCATGCACACGGGCAATATCACCATCCATCTCCCTCACCACAGTCATCACCGATAAGTGCACACTCACCCCACACATGCACGGTTGCATTTTGTCACACAATGTACCATTTATGACATAGTATATATAAATATATATATATATATTAATATTATACAAAAACACATGGATTTATCACACTATCCATTTCATAACATAAAAACATTTCATAAGGGCTTGTTCCCGTGCAAGTTTTTGAAGAAAAACCAACAAAACATTTTAGGGGTATTCAATCAAACATAAGTGTGTATATCCCAAAAAATTTTAATGCAAGTTCACTCACCCGGCAACAATGAGATATTAAGTCGCTATTTGTTCGGAGGTGTCTCTAACTATTTTTACTAGCCGATCGCTCGTTATTTCCTCCGTCACGCCACTATAGTGCACTATCTTTACTTTAGCACATCCTAGCAACAATCCAAACTCAATATATTTAGAGCATCAATCCCACTTCTATTTCTCATCCTATCATGAAACCATATTCAATTAACTCACATTTTAATGCATTTTTACTAAACTTATTTATATCCGTTGCTTACGTAATTGCTTAGATTATAACATCGGTAACTTATTTATGATATCACGTGCCTACTTCAACCTTTCTAAATAAGATATGCAAAAATCCATCTTATATTTCCAAAACATTAAATATATTTACGGCAACCACAGTCATTTCAAATTTACCTAATTATTTTCCAATTTCAATCCATATTATTCCTCCTTATTTCTTCCAAATAATATATAATTTAACTTAACACTTTCAACTAACTTATGCAAATAAATTGCTCCGACAACAATAATTCTTCACATAGAATCATTTCAAAATTCCTTAACTACACTTGAGCACTATTCATCAATTTCATATTTTGTTCTTTGCTTTAGTTCTATTAAACATCATAAAAGATTTTTTTTAAATATTATATTAAAGCAATTTAAATTTAATTCATATTACTAATAAAGAAAATTTAACTAAACAAGTGGGCTAGCCCTAATTAATCCAACTTCATAACAAGCCCAATAAAAAGCAAGGAAATTTTCTTTTTTACCTATTTGGGCTAGGTTGGCCCAAGCTCGTGTCTCCACCTTTCTTCTCTTTTGGGCCTACCCTTCCTTGTTGCCATTGAGCCTCATCTCATGGGCTCTTTCCATTTTTTTTCTTTTTTCTTTCTTCTCTTTCTTTTCTTCTTTTTCTTTTCCTTCCTTACACTCGTAAGCTGGCCACCATTTCCTTCTTTCTCTCTCTCACTATCGGCAGCAAATTTATGCTCCTTTCAACCTCAAAAATCAGCAGCCAAAGCTGCTCATTTTAGCCCAAAAATTAACAGCCAAAGCTGCTCATTTTAGCCCAAAAAATCAGCAACCAAAGCTGCTCATTTCACCCTCAAAATTGACAACCAAAACCTCAAAAATCAATAGCCAAAGCTGCTCATTTCAGCCTTCAAAAATCAGCCCTTTCTTTCCCTTAAAATGGCAAAAAACTATCTCTCATTTCCTCCCTAAATGGCAGCAAAATCGCTCTCTCAAACTCAACTCCTTCTCCCTTCCTTTTCTTTTTTTTCTCTTCCTTACCACTCAACTTTTCTATTCTTTTTCTTTCCTTTATTCTTTAGCTTTCCCCTTTCTCTCTTTCAATCGACTTCTCTCTTTCATCCTTATCTCATTTTACTTCCCAATATGGTTGGCCCTTACCACCATCAAAAAAAAATTATTCATTGACTCTTTAATTGACCTCATGGGCACTGCCCATGTTGGTCTTTCTCTTTTTTTATGATTATTATTATTATTTATTTTTCCTTATTGTTTTACATGTGACCGCCCATACCATCATTCCTTCTTCTTTTATTGTCTTCTTTGATCGGCCATGTGGTTAGAATGCAAGTCAACAATTGCTTGGAACCTTTACCGCCACCTTACTTGACTTTTCTTCCCCATTTTACTATTTTCTCATCTTTTCTCCTCCATTTCCTTTCACGGGCGGATTGCCCACAACTTATGGGCTCTTTTGTCTTTTCTTCCTTGTACTTTATGTGTTAAAATCACAAAGTTAAAGCCTTGAATTCTTTTCCACCCGCCACATGCATTTCCACATTTTTTCCTTGATTCCTTTATGCCATGTAATACCTTTTACTCCATATTTATTTAATTATTATTCTTTTTGACCCATTCAAATTATATGTATAATTCACATTTTCACATAATCTAATCTTCTTTGACAAATAAATTCCTATTTAATGCCAAATATTAAAATTTTACACATAAATCCTCAAACTTTTCTTTATTTACCATGTAACCCTTCAACTTTCATCTTTTACGATTTGATCCTTCCAACACATTTTAAATTCCAATTTCCTTCCATTACCTTCCTTTACACATATACACCTAAAATATCGAAGTTACACTTCAACGCAGTATCGCCATAATATTTTAATATTTACTTACCACGTTGTTCGATTTAATAAAATTACGCAGGTCTCACTTACGTCATTTACCTCCAAAATTCCTTCATACATTATTCTCCCCCACTTGGATTGACCATGTAATCCCTCTTCACGACTAACTCCAACATCCAATTAAATATTACTATTTTAATATTATTTTATTTCAAAATTTTTTCACTTGTCTCCTCTTGTCTACTTGGCACCCAAAATATCTTATTATGCTTCAATTGGCATCCAATAAGCTTTATTGGTCACCATATAAAAGTACGGGGTATTACACAATTTAAGTAGTCAAGTATTGTTATGCTTAATTCATAAAATCACTTATGTTCACATGTACGTGCATCTCATGCTCACATTTTTTTTTTTACAGCCAACAATTTTGCACAATCAAAATTCAAACATTTATTGCAAAGTAAACTACACTCAAAGATCAAATAACTAATTCATAATCAATCAAATTTCATTCAATCAAGTATTCTTCAAATTTAAAAGAGATAAGGAAATAGATATCACCCATTTTTCATTTAATGTTCAATCTTTGAATTGTTCTCCCTTGCATTTCATACCTACAAAGATCTTTTTCACTTGATATTTTGTATCCAAATTGCTTTCGATCCTTAAGGGTTAGACTCATCAAACATTTGTACAAGATAAAAAAAATTGAACAAAAAGTGCAAAAAAAAAAATTATTTTTTCAAAAGTGTTCTTACTCCTAATTTCTTATCTTTCCTTTCCTTTAACAATACTTTTCAATTTCCTATTTTCTTCTTCTAATCAATCATCATTTCTTTAGAGCATTTGAACATTAATTTTCAATTGATTGTTTTCTTCCTTCAATGATTCGTTTTCAATTCTATGTTATGAAATTTTCTCTTTTTGACTTAAACTTAGATCTTGAAATGTAAGAGTTAAATATGCAATCATATTTTCTAATTTATTATCCATAAGAATATGGGAAGAAGATCCTACCTCCTAGTTTGATCTTGAATTTCGAAACTTGATGTTTTCTTGATCGTCATTTAATGAGCTTTCATCTAAGAAATCATCTTCTTCTAGTTCACTTTCAAGTGGTTGTCCATGTAGCTCTTCTAGCTTGTCCCATATTTCTTTGGCACTACAACAATTTTGAACTTGATTACTTTGCCTTTCTCCAGTACACTAACAAAGGTATGTATGGCTTTGGCATTAAGTTCAATTAAATTAAATTAGGTGAATTCCAATTTGCCATGCCTTTCTCTATTTTGTATAGACCATCTCTAATTTGCCTCCATGTTTGATAATCATTTACAATAATGAAGTGTCTCATTTTATGTTTATAAACATGAAAATCTTCACCATTGAAATATGGAGACTCAAGATGTGATGATCCTTTTAGGTCTCATCAAATGCCATGAGTCAAAAGTTTACAACTTCATCATCCACCTCATCTTGGGAATCATTACTATCACTCCAAGTGGCCTTCATTACCTTCTTTTTTAGATTTCTTAAAGTGTTCCTTGTGTTGTCATTGAGGCATTCATATTTGGTGTGGTCAGGCCTTTTGTAATCAAAGCATATCAAGTGATCTCATGAATGTTCTTCCTTAGGCACATCTTTCCTTGTAAGTTCCCTACTTCTAAGGTTTTTCTTCATGAGTTTATTAAATTTCCTAGCTAACATGGCCATGTCTTATTCATTTTCACTCTTACTTTTAGTACTCCTCTCATCTTTTTCAACTAAAGATTTAAGGGCTAAACCTTTTTTCTTTGACCTCTTCCTTCCTAGGTTTTTCTCTCTCTCTCTTATATTTCAGTGTCATTTTATACATGAGAAGGGAACTTATGAGTTCCATTTAGCTTAAAATCATTTAAATTTCTAGCCTTTTCTATAGCCGTGACTTTGGGTCTTAGGATTTTGGTAGGCTATAAATGATTTTCTTTACAAGTTGTGCATTTGGGAAATCCTTTCTGAAGGCTTTTAAACCTCCTACAATATTAGTAAATCTTTTAACCATCTCATTTATGGACTTACTTACTTTCATGCTCATAGTCATATGTAAGCAATCCAATTATAGATTCCTTGACTTGGTTAGTCCCCTCATAGGTGGTCTCTAAAGTGTCCCAAATTTGTTTGCATTTTCACACATAGACACTTTATTAAATTTATTAGCTCTTAAGGCACAAAGAAAAGTGTTATAAGCCTTACGATTTATTTGAATTATTTTCTTATCTTTATCATCCCATTCTTTCCTAGACTTAAGGACCATTTTCCCATCTACCTCCTTACTTGGAACATATAGACCATCTAGTATTGCATTCCAAACATCTAAATCCATAGATTGTATTGTCACAGCGTAAGTTTTAGGCCATGACCTGTGCATGGGCCCAATGGGCATAGCCCACTAAGCCTAAGCAAGCCTTTTTTTCATATGATCCTGTTCATCATTCTATCCATCACTTTAAATGCCATATTTTGTAATTCTCAAGTATAATTATTTCAACAATATAACATGGCAACAACTACTTACATTTATATCATCCAAAATAATGTCACCCATTGCCAACTCATAGTGGCAACGTTAATCAAAATAAACATATATTGTTTATGACATGTATTTTTGTGATTTACATCACGTGTATGTATACAAAGGTAAAAAGACTCATTGACTTCCACTAATGCTCCAAGTGGAGATGTGGGGTCTCGTTGGAACCTATCACACACAATAGCATCACACCAACTCAATTTACATGAATACTATTCCAAAAGTTATTTCCTAAATCAAGTGTTACTAGTTATTCCTAACTAGCTTGAAATTACCATTTGACTAGTCATTACTTTGCACTACTTTAGTCTTACTTGCAATAAATAAATAACCTTCAAGAATAAGACAATCCACAATTCTAACCATTGGCCATTCATCAACAACTTAAAAATCAACACTACCTCACTACTTACCTTGGTGATTTTGTAGTTGAATTCCTTTTCAACAGTTTGTCAAGCTATTATGGAAAGTCTCTCTCTCTCTCTCTCTCTCTCTCTAAAACATCCAACTAGTGAGAGAAAGTATTGAAGAAAGACTTTTGAGGTTCTTGAGATGTAAAAGTGAAAGAGCACAAAGAATCCTATGAAAAAGTGCGCCAAAGCATGAGAATTGAAGTTACTTTGAGAAAGTTATGGAGGTTTCAAAGGATGGCTTTCATGGAAGATGGAAAACGTTTAGTGAGGAAGAAAGATGGGAAGAAGAAGAATAAGTTTGAAATACCCCATACTTTGATATGGTGATAAATAAAATTGATCGAATGCAAATTGAGGTCAATTAAAATGTTTAAAAGTGATAAAAGACGAAAGGAGTAGTTTAGGATAAAATATTTCGAAAGTGAGAAAATAATAATAAAATAATAATAATTTTATCAGAGGAGAATTTGCGAGATAAAAGGCGATTCGGAAGTCAAGTGAGGCATAATAAGGTATTTTGGGTATCAAGGAGGCAAGATAAAATTTTTAGAATAAAATAATATTTTATTAATAAAATAATATTAAAATATTAATATTTAGCCGGATGTCGAAATCAGTCATCAAGAAAGATCATATGGTTGATCCAAGTGGGGGAGAAGATGACAAGCCTGACTCCATAAAAATATTTGTCATGACATATATGTGATGGATAGCATGTTTGCATGCTAAGAGAGTCTCGAAGAATTTACAAAAGTCGGTACTGTACCTAAAGGTACAACAAAGTTGATTTAAGCCTCGAACTAGATCAAATAGAGAATTTATGATGAAATTAAGAATTTTAAAGTCCCAGAATGGTTTAATATGGTAATTCGGAGTTCGAAGATCAATTTGGAGACAAACCGAAATTTTCAATATCTACGGGCAAAATGGTCATTTGCCACTTGAGACAAAATGGAAATTTTAGAAAAGATTCTTTTGGCCCCATTTGACTTATTGGAGTATAATTTGACTTATTACAGTAAGATTTGAGGTTTAGAAGTGAAAAATTTTAATTCCGATATAATTTAGAGTATAGGGGTAAAATGGTAATTTTACCACCCCAAGGGCAAAATAGTAATTTTCCACCACCAGGACATTTTTTCAGCACATGTTCATATCTTATCCTCATTTTGACCATTGACTAATTGTGTGGTGGAGATAAAAAGGATTAAAATTTTAAAAATTTTAAAATAGACCAATAAAAAAATGCCATGTGTCATACCTTTATTATTTTATTATTTCTTTATAAAAAGGCATAACATCAGCCCATTTTCTTCATATGGTCGGCCAAGCAAGGAAGAGAGAGAAAGAGAGGAAGAACAAAGGGAAAAACAAGAAAACCTAGGTGAAAATTCAAAGAAAAAGTGAAGAAATCAAGGAAACAAGCTAGGTAAGTTAGAATTTCTTTAGTTCTCCTTGATACCTAGCTTACCCATACTTTTGTTCTTGATTTTCATGGTTGAATATTGAGTTATTATGATGAATTCAATTCTAAAAAATGGGTTAGGAGAGAG
>NC_030856.1:18953520-18955676 GCF_000208745.1 Theobroma cacao | reverse complement strand
GTGGTATATTAAACGGTCACTGCAGTGGTGGGGGTTTCCGTGGACTGCCTATGAGAGGGGCACGGTAACTCAATTATATACTTACCTCCGGGGGGAGATGTTGGGTGAAGTATCTCCTGAGGTATGATTTGAGTGCACCTCACGTTCGGGCCACCACGTGAGAGTGAGACTCAGCCAACGCCAAGGAACGGCTGTGTGTCAGATGTGAAAACATGTTTATGGGTATGGGTCATTGAACAGCCTTGGCGGTCTCAGTGGGATACCTTGACGAAGGTACCCGCGAGAATGATATTGGCAGGGGCCAAGTTTAAAAAAATTCATAAGTCGGGGAAATTTTGATGAAAAGAAATTATTTGGTATAGATTGAAACGAATTTTGTGTTATGAACATTATTGAGATATAACGTTTTTATATTGTCTCCATCTACTCGGCTTTAGATGCTTTTGATGGTAATTGTTTACTCACTGGGATTATTTAATCTCACCCCTCTTCCTATCCATTTTTCAGGCTCAGGACAGTTTGTTGATAGTTGATTAAGACGAGAATTAATCTCGAAGTTGCATCATAGGAAGTAAGGGTTCGTAGCTCTACACCTTCTTGGTTAGTTGGGGGCCCACGTGTCACTATAAACGAAATTTCATACTTTAATTATCTTTATTACTATATAACTAAATTTATTTTACTTTTACGCTACAAAAGTTATTTTAGGAAGACTTTGAAAATATTATGTTCTAAGAAAATAGAATATTTTATTTAATGTATTTATTATATTCAAATAGCTATAATTTTACTTTAAACGAATGTTTTAGACTTCAAAATTTAATTTAATCATGAAATATGTGTTTCCACTTACATATTACATTTTTACGGATTTCGAAATAAAAAAAATGAAAAATGACGAAAATGCCCCTGTGAGCTAAAAAATAATATTTTATTGTTTTGAGTTGGAAACAACTTATGATTTCTTGAAATGCAAGATTTAATAATTGTCGCTCACCGGGGAGATGCGGAAGTTGATGCTAAGCCTTGCGGGGTTTCGATCGGCATTCGGGGTAATGAGTGCTTATTGGGACGTCGCGGTGGTTGTCACGGGCCTGATAGGAGTTCCAGGTCGTGACAATTTTATTGGTGTCAGAGCAAAAGGAAAGATAACCCTATTCTTGGGAACTGTCGCATATGATCTATAGCGAAGTATGACTCTCCGCCCAGGAGCTTGGAAGAGGAGGGAAGGGACTGCTCCCGGTGCGTCCCGGAGTGAAGTGCACCTCTTGCCAAGTGCTCTGATAGGTACCATTTAATGCCATTATGCCCTGAGGGGTTGAATCGAATTAAGTTGGTATCAGAGCATGGTTTAAAGATCAAAGATTTTGATTTTAAAGCTTTGGATTTTAAAGTTTTCGATTTTAAAGTTGTTTTAAGAAATCCACACTGACATTGCATGGCCCCGAGTTAGGTTAGGTCAGGTTAGATTGAATAGGATGAGATGAATTTGAAAATATCTATTTTACTTATTATATGTGATAAGCACAAGAGGATATAAATGGTTATGGAAATTGTGATGTAAGCTTGAAGGGAAACCAAATGGTTGAGAATGATTAGTGTAGTAACCTTAAATATAGATGAATAACATTGATAAAGTAAACTCCAATAGCCACCGTGCCGCGGTGCTAAGAACACTTCATGTCTAGGACGCATGAATAAAATGAGATAGATGTGAAGTTGAATTCACGAGTTGACGTAAGGTCATTGAACTTGATTATAAGTTTTGGTAATTGGAGTTTTAAGGTTTTGAAAGGTATCGATATGAATGAGTTAAAGCTGAAATGGTTAAAGGCCTTCCATTCAAGGGAAGTAAAAGGTCTGGGATTCGATACTTGGTGTATGCGATCCTATAGGGCTGAGAAGCCAAGGGGATCGATACAAATATAACAATACCTTGGAGTGGGCCTCGAAGAGAATGCCACATAAATGGCTAAGTTACGGGTTAAGTGATCACATGTTGTGAGACATAAGTTTAAGATAGATATCCCTAAGGAAATACTCAAGAGAAGTTCTGCCGTGGATCTTGTAAAAGCAAGCACTAAGTTATGTGATTATAAAAAGGAAGCTATAAGCTGAGAGTGATATTAGTATTAATATTGAAAAGTACTTGAGGA
>NC_030856.1:18946760-18950188 GCF_000208745.1 Theobroma cacao | reverse complement strand
GAGGGACATTAAGTCAATTTGGGTGCAATTGAGGTTTAGAAACTGAAAAAAATTAATTTAGAGTTTAAACGGACGCGTATATCGATTTAATCGGGTAATAGGTCGAATTAGGTCAGCACCGCATTTAAGTGGTAGTCGGATAAGTTGCATGTCATATCATGCATATATACCGAGCCTGAATTGATTTTATAATGGTCAAGCATTGATGTGGTAAATTATGTATTGTACATTGTGGATAGGTGGTGAGCAAATTACACTGGATTTTTTTTTTATGAAAAGGTTCCATAAATTATCCAAATTGTTACCAAGAATTTTAAGGATCTAAATCCCTAGAATTAAGCCTTCATAAAACTGAGTTGGTGGAGTCAAAACTGTTGCTGCCTCTGTAGCAGTAAGCCACGGTTTTGAATTTTTTTGACAGCTAAAACTGTTTCCTAAAATCTTGGAAAATTACTATGGAATTGTTCCATAAGTTTTCTATCAAGGAAAATTTAATTGGGAATTAAATTCCTGATTTTATGCCACCAAATAGCTTTGAAAGAAAGACAAAACTAAAACTGCCTCTACAGATAAAGGTCACGATTTTGATTTTTTTTTGACAGCCAAAAACACCTCCTAAAATCCTGAAAATTTATTCTGGAATAGTTCCATGAGTTATCTATCAGGATAAATTTTATTGGAATTAAATTCCTAAAGATACAGCACCATAATGCCACGTAATTAGGACATGTCTGCTGCTGTCTGCAGTAGGACACTGTCTTGGAGAAGACATAGGATTTGTCAAAATTTTACACCAATAAATGATCAATTAAATTAGTTAATTGGCTGAGGATAAGTTATGGAATTGGTTCCATAATTATGCTGATTTTTTAAAACATTTAATTTAAGGAATATGATTCCTAATTTTAAGCATGTCAAAGATGATACATTACCATCCACGAGTAAAGAAATGTGATTTCTAAAATTATGGAAGTTAAAATGTCTTCATTAGCCAATTAAATATTTATGGAATATGTTCTGCAAAGATTGATAATTTATTGCATAAATTATGGAATGTGATTCCTTAATTTAAAGGTGTCAAAATTTAAATAATTTAAGACTACATTAATTTAGGAATTAGATTCCTGGAAGTAATGGGAGTTATAATATTTATAGGCAAATTTTATTTTGAATTGACTTCTTACAAGAAGATAATTCTAATTTGACATGAAATTTAAAGATTAAATTGTCTAAGTTATTTCCTAAAAGATTAGGTAATAATAGACATTCAATCTTTAATTAAATGAGATTAATAATAGGTTGTGTAAAATGTTTAGGAGCACAAATTAAAATTGTTTTAATTTGTAATTTGTAATAAAAATTTAATTCTAATCCTAAGAAGATTAGGAATGGATAAATTACTAATTTGATTAGTAATACTTACCATATATGAAAGAAGTTTCCATATATACAGAATTAAATGGTTACCCGAAAATTTGAAATTTGCAAAATTCAAATGTTGAAAATTGTTAATCTCAAATACCTCATATGATTAACATTTTGAATAAGACATGTCTTTAAATTTTATTCATATTGATGAATATATGTGGATGATTATGGACTTAGGCATAATATGATTATGCTATGGTTGAATGTATATTCTTGGTATTTTTGAAATAAGACCTTCGTGTCCTGCCTTATCTCTTTATTTCGGTTTGTAAAATTCTTTCATTATCTTACTCCCCTCGAATGTAACTCGAGGTTTCCACATTCAAATGTAATTAGAATTAGGATAGATTAGGAATTGAATTTTGGAAAAATTGGCGATGGAGATCCAAGGCGCTAAGAAGGAGAAGGAGATTACAAGAAAATTTTGAAGATTCTTATATGTAATCCCTTAGGTTTGACCAAGCTAGTTTCCTTTGATGGCTCAAGAAAATTAGTATAGTTAAAGTCCATAATCATCCAAAGTAGTTTTATTTTATGCAATTTAATAAATGCTATGCAATGCAAAATAGTATACATGTGATAATTTATTTTATGCGATTTAATAAATGCCATGTATGCAAAGATGAGACCCAAATAAAGGCGAAAACAAAATCCTTCATTATATATTGAGTCACATGCCACGCATAAGCAAGTTACCTTCCACCATATAGCAAGAGAGCCTAGCCGCTCTTTTAATCGGAGACTTGTTGAGCACACTCAAGGTCACAGTTTTACATGAGTATGTTTGAGCTATTGGTGGGTCTTACTCAACTAGTTTCATAAAATCTGGATGCTTGGAAACTTGATTATTATGAAACTAGAGGCAAAGGCTAAGCGAAATATATATGATATGTTTAGGCAAAGTGTTGTCACCGAGCTGATCTAGGAGTTGTATAGAGATGTAATTGGTAAGCTCAGTTACCTACCTAATCCATCGATCATGGTTTGTTGAGCACACTCAAGGCCATGACTTGATGGATGGGATCCTAGCCCACAAAGAGTGTCAAACCCTATTTTATAAAATAATTAAGTCGATTAAGCCTCGAACTAATTCAAATAGGAATTTTAAGGTGAAATTAAGAGTTTCACAGTCCATAAATGATTTAAAATGGTGATTTGGAGTTCGAGGATCAATTTGGAGTCAAATCGAAATTTTTACTATCTAGGGGCAAAATGGTCATTTGCTACTTGGGGACAAAATGGGAATTTTTAGAAAAGAGTTTTTGGCCCCATTTGACTTATTGGAGTATGATTTGAGGTTTATAAGTGAAAAATTTTAATTTCGGTATAATTTGGAGAATAGGGGTGAAATGGTAATTTTACCACCCCGAGGGCAAATCGATTAATTTTCACACCCGACACTTGTCAAGACCACGGGATTTTATTCATCATGGAAATGAATAAACATGAGAAATGTGTGGTGGAGAATTAAAGAATTAAAAGTCAAATATTAAAAATTTGAACCAATAAGGAAATGTCATGTGATATGCTTTTATTATCTTATTGTTTCTTTATAAAAAGGAAAAAAAATCAGCCCATTTCTCCCATAATGATCAGCCAAACCAGAAGAAAAGAGAAAGCAAGGAAGAACAAACCCTAGGTGGGAAAAAGCAAAGAGAAAGTGTTGGAATTCAAGGATTTGATCACGCAAAGGTAAAATTTCTTTGATTTTGCTAGTGATTTACCTTACCCAAGCATTTTCCCTTAATTTCCATGGTTGAAAAACATGCTTTCATGGTGAATTCATGGCTGGTCAAAATGGGTATCGAGAGAGAATGATGTTTAGATTGATTTGATTCTAAGTTATGTTAGTGTTTTTAGTTAGTTAAGCATGTTTAGAAACAAAACAACAAGAAAAGAATCCATTTTCCCCATGAACCTTCAATGGCCGAACCCTATGTGAAGTGTAGAAGTAATGAATTGATTTTGTGATCAAGTGAATTGGTTGAAAAATTGATGAA
>NC_030856.1:18939812-18942448 GCF_000208745.1 Theobroma cacao | reverse complement strand
AATTGTGAGGGTTGTTAGGCTGAATTTTAGATTATTAGAATTGTATTTAGTGAATTGAAATATTAGAAATGAAATGGAGCAATTTGGAGCCAAATCGGTCACAATTGTCATTTAATCGGGTAATAGGCCGAATTAGGTCAGTACCGCATTTAAGCGGTAGTCGGATAAGTTGCATATCATATCATGCATATACACCAAGCCTAAATTGATTTTATAATGGTCAAGTATTGATGTGGTGAATTATGTATTGTACATTGTGGATAGGTGGTGAGTAAATTACACTGGTAAAAGTACAGAGATTGTGCTTGGAGACTGGGATTAGGAGTACATCGACTCCTGAAACTGTGAGTAAACTTATTATCATCTTAATTATCTAGAGTAGTTTTATACAATTGTGTGATTTTATGAAAAATAGGTTTAAATGGTAAATTGTTATGTTTTAGGAGAAATTGTGATTTTATAAAATGATTTTATAATTTTTTTGGAAAATTGAATATTGGTTTTGAAAATAGAGTAATTAGAGATTGCCTACTTGTGTTGTAAATTTATGGTTTGAAATTGAATGGCTTATGACAATAAATGAGCATGAATGGCTAAACTGATTTTGGTGTTAGAATTATTTGTACTGTGTATTCAGCCTTGAGAGGCTAGGTTGCAATAAATTGCCATGTCATGCAGAAAAAGATTTTATAAATCAGGTGGTAGATAAAATAATCCATAGTCACTGCAGTGGTGGGGGTTTCTGTGGACTGCCTATGAGAGGGGCATGGTAACCTAATTATATATTTACCTCTGGGGGGAGATGTTGGTTGAAGTATCTCTTGAGGTAAAGATTTGAGTGCACTTCACGTGGACCACCGCGTGAGAGTGAGACTCAGCCAATGCCAAGGCATGGCTAAAATTTCGGATGTAAAGACATTTAACAGCCTTGGCGGACTCAATTGGGATAACCCTCGATCAAGGTATCCCTGATAACTAAGTATAAGAATGATTTTTAGCATGAGCCAAGCTTTTCAGGAAATCATAAGCCTATTTGTTTATTTGGTTGAAATAAGTTGAAAGGTAATGAAATTACAGTATGATGACTTATTTTAATTCGTCTCTATTTACTCTATTTTAGATTGTGTAGATGGTGTCTGTTTACTCACTGGGATTTTCTAATCTCACCACCCTCATTTCGTCACATTTTAGGCTCGGGGAATTCCATAGTTTGCTGACTTTGACAAGGACCTTCATTTGGACTTGAATCGGCAAAAGCTGTAGGTTTTCAGCTTCCGATGTATTTTGGTTAGATGTAGGCCCACGTGTCACTGTAAAAGTAATTTTATGCTTTGGTTATTTGCTTTATAATATATATGAATATAATTAACTTTTACGCTATAAGAATTATTTACCGATAGCTTTATAAAAATTATTTTACAAGAAAATAGTTTATTTTATTGAATATTTATTATATTTAAATGGTCAAATTTTCACTTCAAATGAACGTTTTAGATACTTAATTTGTTTTTAAATCACTAAATATATATTTTCTGCTTACCTACTACATTTTTAACAAGTTTTGAGATTTTCGACGAAAAATGATGAAAATACCCTTGTGAGCCAGAAAACAATATGTTATGTTCTGATTTAGAAATGACTCGTAATCCTTCGAATTACGATATTTGATAACTATTGCTCACCGGGGAAGTGCAAAAGCTGATATGAGAGCCTTGCGAGGTTTTGATCGGCATTCGGTGTGAAGAATGTCTGTCGAGGCTTCGCGGCGGTTGTCACGGGCTCGATGAAAGTTTCGGGTCGTGATAAGAGAATCTTAGTAGAGATCTCTCGAGGTGATATGGAAGGTTATTATCTTGTAGAAAATAGTGGGAGAACTATTTAAAATTTTAAAACCTTCTTTTAAATAGTTTATGCATGATATTTACGTATTGCTTTATTTTATCTATTTAGACATAATTTATATACATGGCTAATAATATGTTACTATGGTGCATCTTGGATGCAAATCTAACTCATTAGACCAAACCCTTTTTAAAGGTACCAGGACTTGAGAAATGTTCTCAAGCGAAAGGTTGTTCATTCCACAAACTCTACCAAATACAATTCATAATTAGGAGTGTGCTTCCATGAGATGGAATTTATACTGCCTTAATTATGAATTGGGAAAACAACCATGATAATGGAACTAATTTGGAAATGTTCTCAAACATCTTTATGGTAAAGATGGACAAAAGAGGGACTAAAAAAAATGTTTCCTTGATAGAGTTAAAGAAGAGGAAGCTTATAGAAGCCTCTACTTTGCCGAAGTTTATGATTGAGTTAGACGTTACTACTGTTGTATTAACATCATAAGTATTCGATACTAGATGTTGAATGCATTTAAGTAATGACATAAAGCGTAAAACAATAGTAGTAAGTCAACACTCAATATAAATGTCAAGAAAACTAATTGCATATGATCTCAATTATGGAATTTTTGTCTTGGTCATTGAAGTAAGAATTAGAGTATGAAGATACTTAGATCCTTTTGATTAGGAATCATAAAGGAGCTAGTAATTCTTATATGACCAAATCAATTTTCATGCAAAAGTGAATGACTTGGTATATTCAAAAGGTCTTATACATATAGATGTATA
>NC_030856.1:18928109-18936762 GCF_000208745.1 Theobroma cacao | reverse complement strand
CACTCCCTTTGTGTGAAAGAGAAAATTGCTTATGAAGCAATTTTCAAGAGAGGTTTGGCTAAGATTGTGAAAAAGAAGAAAAGGGCAATTGTTGTCCTATTTGCTAGCACAAAGTATAGTTAAAAACTCCTTCATTTATTGAAGGTTCAAGTGCAATCATGTTTACTACCATTTGAGGCCAAGCACTTGATTGGCTAGGGTTTTTGTTCCTTGTGGTGTTCGCGGGATTGCTTCGAAAAGTGCCATCATGATTACGAAATTACATGGCAAGGTAACTTTCTAAACAATAATTTATTTTGTGCTTTTATGTGTTAAATATCACCAAGGTGATCCATGGGTGGAGGCATGTTTTGTTGTTTAGTTATAAAATTTTTAACTTTCTTTCCACTACGTATTTTGAGCATGCCATCCATAGTCAAACCCATCATTATTGGCATATGACTATTGTCTACTTTGTGTTGATAACATCCTTTGTCGAATCATACGTACCTTCTCGATGGCATCTTGCACCAACTTCAGCCGCTCAATGGGTGACTTGCACCTTCATCCATATAATGCCTCAAATGGTGCCATTTGGATGCTAGCTTGAAGGCTATTGTTGTAAGCAAACTCCACTAAAGGTAGATACCGATCCCACCTGACTCTAAGGTCTATTACACATGCCCTCAGCATATCATCCAACTTTTGTATTGTTCGTTCAGATTGCCCATCAATCTGAAGGTGGAAGGCCATGCTAAAATCCAATTTAGTGCCTAAGGCTTCTTGTAACTTTTCCCAGAACCTACTGGTGAACTGTGTCCCTTTGTCAAATACTATAGAAATGGGGATACCATGCAGTCGTACTATCTCATCCACATAAACTTAGGCATACTGAGCAGCCCCGTATGTAGTTTTAATCGAAAGAAAATGAGCTCACTTCGTAAACCAGTCTATTATGATCCAAATCAAGTTGTAGCCCCCATTAGTTTGAGGCAAGCTCGTTACAAAGTCCATTGCAACATGCTCCCACTTCCATTCGGGCACCGGCAATGGTTGTAGTAGCCTTGCGGGCCTTTAGTGCTTGGCCTTAACCTGCTAACAAACCAAGCACTTGGAGACAAACTCAGCTACATCTTTCTTAAGTCCTTCCCACCAATATACCTCTCTCAAATCTTGATACATCTTTGTAGCTCCTAGGTGTACCATGTACGCTACCATATACGCCTTTTTTAATATTTCTCTCCTCAATTCATCACTATCAGGCACATAAAGTCTAGTTCCATACCTCAATACTCCATTTGTGCCTTTAGTAAACATTTTTCCTTTCCCTCCTTGAGGCCTCTAAGGCCTTGGTTACGAACTAATCTTTACTTTGTGCTTTTTTAATCCAGTCTATTAAAATAGGTCTAACTCTAAAATGTGCTAACAATGCATTTGTCTCTAAAACTTCAAAATGCACAGCCATATCTCCTAAGCCCTACATCTCCCGAATCAAGGATCTCCTATCTACAGATATATGTGCCAAACTGCCCATCGACTTTCGACTTAAGGCATACGCCACTACATTAATCTTACCAAGATGATAGTGAATAGTGCAACCCTAAGCAACTCCACCCACCTATGTTGCCACAAGTTAAGATCCCTCTGCTGAAATGTATAGTTTAAGCTCTTATGGTCTGTATATATCTCGCAAGTCTCACCGTACAAATAATGTCTCCAAATCTTTATGGCAAATACGATTGCCACCATCTCCAAATCATGTGTGGGGTAATTTTGCTCATGCCTTTTAAGTTGCCTTGATGCATATGCAATCTGCAACGACCTCTTCCCAGTCGCTGTCGGTGTCCAAGACTTCCGAAAAAGACCCGCCAAGTCTTAAACAAGCTTGTCTAGAATTTGCTCGTTAATCCACTACATTCAATCACCATATAATATTGATACTTTCATATACTAAATTGAACCATAAATATAAAAATCAATACAAACTTTTTTCTTTTATTCGTTAGTATATGCATTAAAATCTATAATCTCTAAATTAATGCTTATATAAAAATTTAGAATTCATTTACAACTTACTAAATAAAATGCTACGACTTGACCTCGAATAGCGGAGCAACTCGAAATAAAATGCTAGGAGATGCCTTTACCTATTCACGGTGGACCGAACGCGTCACTGACTACACGCTAGGTTGATCCCTATCTGCAAAAGGGGAAATAAAGGGGTGTGAGTCTCATAAACTCAGTGATAATCATCGACTTAGTGAGTAGGGTGTAGATGGGAAAACAAGCAAACGGTAGATCAGTTGAATATAAAAATGCAAGATTATAAAAGCAATTCGTTTCAAACGAGGGTTTGTGCCTTATATAGAAATCGAGAATTACTTATAAAGTATAAATAATCGAGGTAATAAAATTTCTCGCATCAAAATATATTAATAATCATTTTTGAATCAAATCAATAAAATTTAGCAAGCTCCCGCGAAACCAAATAATATTTAAAATCATGCACAAATTATAACTTGCCCTATATGCGAGGAATTACAAATTCATTTCACAGATAAACAAATAGGGGAGCTACGAAAAATCGTTTAATTCCATTTTCACCATGCAGAGAAATATAATTCATAATATTAAAACTTATTTCAACTCGTATAAAACCATTACATTTTTGTCAAAAATAAACAACATGGCTTATGACTTTCTTAAAAACTTGGCTTGTGCCAAAATCATTCTCATACTCGGTTGTCAGGGATACCTTGGCCTGGGGCTATCCCAACCGAGTTCGCCAAGGCTATTAAAAAGTCATGTGCGCATAAATCATGTTTTTATTTTGAAAACAGAGTCGTTCCTTGGCATTGGCTGAGTTCAACCTCACGTGGTGGTTTGGCGTGAAGTGAACTCTAAAGTTTTACCTCAAGAGTTATGCTACGCGCCTCTCTAGCCGAGGTAAGAATATACCCAGATTTCGTGCCCCTCTCATAGGCTAGTGCACAGAACCCGCCACTGCAGTGACCAATCTATAACCCACCAATTCAATAAAAATTCAATAGCATGACATGGCAATTTTATCATTATCCAGCCTATCAAGGCAAACAACAGTTTATACATTTTTAACACAAATACCATTGAAATACCCCATACTTTGATATGGTGATAAATAAAGTTGATCGAATGCAAATTGAGGTCAATTAAAATATTTAGAAGTGATAAAAGACGAAAGGAGTAGTTTAGGATAAAATGTTTCGCAAGTGAGAAAATAATAATAAAATAATAATAATTTTATCGGAGGAGAATTTGTGAGATAAAAGGCGATTTGGAAGTCAAGTGAGGCATAATAAGGTATTTTTGGTACCAAGGAGACAAGATAAAATTTTTAGAATAAAATAATATTTTATTAATAAAATAATATTAAAATATTAATATTTAGCCGGATGTCGAAGTCAATCAAGAAGGAGGATCATATGGTTGATCCAAGTGGGGGAGAAGATGACAAGCCCGACTCTACAGAAATATTTGTGATGACATACATGTGGTGGATAGCATGTTTACATGCTAAGAGAGTCTTGAAAAATTTACAAAAGTCGGTATTGTACCTAGAGGTACAATAAAGTTGATTTAAGCCTCGAACTAGATCAAATAGAGAATTTACAATGAAATTAAGAATTTTAAAGTCCCAGAATGGGTTAATATGGTGATTCGGAGTTCGAGGATCAATTTGGAGTCAAACTGGAATTTTCGCTATCTAGGGGCAAAATGGTCATTTGCCACCTGGGGACAAAATGGAAATTTTTAGAAAAGATTTTTGGCCCCATTTGACTTATTGGAGTAAGATTTGAGGTTTAGAAGTGAAAAATTTTAATTTCGGTATAATTTGGAGTAAAAGGGTAAAATGGTAATTTTGCCATCCGAAATCAAAAATTTAATTTTTGAAAGGATTTTGATCAAATTTAATTATTTGGAGTGTGAAATGAGTATGAGGAGTGCAAATTATGCATTATGGCAAATTTTCAATTTTTGGGGCAAAAATGTAATTTTTGAAAAGTTCGGGGGCAAAAGTGTAATTTTGAAGAATTTGCTCCACCAAAACTTTGGAAAAATCTGGAAATTTCACTTAAGACTTGGATAAGTCAAAGGGAATGCATGGTGGAAAAAGTAGGACAAATGGATGGCTAGAAAAAAAAATGAATTAATAAAATATTTAAAATATGAATAAAATAATATTATTTCATTAAACAATAAAAAAGGCATAAAAAAATCAGCCCACCCATTCTTCTTCTTCAACATTCGGCCAAGCAAGAAACAAGAGAGAGAAAGGAGAAAATAAAACCCTAGCTAAGAAATTTAAAGGGAAAATAGGTGGAAATTCAAAAATCAAGTGAAAAAAGGTAACATTTCTTAAATTTGTCTTGTGCTTTACCTTTCCCATGCATTTTCCATCATTTTTCATGGTTGAATCATGTGATTTGAGGATGATTTCAATTCTGGTCATATGGGTTTAGAGAGAGAAAGTTGTTAGATAAATTTGATTTTGAGCTATGTTAGTGTTTAGTGTTAGTTTAGCATGTTTATGAGTAAAACAACAAGAAAAATATTTATCTTCTCCATGAATTTCTCTAGGCCGAATCTAGCCAATGGTATGTGAGGATGAGGTTGACTTTATTTTAAGAGAATTGGGTGGAAAAATGATGAATTATGAGGTTGGAAATTAAATGGGAATTTTCGGTGCAATAAATTGAAATTTTTACCCACTAGGGGTAAAAGCGTAATTTATAGTCCGGACTGATAAATTGGACCAAATTCACAGTCATTGAGGTATTGTGGATATAATTGGATAATTGAAATTGAAATGGATGGAATTGGAGTCGAATTGGGGATTTTAGGAATTTACACCGTGTATAGGCGAGTTAGGTCGGACACCGCAATTAAGCGATTGTCTAGACATTTCAAATCCTATCTAGTGCATACGCATGGATAAGAGCCTGAAATAATTTATGATAAATTGACACAATTTATTGAATTTTGTGTCATGGATTATGGATAGGTGGTGAGTCAATTGTTTCGGGTAAGAGACTGCACCCGAGGGCGGAAGATAGGAGTATTTCTACTCCTAAAACTGTGAGTAAACTTATTATCGTCTTAATTATCTAGAGTAGTTTTATACAACTGTGTGATTTTATGAAAAATGGGTTTAAATGGTAAATTGCTATGTTTTAAGAGAAATTGTGATTTTATAAAATGATTTTATAAATTTTCTGGAAAATCGAATATTGGTTTTGAAAATAGAGTAATTGGAGACTGCTAGTTTGTGTTGCAAATTTATGGTTTTGAATTGAATGGCTTATGACAATAAATGAGCATGAATGGCTAAACTGATTTTGGTGTTATAATTATTTATACTGTGTATTCAGCCTTGAGAGGCTAGGTTGCGATAAATTGCCATGTCATGCTAGAATGAATTTTATTGATTGGTGGATTATATATTAATTATTTACTGCAGAGGGGGTTCCGTGGACCAGCCTATTAGAGGGGCACGGTAAACTCCATTATATTATTACCTCGAACGGAGAGGCGCGTAGGGTATCTCCTGGGGTAAAGCTTAGGGTTCACTTCACGCCAAACCACCACGTGAAGGGGAACTCAGCCAACGCCAAGGAACGGCTGTATTTTTCTCAAACAAAAATATATTTTAAGTGTATACAAAATTTTAACAGCCTTGGCGGACTCGGTTGGATGCCCTGCGCAAGGTATCACCGAGTATGAGTTTTGGCACGAGCCAAAGTTTTAAGAAATTCATAAGCCAAGTTGATTACTCGATTTTTATGGATTGATTTTATTTGGTTGAAATGAGTTGAAAGGTAATGAAATTACAGTATGATGATTTATTTTAATTGTCTCCATTTACTCGACTTTAGATAGTTTAGATGGTATCTGTTTACTCACTGGGATTTTATAATCTCACCACCCTCATTTCCTCACATTTCAGGCTCAGGGAATTCCGTAGTTAGCTGACTTGAACAAGGACCTTCATTTGGACTCGAATCGGTAAAAGCTGTAGGTTTCCAGCTTCCGATGCATTTTGGATAGATATGGGCCCACGTGTCACTGTAAAAGAAATTTTATGCTTTGGTTATTTGCTTTATAGTATATATGAATATAATTATCTTTTACGCTATAAGAATTATGTACCGATAGTTTTATGAAAATTATTTTACAAGAAAATAGTTTATTTTATTGAATATTTTTATCATATTCAAATGGTCAAATTTTCACTTCAAATGAACGTTTTAGATACTTAATTTTTTTTAATCATTAAATATATATTTTCGGCTTACCTACTACATTTTTAGCAAGTTTCGAGGTTTTCGACAAAAATGACAAAAATGCCCCTGTGAGAAAAAAAAAAAAATGTTATGTTATGATTTGGAAATGATTTGTAATCCTTCGTATTTTGATTATTTGATAACTATTGCTCACCGGGGAAGTGCGAAAGCTGATACGAGAGCCTTGCGAGGTTTCGATCGACATTCGGGGTGAAGAATGTTTGTCGAGGCTTCGCGGCGGTTGACACGGGCTCGATGGGGAGTTCCGGGTCATGACAAATACCCATTAAGCCAATCATGCCCACATTATCATAAGCCATTCGATTCAAAATACAACTTATAACACAACAAGTAGCAGTCTCCAATTACTCTTGAATTTCTTGGTTAAAATGAAATCACCTTTTACAAGAATTCAAATTTGATCTTCAAGGGGATATTTTAAATCTTTCTCAAGATATCGATCCCTACATCACATTAAAACTCTCTTTTCGTAAAATGTTCATTATAAATATTTGCATGATATTTTGTATCAAAATAGCATGGTGAATATGTAATAAATTTCATGAATGCACACCACACAAACAATAAGGCCCAATTTCCTTTTATGTAAATCTTTTCGAAAAGCTTGTTTCCCAGTTCAAAACACTTTACATATAATGTATATATATATTCCAAATGATTTCTAAAAGTAACTTACACCCACAATTCCTTAAAATTCTATCAACGCATGCTTTCCATAAATTTTGCACTTCATGTAAAATATACATACATGTATATATATACGAAATTTTTAAAATTGATAGCCCTTACTCACCTCATAATAGTGGGATATTACTTCACTATTGACTTGTACACGTATATAATTATTCCTATTTGTCGGTCACATACTTCGTTCGGCACACCTCCACGACAAACTTTTCGAGCAACAATTTAAACTCAGTATACTTAATCACACATTTGTATGGGTTGCAACTTAATTAAAATTCCTTAAGCAACTTGCATATTTTTCATCCAAAATATGCACAATATTAAACTACCCATAAACCTTAACATATAACATTAACTTACCATTGGGCCCTCTCCATGGGCTTCTCCATTTTTCTTATTTGGGCTAAGCCCATTTATTTTTATTTCCTGTTGGGCCATGCCCACTTATTTTCTATTTCATTTCTTTTCTTTTTCTTTCTTTTTCTCTCCTCCACGTTTCTTTTTTTTTCCAGCCCGTCACTCCCTTCACCACCGTGGCTTCCTTTCTTCACCACCGTCGCTTCCTCTCTTCCTTTCCCTTCAAAATTAGTCACCAAAAGCCTCGTTTTCTCACCCTTTTTGCTGCCATTTTCTGCTCTAAAATCAGCAGATTTCCAGCTCAAACTTCTAGCAACAAAACTTCTCAATTTTGGCAGCATAAAGCTGTCCAATTTTCCTGTACAAACTACCAGCAAATAGCTCACATTTTTTTCTACACAAATTGGCAGCAAATAGCTCAAATTTTCAGCAGCCAAAGTTGTCCTTCAATGGCAGCAAAAATCTCAAAAATTTTCTTGCAACATAACCTCAAAATTCAGCAGCAAAAACCTTGAATTTTTAGCACCAAAATCCCTCCAAAAAGTACCGAATTTTCTCTCTCAAAGTGCAGCAAAAAATCATATTCTTACCTCACAAATTTTCAGCTTTCTTCTTCTTCCAAAAATTGCTGCAAAAGCTCTCTTTTTCCTTCGTCTCCCATGGTTCTTCTTTCCTTTCTTTTGCTCGGCTTTTGGTTCTTTCCTTTATTTTTCTTCTCCCACTCTCAACCAACTTCCTCTCCTTTTTCTCTTTTATCTCTTTTTCATTTCTTTCATCTCACATGGCCAGCCCCACTATCATTTCTACATTATTCTCTTTTGTTTTCTTTGCTTTTTTTTGTCTTTCTTCCATTCTTTCTTTTATTCTACTGGCCGACCCCCCATTCCATCTTTATTCCTTTCTTTTGTTTTTGTCCTCATTCCATTCTTGACTCATGTGGCCACTCATGTACATATAAAAATATTGTTTGACTTTTCAACATCTCTTCTTCATTATTTTATCATCCATTTTATTTTCATTTTATTTTTATTTCTTCAAAACAATAAAATTTACATATTATGCCTTAACTTCATTTTATTTAACACACCTCCCTCAATTTTTCATATTTTAAAATTAATTCTTTCGACACGTGTAAAAATTCCAATTACCTTTTATCTTCCTTTTCTTATACGTGTATAATCAAAATATCGAGATCGCATTTCAACACGGTGTCACCATAATATTTAAATATTTACTTACTCGTGTTAGCTCAATTTAATAAAATCACGTTGACACAATTATTGTCGTTT
>NC_030856.1:18889457-18928009 GCF_000208745.1 Theobroma cacao | reverse complement strand
CGATTAAGTCTTCTCTGTCTCTCAAACCTCTTGAGCCCGCCAACTTCTAATTTGAATTTTAGCTAACCAACACCCTTCATTATCCAACTAAGAGGCTTCTGTTTTGTTAATCAATTGTGGCTCCTTATTCATATGGTTTTTGATATGTGCCTTTGAATGAATAATTTATTCTTGGCATATAATTTTTTGTCTTGCACACTCAAGTAGAGATATTAGACACAAATGAATGGGAATGTTTTATTATCATCAAAAACTAATGGAGGCAACAATCTCCCTCTTTTTCATGATGACAAAACGTTTCTTGATTAGCCGCATAGTGTTTATTGTTTCCTTTTTGTTTTGCAGAAAATAAAAGTTTACCTCCCCCTAAGTGTGTGCTCCCCCTTAGTGTGTGCATATTTTATTATTCATTTCAGCAAGTTTTTATTTATATCATACAGATAATGACATTATATATTCAGAATATATTTATGCAGACATATAGAATGATCAACAATAAGTGACTAGTTGACAGAATATCATCAATATTTCGGTTAACTGTCTACCATTAGCATATTGTTATCAGATTTTATCTATGCCCTTAATCATCTAGTAGAAATAGTATATTCAGCATCCATATACATTCTTCAACCACATTCCACTCATAATATCCTAACAAAAATTAATTATCAGCATAACAACCCAATATCAGCACAAAATCTTTAAATAGCAGCAGTCAAAATACCATGAGCATTAAAGACAGACTTAAATGTTTAACCATCAAGAACAAAATAATATAAGCAACTTAACAGCATCCCATTTTCAACACAATAACATAAACAACAAAGTTAAATTCAGATGTTCAACCGTCAACAAAAGAAAAAATAGCAGAAAAACAATAGTCATTGTTATGTTCCTAAATTGCCCCTAGATCATTTCTACCCTCTATCTCTCATAAGTTTTTTATAATTCTCCCCTTTTTTGTTATCATCAAACTGAGGGGTGCTCAATCAGTTTTTGAAGAGGCCGAAGGGGTAGATTCATTAGTTCCATAGAAAACATTAAAGGGTTCAAGAGATGGTTCTAGCAGTGATTTCTGTGTTGAAGGTTCAGGGGATGATTTATCAAAAATTTCAAGGGGGTCATGAGGAGAAGAGATGGGTAATGGTCTAGCTTTTGCAGCTATTCTAGAGGATTTCCTGTTCTTGAGGAATTTGGTCTTAGTTGCCATTGTCTTCTTGCCTTTACTAGATGGTTTAGGCTTGGCTTGTGGAGCTGCAGCAGCTTTTCTTTTCCTTTCCCAAATTGTTCCTCTGTAGCATAAGCTGGTTCAGGGATTCTTTTAGAAATACTGATTTTTGTGCTTTTTGTTTAGCTATTTCCTTTTCAGCTTATTCTTCTAGGACCATTTGGTGGAAAACATCCATTATTGAGACTTCTTCTGAATTGGGGGGAGATGGCTGATCTTGCTACGATTCATGATGAGATGGGGACTTTTCAAATAAGCCTAGCACTTCAGTGCCTTGATCTGATTCATCTTTATTATAACACTCAAGAGTTGGAGATTTCCTTTGTTGATCGACTTTTGGTTCAGTACCCTTGGCTTGAAGGATTGGACTTGCAGCTTGAAAAGTTGAACCTTCTGCCTAGAAGGTAGGGCCTTCAGTAGCCTATCCTACTAGTGTTGAGGTATCTGCAGCAATAGGTTCAGAAGTTGATTTCCCTTTTTCCTTTCATTATAGTTTCAAGTTCTTTCAACTTTTCTTCTACTTTCTGCATCTTCATAGCCTGGTCAGTAAGCTTTCCATCAATTCTCATGAGCAAATTTAGAACCATTTCATTGGAGAATTGAGAGGGGGTTGTCTCATGTTGAGTAGGGAAAGAAGATTCTTTTCTTGTAGTGACCTTGGGGTTTTTGACAAATTTTTCTTTATCCATTTTATACCCCATCTTAGGCAAACTGCCAAGATATATAGCCTGGTCCCTACTTTTCACTAAATCTATTTCATACTTGGAATTCCATATTCCCTTCTTCCTAACCAGTAAGGTGATCACATTTCCATATGGTAGATTTACCTTGTCAACTCTACAGGCTCCCCTCATTCTCTCAATCATGAATCGGCCTAGATTGAATGGAGCACCATTGAAAGCATGCTCCATCGGCCATAAGTCCTGAAGACTAACATAGCTAAAGCTGCCATTTCTTTCATGAATGTTTACAGCAATAAAGTAATACAAAATTCTGATTTAGGGGCTTGTAATGAAACTAGCATTACTTTTGGAAGAGTATTTTTCTTTCTTTTCTGTTATAAATCTCCCATAAAGATGATGGATCGTAATTATTAGGCATTTCAAAATCTCTCTTTTCACATTCAATTTTAAGTAAACTTCCTAAGTCTGCAATAGTCACAACAAATTCCTTTCCATCTAGGAAGACATTCAGACCATTATTAGTGAAATCTTCTAGATCCTCCAGTTCATTTTCATCTAAAGCTATGCTAGCATAAAATTCTTTTACAAGGTTGGGACTATAGGTTCGTTTCTTGAAAATGCTAAATTTCTTCAGTTTCATTTCTTCAAAGTAATTTGACAGAACTACTTGAATTTCAGAGTCTTCATCAAAGCTGTTCCAGTCAATAAATTTACCATAAGTAATCGGAGCATTTTTTATCTTTTTGAACCTATCCTCATGTGCCTTGTTTCTAAACTTGGAGGATTGAATTTTACCTTTCTTGGAGAGTTTTCCTTTTTCTTTCTTCTTCTCGGATTTTTGCTCTTTTTTTGTTTGCTTTTTCCCAGATTTTCCAACATCAGAATTGGACACAACTTTCTTCTTCTTCATTTGAATTTCTACTTATGGGCTCTCTTCCATTAGTCATTTGCCTTTCTTCTTTTCCAAAATATCTTTAGATAAGGAGGATTTTGCCATTTGGTTTTAAGATGTTTCTGACTTAGAGTTTGAGGATTAGGGAGAAATGGGATTCAATTTTTCAGAGTAGCGGTTTCTAGTTGGAGAAAATGGAGGATGTGGATTGAGGAGTTTGACTATTCCTTTTCACTATTTTATTTATTCTTTCTCTAACTAACTAAGTCTTATTATTTAAAGAGACAAAACACTCTTAATTGATTAAGAGATTCTTAATCGACTAAGTCCCTATTGTTTTGTGAATAGAAAACTCAAAAATTTTCTTACATCTCCTGCACATTAACCATCCCTAAATTTCTCCTAATTTCACAAAATCTTTCCTCATTTAGGGGTTTGGAGAATATATCAACTAATTGTTTCATGGTGCTAACAAACTCGATTTTGATGTCTCCTTTAATCACATGATCTCTAATAAAGTGATGCCTAATTTCAATATGTTTGGTCCTAGAGTGTTTTACAAGATTCTTTGATATATTAATAGCACTAGTGTTATCACAAAATATTGGTACATTATGCAAGGTTATGCCAAAGTCTTTTAATTGTTGTTTAATCCACAAAATCTAAGCACAGCAACTACCTAAAGAAATATATTCAGCTTCAGCTGTGGAGAGTGCAACTGAGTTTTGTTTTTTACTTGACCAAGATACAAGCTTATCTCCTAGAAACTAACATGTTCTAATAGTGCTTTTTCTATATATTTTGCTTCCAGCAAAGTCTGCATCTGAATATCATATAAGATTGAAGGATGTTCCTCTAGGATACCACAATCTTAAATTTTGTGTGTCTATAAGGTACCTAAAGATTCTTTTTACTGCAGTCAATTGTGACTTTTTAGGTTGTGATTGAAACCGTGCACACAAACATACACTAAATTGAATATCAGGTCTACTAGCTATTAAATAAAACAATGATCCAATAATACCTCTATAGAGCTTTTGATAAACACTTTTTCTTTTTTCATTAGCATCAAGTTTAGTGGATGGACTCATTGGTGTGCTAATTGATTTTAGCTTTAGCATGTGAAACTTTTTTAGCATGTCTTAAATGTATCTTTCTTGGCTGATGAAGATTCCTTCCTCATTTTGTTTGATTTGGAGGCCAAGAAAGAATTTCAGCTCACCCATCATGCTCATTTTGAATTCACCCTACATCACTTCAGCAAAGTTCTTCCATAAAGCCTCATTAGTTGCACCAAACACAATATCATCCATATAGATTTGAACAATAATTAAATCATTCAAGCATTTTTTGACAAATAATGTTGTATCAATGCTTCCTCTATTATATCCTTTCTCAACTAAAAACCTAGAGAGTATTTCATACCAAGCTCTTGGAGCTTGTTTTAGTCCATACAAAGCCTTATGAAGTTTGAGCACATAATCGGGTTTTTCATAGTTCTCAAATCTAGGGGGTTGTTCAACATATACTTCTTCTTGAAAGAAACCATTTAAAAATGCACTTTTTACATCTATTTGGAATAATTTGAAGTTCATGAAACATGCAAATGCAAGCAATAATCTAATGGCTTCAATCCTAGCAACAAGAGCAAATGTCTCATCGTAGTCAATGCCTTCCTCTTGGTTATACCCTTGAGCCACTAACCTAGCTTTATTCCTAATGACATTTCTTTGCTCATCTACCTTATTTCTAAAGACCCATTTTGTCCCAACAATGGGATGATTTAATGGCCTAGAAACTAGTGTCCATACTCGGTTTCTCTCAAATTGATCAGGCTATTCTTGCATGGCCAAAATCCAACTTTTTTCTTTTTTTGCCTCCTCAAAGCTTTTAGGTTCAATTTGTGAGATGAAAGCTATGAATTCACAAGTTTCTCTAGTTCTTCTCCTAGTCTTGACTCCTTGAGAAATATCACCTATGATTTGCTTTTATGGATGATCCTTGACATACCTCCAACTCTTTGGAAGATCATTATGTTGATTTTTAGTCCTTTGCAAGGTTTCTAAGGGTGGAGGTTTTGTTTCTCTTCCTAGGGAATTTTCTTCACTGTTTTTCTTATCATCTAAGCTCATTTCTTCCATTTGTCTTTCAAGTTCATCCATATCATCTTCATCAGTAGGAATTTCCTTTTGCAAGGCATTGGATTTGTAAAAAACTACATGGATAGATTCCTTAACGGTTAAAGATCTTTTGTTAAAGACTCTATAGGCTTTTGAGTTCAATGCATATCCTACAAATATAGCCTTATCATTTTTAGCATCAAACTTTCCTAGAGAATGTTTTCCATTGTTTAACACAAAACATTTGCAACCAAAGCTTCAAAGGTGAGAGATAGTTGGTTTTCTACCTTTGTATAGCTCATAAGGGGTCTTTGATATCATGGCTCTTATTGCCATTCTATTAAGGATGTATGCTGCTATGTTTACAACTTCTGCCCAAAAGCACCTTGGAAGATTATTTTCACATAGCATGGTTTGAGTCATTTCTTTCAAGGTTCGGTTTTTCCTTTCTACAACTTCATTTTGTTGGGGTGTTCTAAGTGCCAAAAACTTATGATCCAACCCCTTTTCATTGCAAAAGTTTTCAAACTCATCTCCCTCAAACTCACCTCCATGATCACTCCTAATTTTAACTATGACAAGTCCTTTTTCATTTTCAACCTTTCTACAATGATTTATAAATGCTGGTAGTGCATCATTCTTATGAGCAAGGAAGTAGACCCAAGTATACCTAGAGTAGTCATCAACTATCAAAAGCTATATGATTTTCCTCCTAGACTAGTTGTGCTAATTGGCCCAAATAGATCAATGTGCAGCAATTCTAGTGGTCTAGAGGTTGACACATTCTTCTTACTTTTGAAAGATGTTCTAGCTTGTTTTCCTAGTTAGCATGCATCACAAATTTGATCATATTCAAATTTAAGCTCAAGCAATCCCATAACCAGATTTTTTGTCAAGCCCAGCTCTATAATATGTTTATTATGCCATTCCTACATAAGAATGCATGTTTGCTTACTTAAGTATCTCGAAAATCGTTAAAGGACGGTAATGTACCAAATGGTACAATTAAGTTGAATTAAGCCTCAACTAGTCCAAATAGAGATTTTAAGATGAAATTAAGAATTTTAAAACCCCAGAATGACTTAAAATGGTGATTCGAAGTTCGAGGACCAATTTGGAGTCAAATTGGAATTTTTATGACCCAAGGGTAAAATGGTCATTTTGCCACCTGAGGTTAAAATTGGAATGTTGGAAGAAGTTTTTGACCAAGATTGACCATTTAGAACATAATTTGAGTTTGAAAGGTGAAAAATTTTAATTTCGACATTTTTTCGAGCATAAGGGGCAAAATAGTCATTTTGCCACCCTAGGGGCAAAATTGTAATTTTACACCACCTAACACTTGTCATGCCCATGGATTTCAGCCATTAGCATTTTATATCATGAATAATTGAAGGATTTTATGTGGTGGTAAAAAAAAGCTTAATTATTAAGTTTTTAAACATGGACCAATAACATGGTGACAAGTGTCAAGCTTGGATTATTTTATTATTTGGCTTTAAAAATCAGCCCATAACCCTCCCAACTCATTTATCTTGGTCGGCCAAAGAGAGAAAAAGAGAAAAAAGGAAGAACAAAAACCCTAGAGAGAAAAATTCAAAGGGAAATTGTTGATTTTCAAGGAATCAAGCCATTAAAAAGGTAAAATTTTTTAATTCTAGCTTGTGATCTACCTTTCCTATGCATTATTTTGCATTTTTCATGGTTGAATCACAAGATATCATGAAGGATAGTGTGCTGATCAAACCTTAGGAGAGAGAATTTGATGATGAATTTAGTTAAAAAAATATGTTATTCCAGTGTTTTTAGTTGTTTGGTGATGTGTAGTATCAAAAGCAAGCAAGAAAAATTCATGTTCTTACATCACCTTCATTGGCCGAATATTCCATGTGGAATATTGATGATGAATTTGATTGAATTTCAAGTGATTTTATTAAGAATGAATGATTTATGGTGTGAGAATCAAGCATGAAAAATTATATTATTAGTGCACTCACCATGGCCGAATTTTTCAAGAGAAAATGTGAGGATGATTTTGCCACATTTCAAGTTATTTAAATTGTGTTTAATGATTTGGAGTACTGGGAGAGAAATGGAATTGTTTGGAGTTGAATTGGACGTATTGGCCAATTAATCGGGTGATAGATTGAATTAGGCCAATACCATTTTATTTAGGTACATAATTGAATTTATATTGAACACCGTATTTAGATAGTTACCCGAGTATTTCACATCCCATTTCATGCGTTAGTATAGAGCTTGAATTGGTTTTATAACGGTTTAGCACAAATGTAGTAAATGGCTTATTGTGCATTATGTCTAGGTGGTGAACTTTCTGGCAAAAGTAAAGAGATAGTACCCGAGGATCAAGAATCAGAGTACTTAGAATTCGATTCCCATTACAGTGAGTAAACTTATTATCGTTTTAATTATCTAAAGTATGTTTTTATCCGATTTTGTAATTTTATGGAAAATATGTTTAAATGAAATGATTTTATAAATTGTTTTGAAATTTAATGATGACTTGAAAATGGTGTAATTGGAGACTACTTGCTGTATTGTAAATTATGTTTTGAATTGAACAGGTTATGATAATGTGGGCATGAATGGCTGGATGGATATTTGTGTTGAAAATGCATAAACTGTTGTTTGCCTTGATAGATTGGATAATGATAAAATTGTCGTGTCATGCTGTTGAATTTTATTGAATTGGTGGGTTATAGATTGGTCACTGCAGTGGCGGGTTCTGTGGACCAGCCTTTTTAAAGGGCACGAAATTCAAGTATATTCGTACCTCAGTTGAAGAGGCATAGGGTAACTTCTGAGGTAAACCTTTAGAGTTTACTTCACGCTAAACCACCATGTGAGGGTGAACTCAACCAACGCCAAGGAACGGCTATGTTTTCAAAATAAAAACATGATTTATGCATACATGACTTTTAACAGCCTTGGGGGATTTGGTTGGGATAGCCCCAGGCCAAGGTATCCCTGACAACCGAGTATGAGAATGATTTTGGCACGAGTCAAGCTTTTCAGGAAATCGTAAGCCTCGTTATTTATTTGGGTGAAATGAATTTATTTTATCTTATTAAAATGAGTTCGAAATGTTGTGAATCATTTTTATGCTAATCTATTTTATCTGTCTCCATTTACTCAGCTTTAGATATTTTAGATGATATTTGTTTACTCACTGGGATTATATAATCTCACCACCCTCTTTTTCACCTATTTCAGGCTCAGGATAGTCGGTAGATAGCTCATTTCGTTGAGGGCTATAGTTGGACTTGCATCCTCAAAAACTGTAGGTTCACAGCTTTCATTACTTTTAGTCATTCGAGGGCCCACATGTCATTGTTAAATGTTTTGAATACCTGGCTGCGTGTGCTACTGTATGTAGGAATTTATTTTGCTTTTACGCTGTAAAAATTATTTACATAGCGTTCTATAAAAATTGTTTTATGAAAAATTAGAATATTTTATTCCATTAGCTATAATTTTACTTTAAATGAATGTTTTAGATATCTAAACTTATTTTCGGTTATGAAATGTTTAAATTTCTCTCATATACTACATTTTAGCTAGTTTCAAAAATTTTGAAAAAAATAACAAAAATACCCCTGTATAGTTGAAACTTCTCTTTGACTGTTTTTGAATTGAAATTAGTTCATATCACTTTAAAACATGATTTTAGTAACTAATATTCACAAGGGAAGCGAGAAAACTGATGTTAAGCCTTGTGAGGTTTCGATTGGCATTCTGGGTAATGAATGTCTATCGAGACATCGCGGCGGTTGTCACGGGCTCGATGGGAGTTCTGGGTCGTGACTTTTTTCCTTATCAATTTTGAAATGGTATGCATGCTCACTTGTCCAAGTCTCTTATGCCATAATCGGTCATCATTTTCAACATTTGCTATAAGACATGTTTCACAATTCACCTTAAGATCTTCAAGAAATATAACATACATATTCTTAATTCTTTTTCCTATAAATGAAACTTTGTTAGTACTTATATCTATCACTTCACATTTGTTTGAGTCAAAGCATACCTTAAAACCTTTATCACACAATTGGCTGATACTTAATAAATTGTGGTTCAAACCTTTAACTAGCAACTCATGACTAATCCGAGATTGAGAGTTCTTACCAATGGTTTCTATACCATAAATTTTACCTTTTGAATCATCACCAAAGGAAACGATACCTCCCTTTTTCTTGTCCAGCTGAGCAAACAACATTTCATTTCCAATCATGTGCCTTAAGCAGCCACTGTCCATAAACCATGGTTCCTTCTCCTTTGTTGAGCTCTTGAACATGTGTCTTTTAGATTCAGCTCAACCTGTAAAACAGATTTTCAATTTTTCTTAATAGGTACCCATACTTTAATGGGTCCTTGAAGGTTAGCTGCAATATAGGATCCTTTTGGAATCCAAATTTTTCTAGTTTTTTGCATGCTTTTATTATTATAACAATCATAAGATAAATGTCCAAGTTTTCCACAATTATAACATATAGATTAAGCATTATTAAAATTTTTCTTAAAATATGTGTTCCTCCTTGATGTTTCTTTCCTCAAACTTTTAAGATTAGCATTTTCTTCAACTACCTTTTGTAAAGCTTTAGTTCTACTTTCCAATTCCAATTTTAGAGTTTCAAAATTTGTTTTTGAATGCTCTAATTCAATTTACAGAAAATTTCTTTACTCAAAAACATAATTGAAGTCATGTTTTATCTTTTGCAAATCAATCTCAAGAGATGCAGTTTTTCTTTTCAAAGTTTTATATTTTGATGCAAGTTTCTCAAACTCATCATAAAGACATTCATACTCCTCTTGTACTTCATCAATTGAAAAATCACAAGGGGATGAAGATACCTCGGATTCATCATCCCTTGCCATTAGACATAGATTTGCTCTTTTTTCAGCTTTTTCTTCTTCATCATCAGAAATTGAAGTATTACTATCTAACCAAGTAGCAGCCACCATTGCCTTCTTCGATTTTCTATTTTTCTTGGGAGTTTCCTCTTTTAGCAAGGGGCATTCTAACCTGAAGTGTCCTGGCTTCTTGCATTCAAAGCATATAAGCTCTTCCTTCTTATTGGATTCATTTTTATTTTTGGTTTTCCATGAAAAGCCTTGATCTCTTCTATAACCTCTCTTAGCCAATCTTCAGTTTCCTTGGCCCATAAGCTTTCTGATCCTTCTTGCAACCATAGCTAGTTTCTCATCATCATCACAAGATAGATAGTCTAATTCTTCTTCAAGGATACTAGCTTTTAAGGCAATGCTTTTCTTCTTTTCTTTAGCTTCTCTCTTGTCTTCTTCTTCCTCTTCCTTGAGTTCCAGCTCTTGAGTGAGAAGAAACCAACAAATTTCATCAAGGGTTATGACATTTAGGTCCTTGGCTTCACGAATGGTAGTCACTTTTGGCTTCCAATTTTTAAGCAAGCTTTTAAGAAGCCTTTTGACAATTTCATGTTCAGGAATTGGTTTGCCTAATTGATTGAGTTTGTTTGTGATGTTTGTGAATCTATCTAGCATGCTGGTGATATCTTCACCAAGTTTCATCATAAACATCTTATAATTGTGGGTTAAGAGAGCTATCTTGGACTCTTTGACTTGTGAAGTCCTTTCATGAATAATCCTAAGTTTATCCCACACTTGTTTAGCTGTGGTACAACTTGACACTTTATTGAATTCAGTGGGAGTTAAAGCACAATGTAGTGTATTAATTACCTTAAAGTTTGTTTACACTCTTTTAGTTCCAGCTTTGGTCCATTCAGACCTTAGTTTAGGAATCATCTCATTGGTTACAACATTTAAGGTTAAAGGAATAAAGGGACCATCAGTTATGACATCCTACATCTCATAATTTATTGCTTTAATGTATATTGACATCCTTGTACTCCAATATGGGTAGTTTGAGCCATCAAATAGAGGTGGTCTGTTTGTGGACTGTCCCTCAACAAGTACTGATTTTTGAAGAGCCATTTGGATCTTCCCAAAGGGTGTTAGACCTTAAGAATAGGGATTAGGCTCTAATACCACTTGTTGGTCCTAAGTAAATGTGCTAGAGGGGGGTGAATAGCACTTTTTGGCTCTTGTTAAAATTGACTTTTAATTAGGGACAAATGCAAGACAAAAGAAAGATTTAAAGATGAATGAATACAAAAACAGAATAGACAATCACATCAGAATTTATAGTGGTTCAGTCTAAGACCTACATCCACTACCTTGATTGTTCAACCAAGGATTTTTCAAATCAATCCACCATATAATGTGAAATTCACAAGCTTCCACCAAGCTTCACAATGGCTTTTACTAGGTTCAGCCAAAACCTTTCACAATAGTTTTTATCGAGATCAACCGAAACCCAACAGTTAACTTTTCTAGGCTAAGTTAGAACCTATACACTCAATCAAGCAATCCAAGCTTGAATAAATTCCCTTAAAGTGTCTCGCACACTCTAAGAATACAAGGAAAAGAGAAATAAATGTATACCTATGATCACTGACTTGATCTGAGTGGTACAAAGTGAAGTGTTTAAATCTTTTACAAGGATAGGAGTGAAGTGCAGAAAGTATGCTGAAGGTTTTTGTAATTTTTTAGCTCTTTTTGGACTTGGAAGCCTTAATTGCATTTCTAGCTATTGGGAGCCTCGTAAATACTTGAGAAATCAGCTCTAATAGGTGTTAGGCAATTTTTGACCATTGGAAACAGTTTTGTGGCAATTTTGGCCATTAGTCTGTCTTCAAGTGCTCAATTCAAATTTTCTGATAAAATCATCTTAGTTGACTAAATGTGCTCTTAGTCGACTAAGTCGTCTCTGTCTTCTTATCCTAGTTTTTGAAAGTGAGCTCTTAGTCGACTAACTCCCTTATTGGCTGATTAAGTCTTCTCTGTCTCTCAAACCTCTTAAGCCCGCCAACTTCTAATTTGAATTTTAGATAACCAACACCCTTCATTATCCAACTAAGAGGCTTCTGTTTTATTAATCAATTGTGGCTCCTTATTCATATGATTTTTTATATGTGCCTTTGAATGATTAATTTATTCTTGGTATATAATTTTTTGTCCTGCACACTCAAGTAGAGATATTAGACACAAATGAATGGGCATGTTTTATTATTATCAAAAACTAATGGAGTCAACAAATAAGTCATAATAACTATTCTTTCTCTATTCCATTCATCATACCAAACTAAATAATAACTATTTTGTTCTATGCCAACTAAATAGCTATTCTATTCCATTCCTATCTATTTTGTGAACCAAATGTGTAGTTTGTTCATTCATTATTCTTTCAGCTATCTCTCTCACAATACACCAACAGATTTCAAATTCTTGTTTTCTTTTCTTTTTTTCTCCCCTTTCCTCTTTTTTATTCTCTCTCACGGTTTCATTTCCCTTTAGATTTTTTATGCAGATTTTGAAGGTTAGATTCGATGTTCCTCTTCAATTTTGAAGGTTCCATTACCTAACAGATTTTATTGCTTCTTCCATTTAGGTGATAGGTGAGTAACTTCTTCGATTTTGCTTTATTTTCTCTCTGATTTTTTATAAAAAAATTTACAAGGATGTAAGCTTTTAATTTAACATCCTCAATGGATGAATTTTATCTTATTTTTAATAAATTTCTATCATAAGACAAAAAGATTTGAATAGAAACAATTTGATTTTAGAGAATGTATTCGTTGAATATAATGGAATGATATGTCAGCTAGGTTTATTTTTCTCTTTCTACCACATGAGTAAGGAGAGGATTGGGGAGGTGTATGAGAGGGCTGTAGCTAATGTCCTCCCATTAAGGAGAAGCAGTATCGGTAGAGATATATTTACTTGTGGTGAGTCCTTGTTTGCGTAAGTCCCATTAAGGAGATGGTATACTTATTATGCTGTGAATATAAGTTAATCTATTGTTCCAAAAGAAGCCAATGCTAAACTGCATGTTAATCATTTCTAGCTAGTTTATGAGTAGTTTGTTTGGTAGTGCTATTGCTAACTATTTATTCATCCCATAGCATAAAATAAGTTCTTCATTTTTCTTCTTTCTTGGATTTAGAAGGGTGCTTGGGTGCTTTCCATGTTTGTAGACACTAGAACCCATATCTGGGCGTGTTGACAATGAGGAAAGGTTATATTCCAAATTTACCATGCTTGAGACGTAGTTTAGTTCAGTTTGTTGTTTCTTTTTCAGGCATGGTGCTTGAGTATGTTTATTTAACTAGTGTGTAGAAATGTTGTTTCTAGATGATATTATGCTCTCCAATTTTAGTCTGTTGATATAGGGGAGAATTTCTAGGTATAATGAATACATTGACATTGATACAGGAAATACTAATGTGCTCTGCAAATAGAATGATTTGTTATACGAAGAATGTATTTTCTGACCACGTAATTTAATTTCGAACGGATTTATATTTTTTTTAACTATGTAATTTTATTTCTAACAGATGTCAGAAAGGAGGCTTTTTCATACTACAAGCTGAATTGAAGAGTGGCCTTTCTAACAAATAAATTGAGTTTTGAACGGTAGTAAGTTTGATTATTATTTACGTTTATGATAATCTGATGCTGTTGCAATATCCCACGTTTAGTTTACTATGATTGGGGCTTTTCTTCCACTGCAACATTCTTTATTTTTTACTGCAAAATATTAGCTGCAATTATTTTAATGCAACCAATTCCTCAAATAACATTTAATACATCTTTTATTTGGTTGCAATCTTTGTCTTTAGTATAGTTTCTAGATTATAGATCACCCTGCTCTAGAAAAGGAAGTAAAAACAATGTTGAAGAATAAATGAAACAAACAAAACCGTATTTTGATGCTTTAGATTTATGTTGACTTGAAAATGAAAAGTTTAAATATAATCAGAAAATCCTTTCTGACATGGTAGGATGTTGATGATAGTTCATTTTGTAGGTGAAGCAGCTAGAAGAAGTTGTTGTTGAACTGGTAGAATCTCATGAAAACTGCCTACATCATTCATCAGCAACTCAATTTGTTGGAGAGGCATACAAACCTGGGACTGAGGTGCATGTTTATTTCTTTTATGCATAATATTTATAAATTTTGGTTTAGTAATATCATTTGGTATACTAACACTGGGATTGAGGTGCATGTTTATGTCATATGTTGCTTCCATGTTTTGACTATAGTTAACTGATTTTGTGTAAAGTTTTCGCTTTGGGGAAAAGATTTTTGAGATCTGCGGTTTCTTTTCCACCTTGTTTAGGGTATTGCGATCTCTATCGTGTTTGGATTCCAATTTCAACTGGAACTCATGTAATCAGTACACATGCTTAAGTTTCAAGAGTCCATTGTTCTAGAAATTCATTTCACATATTTCATTGACTCAGATATAGTCTTCTTCGAATGACGGACTTTCTCTTTAGAAAATCTGGTGACTAATCCAATAGAATGCTAGGTAAATAGTATTTAGTAGTGCAAAGAATCCAACTACCTAAGCCCCTAGTTTATAGGCAAATGATGTGGTATTTCCTGCTTTCACAAATTTAAGACGCTCTAAGGATTCAAGTACCAGCTCATCTGCCTTACTTGACCAGGTAATTAAACTGTTTATTATAGATTTGGGTTCAAAATTTCTGAAATCTTAGATTCATAACGTATACTCATCATCTTTCCTTCCACATAATTAATTTGGTTCTTTGTTCTATGTCCCGCTTCTTTACTTATTTTATTTTCTTTCGATTCCCAAGTTTCTTTACATAATTATAATAATTTGTAGCTTAATGAATCATCATTCACCAGTTGTCAAGAAATGGAACAAATAATCAAACACCAAATATTTGATAACATATCTCTAAATCAGATTTGTAAGGTTAGTAACTTTCAATCACTTTCAGAGTTTTTACATAATATAGATTAATTTGAAATATGATTTAAGATTTATGAATTGTGATGCCATTTTTATTTTTCTTAGATGGTAGAAGTTAATGTTCCTTAACTTCTCTTTTAAGAATAAAGGCAAAACTTCAAACAAATGAGCCTAGTAAGATACTTGGAAGAATTTATTCCAAATGCTGCTGTTCATGAATCCTGTAAGTCATTTAATGGTATTTGGCTCCTGAATATAGCATTGCCTTTTAATTTTAGGCTATCTAGCTACAATGCTACGCACTATGATATGGTTCCATCCAAATTTCTTTGACATTTGCTACAAATGCTGAAATGCTGCTGCTACTTTAGCCAATGTTGTGTTTTTTACTGCACTACTTACAATTGGAACTTGGAGTTACTGGATAGCATAGCATCATTATACTTTTATCTTTTGGAACTTTGTTTTACCGATTATCTATATTTTCTGCTTCCAAGTGAGAATCTCTGGTATATATTGTAAGTGTTCCTGCAAATGAGGAAAAATAGATTTTTGTTAGTTGGTCAACGAGTATGGAGGACTGCTTGTATTTTAGTATGCTTTGTCTCATATTACATATTAATATTATCTTGAAATTAATCTTTGCTGGAAACTGCAATGGCAGATGGTTGGAGAATGGACAAGCAAATATTTATAAAGAGGAATTGGAGAGAATAAGAGAAAAAGAGACTGGAATTACTAAAGCTACCTGTTGATGTTGGAGACTAGAATTAGTTTATGATTCTTATTGAAACCCCATTGTAAAGACCTTTATATTTGAGACATTAGTTGCTGCAATTTGATTTTATGATTTGTGAACATCATAAAACTTGTAATTTGATTTTATGATTTATGACCTTTATATTAGAAGGTTTATGTATTTCTATCTTATACTTTTTAGCTGCATATTTTATATGCCACCATATAATTTAAGATTGCAATCATATAGTTTAGCACTACATAATAATTTTACTGTTGAGTCCCATAAAAATGTGCAACCATACTTTTCCATACATTGGTTACGGTTGCACTTTTCCTAAGTGCAGCCTTAGGTTTAACTTAAGGTTGCATATTTTTCATCTATGGCTATAATTTTTTTTTTTTTTTTAGTCAAAGGTCAAAAATGTAGTAGTGAGAATTACTGATTAATAATAAAAAGTTAAAAAAGAAAGAATATATAATATAAAAGAGAAATAGTTTAGGGGTTTTTGAATTTGGTCCCTCTCTTATTTCCATTCCGCATGTTTTTCTCCCTTTACTTTGATTTTAGCAAATTTAATCCTTATATTAAAAGCCAATTATTAACCACGTTAAAATTTTATTTTTAATTTATATGACATCATTTTGGTGATAACATGACATGATGACATGGATTAAGTTTTGATCAATTTCAAATGTTTGTTTAGGAAAATTATATTTTTATTGTAATTAAATAATAATTAATATTTTAATTTTATCAATTAATAATTTAAATAATAGGAGGAAAAGTAGTAGTAACGGTGGAGCTAAGAGATTGGTAGTAATAGTATCGAAGAATGGAACTGTTTGGTAAAACATTGGTAAAGATATATTGAAAATTAAGTTAAAATTAGATAAAATAATGATTAAGGACATTAAGTTAAAATTAGATATATTGAAAATTATTATAATATATTTGACATTTGAAATTCTAAAATATCAATGAAAATAATTACAAATTATTCTGATATTAAAATAATGGTAACAAATACATATTAATTATAAACATAATATAAATACACATATTTATAAGTAATTAATCATTGTAATCATAGTCTAATGAATGAAGAGTCCCCTTTTATATTTATTCTCTTTTTGAAGGAAAAAGATTGTAGGAAAGATCAAGGCAGGTGTACTCTCATTTGACTTTCAGAAAAAAAAAAAAAAAGACTACTCTTATTCCACTGAACAATCCTTTCTACCTTTTTCCACCTTTTACCCACTTTATTTATTCTTTTTCTTTCTTTTTTTAAAGGAAAAGATTGTAGGAAAGATGGCGGAAGGTGTATTCTCATTTCTCTAAACAATCCTTTCTAGCTTTTCCACTTTCTTCTTTCAATTTAGAGGCAAAATGTGATCCTTGCTCAAGACTTTTGACGCCAACAAGTCTTCTGTTCTATTGCATAACAAGTCTTTGAGTAATTGATCTTCAACGCCAAATTTGAAATTAAAATCTAGAATGCTACAGTTTCAACTAAATTTTAATTCTTAGACTGATTAATAAATTAAAGTGTAAATCCCTTGTTAGTTTTAATGCTTTTCTTTTTGTATAAATAATTTCAATGCCAAAAGTGTTGTATTAGTCCCCTCCTTTGCATTATTCTTCATTGCCCCACATATAGAATAAAACCAATACACGAGATGCATAAAGAAACAATGAGAACGTATATGTCCATATAGCTTAATAAGCTCCAAAATCTAATTCCCTCTTCAATATCTCAACTTAGGAACTTTACTGCTTGATTTATCATCAAATAATCTTAGTGGAATTGTAGAATCTGACTTGTTTTCAAAACTCCAAAATCTCCAATACCTTTATCTTTCATATAACAATCTATACTTCAACTCTAACTATGCCAATACTGATTATACATTGCCCAATCTTCATCCTTTGTATTTGTCGTCTTGCAAAGTCAATCAATTCCCTTAATTTTTAAGAGGCTCAAAGTTTTGGAGAATTTAAACCTTTCTAATAATAGAATTTATGGCAAGATTCCCAAATGGATGTGGGATGTTGGGAAAGACTCTTTGGTGTACTTAAATCTATCTCACAATGCTATGAAATTAGAGCAACTTCCAAGGAAAAATTTTTAAATTTTTTTACCTTAGTTAAAATTTGATTCAAAGAGATCTTCCACTTCCACCTTTGACAACATCTGTATTTTTTATCTCAAATAACAATTTGAGTTATCTTGAAATTTTAGACATGTCTCACAAACATTTGAGTGGAATTACTCTGCAACGTTTTTGAAATTAAGCATTTGTATGTTGAATTCAAGGACGATCAAACTTCATGGACCCATTCCTTCAACATTTGCAAAGGGATGTCAATTGGAGAATCTTAATTTGAGTGTTAATCAATTAGAAGGGCCTTTAACACAATCCATCCTTAATTGTTGAAGTCTACAAGCACTAGCTCTTGGTAACAATAAGATCAATGCTACATTCCCTTTTTGGCTGGGAACTCTTTGTTGGACATACAGTGGTATTTCATAATGTTTCAATATCCCACATTGCCAAGTTTCAAAAGAGATGAGTGCTTTAAATAAGCAAACCCATGATGAGCTTGTTGCAAGGAAGAAAAAAAGGTGGGCTCGCATGCACACAAGGTCGGCCAAGCCTTAATAAAATGTAGAGTTTTCCCCTTGCGCATGAGTATACATATAGGCTAGGCCCAAGTGAACTTTTTGTATCTTAGTTTTTTTATTTTTTACCTCGACCTTTGAGTCATTCCTTTTACTAAAGTAGTTGAAATAGTCTCAAACTCCACCTACCGTAATATGAGACATTAAAGTTACATGCTGACTGAGTTTTATAACTATACGATTTTAAAGTTGAATCCCCTAATTTTGTGCAATGTTCACTTCAATTCTCAATTTATAAATGCCAGCTTCTACCTCAGCTCACAACACACCTCTCAATTATTCCTTCACTTTGTTTTCTGCTTCCTTTGCCTTCCTTTTCTCTACTATTCCTACTTGGTCTTGCTAGGTCCTTTCTCATTTATATTTTTAGTTGTTTCTAGTACCCAAATAGCTTGTGCAAACTAATCAAGAAGAGTTTGTTGAATCTTGAAGGATAACCATCACAGTCCTTTTGCATCGAGTTTCATACTTTGAAGGGGTGAAAATTATCCTTAAGGATAGTGTTCCATGCCTCAAACTTTCTTGAATTATTTCTGTACTTCATTATTTTTCCAACAATCTAAAGGATAATGAATTCCCACACTGATAATGCTGTCACCATTGTCACTACTACCACCACCACTGCCACCACTACAAACATTGTTAATCTGATGCAAGACAGAATCCATCATCATCAATAAAGGTACAATAATGAAAAACCTAATTTTAAACCTAAAACTACTCATCCCACCTTAAAAAAGAAAGGTACTTGTTTTAGAAAGCCAAGGCATCATGTATCACAATGCATGGAGAGAGTAATGGTAAAAGACAAACCTGCAAATCCAAAAGTCAACTTGGTTGAAGTAGATGAATCCAATGACATAATTGCTGGGGTCATTTCTCAAGCCAATATTATGGCTAGTGTGAAAGAATGGGTTGTAGACTCAGGTGCTACCAAACATATTTGTGCAAACAAAAATGCCTTTACCTCTTATACTTCAATATGGGATGGATAAGAGATAATATATCTTGGTGATTCTTAAACTGTTAAAGTGTTTGGTAAAGGAAAAGTCCTTCTTAAGCTCACATCTAGCAAGACCCTAACTCTGAATGATGTTTTGCATGTTCCTAATAAAAGGGCAAACTTGGTTTTTGTGGCTTTATTGGGCAAGGTTGGGGTGAAAATATCATTCGACTCTGACAAGATCGTAATGACAAAGAATAATGTGTTTGTGGGTAAGGAATACTATAATCAGGGACTTTTTGTACTTACCATTGCAAATGTTATGAATGAAGATGCTAGTTCTTCTGTTTACATGATTGACTCTATTGATTTATGGCATGGTAGATTAGAACATGTTAGCATTCCTTATATTGAGAAAATGCAATCACTAGGTTTAATTTCCACTATTAAAAATGTATGCTTTAGTAAATGTGTAACATGTGCTGAAACAAAATTGACTAAAAAAACTTGTACTTTAGTAAATGCAAAATCTAAATTGTTAAGTTTAATTCATATTAATTGGGGAGATTTGAAACAAATTATTACTAGAGGTGGTAAGTAATATTATGTTACATTTATTGACAACTACTTTAAAGTTACTAAAGTTTGTTTACTTATGCATAAAGATGAAGCTTTCGACATGTTTCTTAAGTATAAAGCTGAGGTAAAAAATCAACTGAATAAAAAGATAAAAAGAATTGGATCAGATAGAGGGGGTAAATATATACTAATTAATGATATTTGTCAAAAAAAAAAGGAATAATTCATAAAATTACTTCTCCATATTCCCCTAAATCAAACTATGTAACTAAAAGAAAAAATAGTACATTAAAGGAAATGATGAATTCTACACTTGTTAGTTTAAATTCACATGAAAATTTGTGGGGTGAAGTTAGATTGTTTGCATGTCATATTCAAAATAAAATTTCCTATAAGAAAATATGTAAGACACCTTATTAATTGTGAAAAGGCTACTCTTCTAACATAAAATATTTAAAAGTGTGGGAGTGTCTTGCTAAGGTTATGATTCCTAAATTTAAAAAAAGAAAAATTGGCCTTAGGACGTTTTATTACATGTTTTTTGGTTATGCCAAACATAGTGCAGCATATAGGTTTCTTATATTAAAAAGTGATGTACTTGATAATAATACAATTGTTGAAATAAAAAATGCTAAATTTTTTAGCATGTTTTTCCATTGAGAACTAATACAATTTTTCATACACTTTTTAGTAAAAATGATTTTGAAATACAAAATGATGATTTGAGAAAGAGTAAAAAACCAAAAAAAAAAAAATTCTTTTGGTAATGATTTTTACACTTATCTAATAGATAATGATCCTTTAACTTATGTTGATGCAACTTCTTCTAAAGAAAGTCCATTTTGGAAAAAAGCTATTCAAAATGAGATTCATTCTATTTTACAAAATCAAACTTGAGAATTAGTTGATTTACCGCTTGGAGCTAAACCAATTTTTTGTAAATGGATTTTTTTAAAAAAAATTTAATCCTAATGGTTTTATAAATACAAAGCTAGATTAGCTGCTAAATATTGACTATATTGATACTTTTGCTCTAGTAACAAGACTTTCATCTATTCGTGTTAAAATTATACATGCATTAATGTGGTAAATAAAACAAAATGTTTTTTAACTTCTAAATTTGATATGAAAGATTTAAGGGAAGCCAATGTTATTTTGGGTGTTAAAATTATAAGATGTGATAGTGGCCTAATGCTAATACAAGAGCATTATGTTGAAAGGCTACTTGAAAAGTTTGGACATTTTAATGTCACACCTGTGAATATTCCTTATGATGTTAGTACCCAAATATAAAAAAAATACAAGTGAGAGTGGGCTCAGTTTGAATATCCATAGATTATTGGGAGTCTGATACATTTGATGAATTATAGTCAACCAAATATAGCTTATGTTGTGTATAGACTGAGTAGGTATACACAATGTCACGACCTGGTACTCCCCTCGAGCTAGTGACAACCGCCGCGACGTCCTGATCGACACTCATTATCCAGAATGTCAACTGAAACCCCGCAAGACTTTAATATCAGCTTCTCATTTCCCCTGAGAGTAACTATTGCCAAATACCACGTTCTAAAAGATTTTAAACTATTTCCAACCTAAAACAAACAAAATAATAACTTTCGTCTCACATGGGTATTTTACTCATTTTTTCTTGAAACTTTTGAAGCCGGCTGAATTGTAATATACAAGTACAAAACACATAATTCGAAATCAAAAATAAATTTGGATGTCTAAAACATTCATTTAAAATGAAATTATGACTATTAGAATAAAATAAAAAAATAGAATAAAATATTCAATTTTCTAATAAAACAATATTTTTAGAACACTGTGTAAATAATTTTTTTACAGCGTAAAAGCAAAATAAATTCATACATGTTGTAATACAGATAAGCAAAGTATAAAATTTAATTTACAGTGACACGTGGGCCCACGAATGACTAAAAGTATCTAAAGAAATGAACCTATAGTTTTTGGATGTTGCAAGTCCAATTGTAGTCCTCACCGATATCAGTTATCTACAATCTATTCTGAGCCTGAAATGGGTGGAAAAGAGGGTGGTGAGATTATGAAATTCTAGTGAGTAAACAAATCTCATTTAAAATATCTAAAGGCGAGTAAAAGGAGACTATTAAAACATTTCATCAAACTGTAATTTATCACCTTTCAACTTATTTCAACCAAATGAAATTAATTTATTTAAATCAAGTAATTAGTATGGCTTATGAATTTCTTAAAAGCTTGGCTCATGCTAAAAATTATTATCATACTCAGTTCTCTGAGATACCTTGGCCAAGGGCTATCCCAACTGAGTCCTTCAAAGCTATTAGAAAGTCATGTTTTATTTTGAAAACATAGCCGTTCCTTGGCATTGGCCGAGTTCTCCCTCACATGGTGGTTTGGCGTGAAGTGAACTCTAAAAGTTATACCTCAGGAGTTACCCTACTCGCCTCTCCAATCGAGGTAAAATATAACAGGATTCCATGCCCCTCTAATAGGCTAGTCCACAGAACCCAGCCCACTGCAGCAGGTCAAACCCACCATACAATAAAATTTTGACAACATGATAGGGTTAATATATTACTACCCAGCTTGCAAGGGTAAAATAAAGCAATTCATACAATTCATAAAACACAGCCCAGCTAGTCATGGCAACACAATAACATAAGCCATCAATTAAATTTTAAATTTACAACATATCAGTGGTCTCCAATTACTCTATTTTCAAAATCGTTATTTCGTTTCGAGACAATTTATAAAATATTTTCATTTAAACTCATTTTTGTTTATAAAACCTAAAATTAATCATTTAAAATCATTTTCATACAATTTCACCAAAACCGAATTAAAACATACTTTAGATAATTAAAATGATGATAAGGTTACTCACAGTACTAGGAGTTCGATATACTACTATTCCCAATCTTCGGGCACAATCTCTTTACCCTTGTTAGAGGGCTCACCACCTTGGCACAGTACAAAATAGAGAAAGTTACTATATTGGTACTAAATTGAAATTAAACTAATTTAGACTACTAATGCATGAGATGGAATGAAAAATGTCCGATTAATCGCTTAAATGTGATATTCGACCTAAATCACACTATACTCGGTTTAATCGGCTAAAATCTCCAATTTAACTCCAAATCAATTCTTCTCACTATCTACACTCCAATTATACCTAAATTACCTTAGTGACTATGAATGAGATTCAATTTATCAGTTCCGGGTCAATAATCACACTTGTCTATACATTGAGCAAAAATTCAGATTTTCACACCAAAATTTTTCATTTAATTTCTAGTCTCACCAAATATCAAATATCACATAAATATCATGAAATATCATCAATTTCAGCCACAATATCCTCCCTAGAAAATTCGGCCATTGATGGTTGATGGGAAAAATGAATTCTTTTCTTGTTGTTTTGTTTCTAAATATGCTAAACTAACTAAAAACACTAACATAACTTAAAATCAAATCAATCTAACATATTTCTCTCTCCATACCCATTTTGACCAGCCATGAATTCATCATGAAAACATGAAATCTAACATTGAAAAATAAGGAGAAATGCATGGAAAAGGTAGATCACAAGTCAAAATCAAGAAATTTTACTTTCGATTGCTTGATTCCTTGAAATCCCACACTTTTTCTTCAATTTTCCCACCTAGGTTTTGTGTTTTTCCTTTCCTCTGTTTTTTCTTACTATGGCCGGCCACATGAAGAGAAAATGGAATAAATATGGGCTGATTTTTATGGAAAATAATAAAATATCCTTACTTGACACATGTCACATGCTTATTAGTCCATTTTTCTTTTTTTTTTTATACTTTAATAATTATGCTTCCATTCTCCACCACATGATTAGACAAAGGTCAAAATGAGGATAAGGGAAGACCATGTGCTGGACAAGTGTCCTGGTGGTAGAAAATTATGATTTTACCCATGGGGTGGCAAAATTACCGTTGTACCCCTATTCTTCGAAAAATACCGAGATTACAATTTTTCACTTCTTAACCTCAAATTATACTCCAATAAGTCAAATATGATCAAAATCTTTCAATAAAATTTCCATCTTGTCCTCGAGTGGTAAAATTACCATTTTACCCCTAGATAGTGAAATTTTCGGTTTAACTCCAAATTGATCCTCGAACTCCAAATCACCATATTAAACCATTCTAAGACTTTAAAATTCTTAATTTCCTCATAAAATCTCTATTTGATCTAGTTTGAGGCTTAAATCAACTTTATTGTACCTCTAGGTACAATACCGACTTTTGTAAATTATTCGGGACTCTCCTAGCATGCAAACATGTTATCCATCACATGTATGTCATGACAAGTATTTTATAAGGTCGGGCTTTACAGCACTACCCCCCTTAAAATAAAATTTTGACCTCAAAATTTCATTACTAAACTCAAAGAAAAGGTGAGCTATTGTCTTCTTATCTGATGTTCAAATTCCCATGTCATCTCTTCCATTCGAGCATTCATCCACAATACTTTAATCATTGGGATGCTCTTATTCATTCCTATATGTATACTCATATTTATGTTTACCTCACATTTATGTAGCTTCAATCTTCTTAATCATATTAGTCTATCACGTACGGCTTAACCGTGCTATAGATTACATTTCCTTGATACCATTTCCTTAACTATCTCTCAAAGTCTCTTATATCCACGTAACACAACCTCTAATGGGATTTCTTATCGTTACGCTCCTTTTATCACTTGTTAACAATCAATAATTCCCACTTCAGAATACTCTTTCCATATTATAATTGCTTCCAAATCAATTTTTCTCCTAAAGGGGTGTGCACTACAATTCCTATTCAAATATTTCATAATACATAAGGATCAAACACTCTTTATTTGTCCATATATATATTTAGCATCACAGATAATTTAAATTTGGTAACCATTAGTAACCATATTCTCAAAAAGAAACTCTCATATTTTTATGATCAAGTACTTATTAAGTAGATCTCGACTATTTCCACAATACATTTAAACAAATAAACATACTTTTGGATGTATCCTTATGGACTTAATCAATCCTTAAATTCCTAGGTCATAACCAACTGGTTAGTTATACATCACCTACAAACATATTCAACTTGTGATTCCTCAAATTTTTCTCCAAACACTGGATCTCATGGCCTCATTAGTTTATCAATCTGAAATGAAAATAAACATTTATCTCCCCTCAAGTACACTTTAAAATCAAAGTATCATTTATCAAGATATTTCTGATATCAACTTCCTTCGCCCCTTTTTACCTAGGAAGATTAAATCCATAATCATTAATTTTGAGTCATGAGCTTATGCCAATCAAGGCAAATTTTCACACTTTCGATTACATGAAGTCGATTGCACATATTCCATTCTCATATGAGAGTTAATCACTAGTTGGCATCATCCCCAAACAACATGTATCATATAAATCAAATTTTTTTTTATAGTCGAAGTTCATATTGGAGTAATTCAACCCTATGTTATATCTCATCACCAAACCCTTACTTGTACATGAGTACTTGAATTTTCAAATCATCATATCTTCTTTTTTTTTTTAAGTAAATCTTTACAATTCCCGTAGCGTATTTCTATTCCCTTATACATAATAGCGTCATTTAATCAAACCGTATCATCCTCATTTTCTAAACATTCGAAACACAATTTAACCTTTGCCTACCATTATCAAATACTTTGCCTTGATAATTACTTAAAAATAAATTGAAACTTGTGGGGAAGTACATTTCACAATTTATGTTTTGCGTCTACAATTATGTCGAGACTAGAACCTCATCAGCTCCATAAAACAGTAGGATAATCATTGCTTCAAACCAGTATTTCCAAGTATACTTATGCTTGTATCCCATCCTCATACTTATATGACATGTCAGTCATGAGTCTAACTTGACTGTATAGCCATTTGCTCCTTAAGCTTTAATGTTCTCTCGTTGCGAAAAGTCTTTCAAATTTATCACATCAGAGTATTCATAAGGTGGATACATATCTATATTTTATAGTTCAGGGTCTAATGCAACGAACACTATCTTATCATTAAAGTTCTACCCTTATCTTTCGATTATAGCTCCCTTACACACTTACCTATACATTCCTAGTTTACTTACAAGCCACTCATGGCCATCCAACTTTTAACCTCTTATAGTAAGCCAAACTAATATATTTTCTTAAGCTTTTCCATACGCTTCCTTTAATCAAGTTCCACTCTTTCATATGAATATAACATCATTCTTCCTTAACCAATTTACAAATTGTACTTGAAATTGCAAGACTTAAAACTAGATTCTCCTCAAGTACTTTTCAATATTAATATTAATATTACTCTCAGCTTATAGCTTCCTTTTTATAATCACATAACTTAGTGCTTGCTTTTACAAGATCCACGGTAGAACTTCTCTTGAGTATTTCCTTAGGGAGATCTATCTTAAACTTATGTCTCACAACATGTGATCACTTAACCCATAACTTATCCATTTATGTGGCATCCTCTTCGAGTCCCACCCCAAGGTATTGTTATGTCTAGGTCCCCATCACTTGACTTACTCGTTTCCATTGCGCCTAAGGGCGACACGACAAGCCCTGCAGGACCTTCTCGTCAAGTTTCGAACCCCAGACCTTTTTTTCTCCCCTGAAGGGAACACCTTTAACCATTTCAACTTTAACTCATTTATATCGATATCTTCCATATTGTATAGTAACTTCACCATATAGTATCACGACACTATATTCCTCCATTCTACTATCATGCATACTCCACAGAATTTAATTAGAAGATTTACATACCTTAACTAATGCCAATTCCATTTAATCATATCTTAAATACTCCAAACTTGTAAATTACAACTCCAAGTGTATGTCCATATATTGATAATCCTTATATATTTCATGATCATGAAAACTACAACTTACAAACTAGCTTTCTATCATATGCACACTATTAGAACATTAACTTCAACATATTTAATCTACCCTTGGTGGTATGTCAAAATCATCCCTGTCTCGGTTGCAATCCAGAGGAATCTCTCCTCTGCATATCCGTATGAGCTGATGGAGATGGAGCAACTACCATAGCCCGTCCTAACTGTGGGTAATCTCTCCTAATATGACCCGGCTGACCACAACGAAAACATCGTGCAGGCCCCCTACACAACCCAACATGATAATTCCCACGATTTCTGCATTTATGTGAACTTCTTGAAACAGAGGAGTTTTTGCCTCTTTTTGATGGCTGACTAGAAGATACACTCAGATTTCTCCTTTTTGCTAACTTAGCTCGCATTCTCCTATTTTCACTTGCAAGCTTCTCAACTCTTAAAGCCATTCACACCACTTCTTTAGCCACGGTTGCGTCTGACTCACCCATAAAAGAAACACAACTATGTTGCCTAGCCTCTTTAAGCTTCTTAGAATCAGAAGCATCCAACACTGGTGGTGGGACAGGAGGTGGGGGTGGTGGTACTGAAGGAGAAATTGGAGGAACTGTAGGAAGAACCTAACCAGCCTGAGCCTAGCCAGCAATAGCGGTAAAGAAGGCTGCCAATGCCTGAACTGCCTCATGAGGCATGGCAGGAATACTAGTAGGTAGCGGAGGAGGCGGAGGATGTGGATAAGTCTTGGTCTGTTCAGCAGCAGGTGCTGCCCGAATAGTAAAAGCAACCGATTCCCCCTCCATAGGATCTAGCTAACTATATTGGAAACGACCTCTTCCCCTCCCAACCGATCTAGTGAAAAGTGGGTGTTCGCTTCGAGGAGGCATGACAATCTATAAGAGCAAACAAAGCAAGTTTAGGTAACCTCAAGCTCTATATGCTGGTGCATGTATTCTATTCAACCTAACCTAACATAACTCGAGGCCACACAGACACTATAAATTTTTAAAATAACTTCAAAATCAAAAACTCTTATCTTTAAATCCAAAAGCTTTGATCTTTAAAACCAAAAGCTCTGATACCAATCTAATTATCACGACCTAGTACTCCCCTCAAGCTAGTGACAACCGTCGCGACGTCCCGATCGACACTCATTACCCAGAATGTCAATCGGAACCCCGCAAGGCTTTAATGTCAGCTTCTCATTTTCCCTGAGAGTAACTGTTGCCAAATACCACGTTCTAAAAGATTTTAAACTGTTTCCAACTTAAAACAAACAAAATAATAATTTTCGTCTCACAAGGGTATTTTGCTCATTTTTTCCTGAAAATTTTGAAGTTGGCTGAATTGTAATATACAAGTACAAAACACATAATTTGAAATCAAAAATAAATTTGGATGTCTAAAACATTCATTTAAAATGAAATTATAACTATTAGAATAAAATAAAAATATAGAATAAAATATTCAATTTTCTAATAAAACAATATTTTTAGAACATTGTGTAAATAATTTTTTTACAGCGTAAAAGCAAAATAAATTCATACATGTTGTAATACAGATAAGCAAAGTATAAAATTGAATTTATAGTGACACGTGGGCCCACGAATGACTAAAAGTATCTAAAGAAATGAACCTACAGTTTTTGGATGTTGCAAGTCCAACTGTAGTCCTTGTCGATATCAGTTATCTACAATCTATTCTGAGCCTGAAATGGGTGGAAAAGAGTGTGGTGAGTAAACAAATATCATTTAAAATATCTAAAGGCGAGTAAAAGGATACTATTAAAACATTTCAACAAACTGTAATTTATCACTTTTCAACTTATTTCAACCAAATGAAATCAATTTATTTAAATCAAGTAATCAGTATGGCTTATGAATTTCTTAAAAGTTTGGCTCATGCCAAAAATTATTATCATACTCAGTTATCTGGGATACCTTGGCCGAGGGCTATCCCAACTGAGTCTGCCAAGGCTATTAGAAAGTCATGTTTTATTTTGAAAACATAGTCGTTCTTAGCGTTGGCCGAGTTCCCCCTCATGTGGTGGTTTGGCGTGAAGTGAACTCTAAAAGTTATACCTCGGGAGTTACCCTACTCGCCTCTCAAACCGAGGTAAAATAAAACAGGATTTCGTGCCCCTCTAATAGGCTAGTCCACAGAACACAGCCCACTGCAGCAGGTCAAACCCACCATACAATAAATTTTGACAGCATGACAGGGCTAATTTATTACTACACAGCCTGCAAGGGTAAAATAAAGCAATTCATACAATTCATAAAACACAGCTCAACTAGTCATGCCAACACAATAACATAAGCCATCAATTAAATTTTAAATTTACAACATATCAGTGGTCTCCAATTACTCTATTTTCAAAATCATTATTTCGTTTCGAGACAATTTATAAAATATTTTCATTTAAACTCATTTTTGTTTATAAAACCTAAAATTAATCATTTAAAATCATTTTCATACAATTTCACAAAAACCGAATTAAAACATACTTTAGATAATTAAAATGATGATAAGGTTACTCACAGTACTAGGAGTTCGATAAACTCTTATTCTCAGTCTTCGGGCACAATCTCTTTACCCTTGTTAGATGGCTCATCACCTTGACACAGTACAAAATTGAGAAACTTACTACATTGGTACTAAATTGAAATTAAACTAATTTAGACTACTAATGCATGATATGGAATGCAAAATGTCCGATTAATCGCTTAAATGTGATATTCGACCTAAATCATATTATACTCGGTCTAATCAGCTAAAATCTCCAATTTAACTCCAAATCAATTCTTCTCACTATCTACACTCCAATTATACCTAAATTACCTCAGTGACTGTGAATGAGATTCAATTTATCAGTACCGGGTCAATAATCACACTTATCTATACGTTGAGCAAAAATTCAGATTTTCACACCAAAATTTTTCATTTAATTTCTAGTCTCACCAAACATCAAATATCACATAAATATCATGAAATATCATCAATTTCAGCCACAATATCCTCCCTAGGAAATTCGGCCATTGATGGTTGATGGGAAAAATGAATTATTTTCTTGTTGTTTGTTTCTAAATATGCTAAACTAACTAAAAACACTAACATAACTTAAAATCAAATCAATCTAACATCTTTCTCTCTCCATACCCATTTTGACCAGCCATGAATTCACCATGAAAATATGAAATCTAACCATGAAAAATAAGGAGAAATGCATGGGAAAGGTAGATCACAAGTCAAAATCAAGAAATTTTACTTTCGATTACTTGATTCCTTGAAATCCCACACTTTTTCTTCAATTTTTCCACCTAGGTTTTGTGTTTTTCCTTTACTCTCTTTGTTATTACTGTGGCCGGCCACATGAAGAGAAAATGGGATAAATATGGGCTGATTTTTATGGAAAATAATAAAATATCCTTACTTGACACATGTCACATGCTTATTAGTCCATTTTCCTTTTTTTTATACTTTAATAATTATGCTTCCATTCTCCACCACATGATTAGTCAAAGGTCAAAATGAGGATAAGGGAAGACCATGTGCTGGACAAGTGTCCTGGTGGTGGAAAATTACGATTTTGCCCATAGGGTGGCAAAATTACCATTTTACCCCTATACTTCGAAAAATATCGAGATTACAATTTTTCACTTCTTAATCTCAAATTATAGTCCAATAAGTCAAATATGATCAAAACCTTTCAAAAAAATTCCCATCTTGTCCTCGAGTGGCAAAATTACCGTTTTACCCCTAGATAGTGAAATTTTCGGTTTGACTCCAAATTGATCTTCGAACTCCAAATCACCATATTAAACCATTCTAGGGCTTTAAAATTCTTAATTTCCTCCTAAAATCTCTATTTGATCTAGTTCGAGGCTTAAATCAACTTTATTGTACCTCTAGGTACAATACCGACTTTTGTAAATTCTTCGGGACTCTCCTAGCATGCAAACATGTTATCCATCACATGTATGTCATGACAAGTATTTTATAAGGTCGGGCTTTACACACAAAGTCCTAATCAAGATCATTGGACTGCCTTAAACAAAGTAACGAAATATTTGAGAGGTACCATAAACTATGGTATTTTATATAATGAATTTCCCGTTGTATTAGAAGGATACAGTAATGCTAATTGGATTTTAGATTTAGATTAGACAAAATCCACAAGTGGTTATGTATTCACCCTTGATGGGAGTGTTGTTACTTGAAAATCAACCAAACAAACGATAATCACTAAATCTACAATAGAATTAGAATTTGTAGCTTTAGAATTGGCTGGCAATGAGGCTGAGTGGTTAAGAAACCTCTTAGTAGATATTCCGTTGGGAATTAAACCAACACTTTCTGTGTCTATGCATTGTGTTTATTGGGTGAAAATAGCCATTGCAAAGATAAAACTTTCAATGGTAAGAACAGACACCTTCGTTTAAGACATGGTGTGGTAAGGCAGTTGTTCAGAGATGGAATTGTGTTCATTAATTATATGAAGTCTAAGCTGAATTTGGCCAATCCCCTAACTAAACCCTTGGGAAATAAATTAATTAATGATACATCAAGGGGAATGGGACTTAAGCCAATTGAGAAAAATCAACAATAATGGCAACCCAACCAATGTGAATGGTGATCCCATGAATTAGGTTCATATGGGTAATAATAAGTTATTTGTTGATAAATTGATGCACTATTAACATTATTGTCCCTCTTCTAATATGCGAATAATGCAAGAATGCAATGCAAGAATGGTTAAATTAAACTCGTAGGACATGTTTGGCTAAGGGGAATGGAATAACCATTACTCCCCTATTCTCATTTTTGAGATAAAGCTACATTTGGTTCAATGGAATAGCTATTCTTCCAAATAATCATTCCAAGAGAAGCCTAAATAGTCATTACCAAGACCCTTCTTGGTAATGGCTATTTCAAATTGTTAGGAATAAGAAAAGAAGTTGATTAGACAATATACCTTTTTACAATTTCAAAATTACCTTATAAAATAATACTAAACCTATTTTTTTCTCTCGCTTCCACACTCCTTCTCTCTCTCTCAAGCATAGAAGACATAATTTTTTACTTCATTTTCAAAAAAAAAGAAAATGAATATATTTAAATATTATTTAATATATTAATATTATTTAAGTATAATAAATATTATAAAGAATATTATTTAATATTATTATTTAACTATAATAAATGTAATAAAGAATATTATTTAGTATTATTTAAATTTAATGAAGAATATATTTTGTCTTTTAACATTAAATATTATTTAATTATACTAAAAGGTTTAATTATCTTCAAATACAAAATATTATTAAATTATAATAAAAATACGTTTGTCTTTTTGTGAAAATGTTATTTAATTATAGTAAAAGGTATTTTGATTTTATTATTTAGAATATTTTATTTTTTAACAAAATACATTCTTTAATTTTAATAAAGGGTATTTTTATCATTTACCACTTAGTCCTTAATCAATCTTAAAAGTTTTCCCATCAACCAATAATTGGAATAAATCTATAAAACCCGACCCTATAAACACATGTCATGACATACATGCACTGAGTAGTATGTTATTATGCTAGGAAAAGCACCTAAGAATAGACGAAACTCGGTATTGTACCTAATGGTACACTTGAGTTGATTTAACCTCCAACTAGTTCAAATAGGAATTGTAGGATGAAATTTAATATTTTATAGTCAAGAAATGACTAAAAAATGATTGTTCAGAGTTCGACGGTTAATTTGGGGTAAAATTGAAAATTTTGATATTCAATGGCAAAATCGTCATTTTGCCACCTAAGATAATAATTTGATCATGGAGTGAAATTTTTGACCAAGATTAACTATTTGGAGTATAATTTAATGATAGGAAGTGAAAAAGTTTAATTCTGGTGATTTTTGGAGTGTAGGGGCAAAATCGTAATTTTGCCACCCACGGACAAAATTTGAGATTTTGAGAGAATTTAGATCAAATTTGACAAATTGGAGAATGGTATGAGTATAAGGGATGAAAAATATGTCTATGGGCAATTTTTCAATTTTTGGGGCAAAAATGTAATTTTTGACTTTTACGGGGGCAAAAGTGTAAATTTCAAAAATTACTCCACCGAGACTTTGGATGAGTCTGAGAATTTTATCTAAGCTATGAATATATGAGACAAGTGTATGGTGAAAATTTGGAAACAAATGGATGAAATTTTAAAAATGGGCCAATGGGAAAGTGACATGTGGGATTTTTTTAATGAAATAATATTATTTTAATGAAAAGTCAGCCCATTTAAACCCAAATTTTGAGTGCTGGCCGGCCATAAGGAAGAACAAGAGAGGAAATAGAGAGGAAAGGAAGAAAAAAAGAAAAACCAAAGAGAAACAAGAAAATTCAAAGGGAAATTCGCGGTTTTCGACCGTTTACGCGTCTAACGGTAAGATTTTTCGATTTTAGCTTGATTTCTACCTTTCCTATGCCTTTATTTCCATTTAGCATGCTTGAGGAGAGAGATCAAAAAGTGATATCAAGGGCTGGACGAAATTCTAGGGGAGAGAAATTGAAATTTTTAGGTTTTGATTTTTAGTTAAATTGATAGTTTTAGTTAGTTAAATGTGTTTAGAAATTAAATTGGGCAAGAAATCATTAAATTTTCACAATACCCACTCTTGGCTGGATGCTCAATGCTGTACAATGATGATGAATTGATTTTATTCTAAGGGAAATGAAGAGAAAATGATGAAAAACGATTAAACGTGATAGAAAAACAAAGTAGAAAATTAACCGAGTTAATGTCCCATTTTTGGCCGAATTTTCCAAGGAAGGGAGTGAGCTGATTTTGTTGTTTTTAGAAGGTTATTGGCTGATATTTAATGGTTAGAAATGTTGGAGAGAGAATGGGATGATTTAGAGCTAAAATGGAGCGCGTTAGCAATTTATCGGGCAAAGTGCCAAAAATAGGTTAATACCGCGTTTAAGCCGTTTTAGGCTATTGCATTTCATACCATGCATTAGTATAGGATTTAAGTTAATTATATAGTGATTTAGCATCAATGTGATGAATTGTGTAAATTTTTGTAATGTGTCTAGGAGGAGAGCCTTCCGGAAAAGGCAAAGAAGTCGTACCCGACGAGTAGTGATCGGGGCGCTTAGAAAGCTTTTAGTTTGTACAAACGGTGAGTAAACTTATTATTATTGTAAATTATCTAGAGTTTATTTTAAATGCCCTTTATGTATTTTATGAAATGAGAACGAGATTAAAACGGGATTTTTGATGTTTTAGGAATAAATGTGACAAATAAAAATATATTGTATTGATTATGAAATTGAGTAATTGGAGGCTGCAAATTGACTTGAAAAATATATATTTTCCTAGGAATGGCTTATGAGAAATGAGTATATGTGGCTATATTTTGTGAGTGCATTGGGAAATTTATGTAAGTTGTTTTTACTATGCAGGCTGGATAAATAAATAAAAGCCACGTTATACTGTCGAAATTTTATTAAAATTGGTGGGTTAGTCACTGCAGTGACGGGTTTCCGTGGACTGCCTATTAGAGGGGCACGGTAAACCCAGTTATATAGTTACTCCGGTTGTAGAGGCGAGGAGGGTAACTCCCGGGGTAGTATTAGAGCTCACTTCACGTCGAACCCCCACGTGAATGTGTAACTCGGCCAACGCCAAGGAACGGCTGGTTTTAAAAATAAAAATGTGTTTCACGTGTGAATATTTTAACACCCTTGGCGGACTCGGTTAGATGCCTCGGCCAAGGTATCCCCGAGGATTAGTTTTGGCTTGAGCCTTGTTTTAATAAAAGACATAAGCCTTAACAACTGTTTTGGTAAATTACAAATATTTTATGGTTTAAGAAATAAATTGAAAACATTATGAAATGGGTTGAAATTTGTTGTTTAAACTTGCCTCCATTTTACTCGCCTTTAGATATTTATGATAATGTCTGTTTACTCATTGGGATTGCAAAATCTCACCTAACTCCTTTCCCCCCATTTAAGGTTCAGTATAGACTGTAGATAACTGATCTCATCGAGGACTACCATTGGATCTGCATTTCCCAAACCGTAGGTTCACAGTCCTCGTTACTTTTGTTTATTCGGGGGCCTCTTGTTATTGTAAATTAAATGAAATATTTTGGCTTACTGTATTATAGTATGTATAAATTTATTTAGCTTTTAAGCTACAAAAATTATTTACGTATAACTATATAAATATTGTTTTTATAAGAAAATAGAATACTTTCCTTAATATTTCTTTTATGTTCTTATTATATTCAAATAACTGTAATTTCGTTTTAAATGAAGATTTTAGACTTTTAAGCTCATTTTGAATATGAATTATGTGTTTTGGACTTGTATATTACGTTTTAGCCAGTTTTGAAATTTTTGAGAAAAAAATGACCAAAATACCCTGTGTGGCGAAAATTTTATTTTGATTGTTTTTTATCTAAAATAGTATATATTCTCTAAAAACTCGATATTTAACAATGATTGCTCACAGAAAAGGAAAGAAACTGATATGTAAGCCTTGCGAGGTTCCGGTTGGCATTCCGGATAATGAGTGTCAATCGGGACGTTGCGGCGATTGTCATGGGCCTGAGGGAGGTTCTGGGTCGTGACAAAATCATAATAATAATTCTTATCCTATTCCATTCCCATGAATCAAACTTTATAATAGTTATTCCTCCCTTATTCTATTCTTATGGAATAACAATTCTGTTCCCCCTCTATTCCATTCTATGAACCAAATGTGTCCTTAATAAATTCCATATTCTTTATAGGTAGTGTATTAAATTGCAATTTACATTTAATGGAATCACCTACATAAGTGTGGAGTAAGGCCACTTCTATGAGAATAGTGACAAATTTTCTTAAGCACTTATGAATAGCCAGGCATGTGAATGGCCTATTCATGTAAAACTGGATTGAAAAACAGAAATTGTGAAAGTGTAATATGATTGATGAAAATCATAGTTCACATTCTCTTATCCCCCATGTGAAAAAGCCTATGTAACTAAAACACAGGAGACCATGTTGCCTTGTCTTTGAAATGTTTCCATGTCACATTTTTTTGCCACGTCAGTAACTGCCACATCATCTTTTTCCACATTAGCATCTACCATCTCAACACAAATTTGTTATCAGTCCAGTCAATGTCTGGTCACCATCACCTTGCCACATTAGCATAGAGTCAACACCATGTCGACTTAGTCAAAATGCCATGTTAGCATACTTAAAGGTTAAATTTAACATTGTTAGAGTTAAGGGATTGAAATTAATAAATTGATAAAGTATAAGGATTTAATTATACAAATTATTGTATAGAGACTAAGCCCACACTTTTTATAAAATATAAGGACTAATTGCATAATTTAACCATTATTTTTTAAGATCAATTCAGAGTAGTTGCAAATTTTGAGTAATTTATAGTACTATAATAAGAGTGGTGAAGTTGGTATCACGAATTAAGAAGCATTGACTCAGTCGGTGAAATTTCATAAAATAAATAACGATCAATATATATACATATATATAATTAAGTAAATCATGAAAATTATGCTTTTGTAATTCTCAAGCGGTGATGGATTATTCACCACTGATTCTTAATGAAATCAACACCTTACAAAAAAATATAATTAATTAAATCATAACTTTCAAAAAGAAAAATTATTCTTGATAGCAATAATACTACTAACTTCAGCATGCAATTCATTGAATAAATCCCATATTAGTCTGTTATGTTTTTACAATGTTTCATTCATTCGTGATAATTTTATTTTTTCATTTATAAATTTTTCTATTCTAAATTTATCCATCCATCAACTTGCTATTAAAATTTACATGAAATTTACCACGCCTAGTTGTATATCCATTGAAGCACCACATAACGAATTTCATTCATATCCATCCAAATTATAATGATTTATTGATGAATTGATATTATTTAAAAAAAAATCAAAATGTTGTGGACAAAAAAATTAAATTTTTTATAATAGGAATGAAAATCAAACATCATAAAAGGTCAAAGATGCTAATGATGCAAATTATTCCAATTCTCATTCTTTTAAAGAATTTCCAAAAATAAGGCCTTAAGTCTAGTAATTCACGATAGGGAAACACAAAGTAGTAGCATCGAGCCATTAATGCATCAAATTCTTACCATTAGAGCCATAGTTTTCATTTGGAAAATTGGGTTTTCAATTGTTTTCTACCATAAATTCACAGTATTTGAAAATTTTGAATAATTTATACTACTATAACAAGAGTGAACAAATTGGGATCACGAATTAAGATACATCGATTCAATCAGTAAAATTTTATAAAATACATGTAATGATAAAATATATATAAATAAAAATAAATATATTGTTTTTGCTTTTCTTACGAATGAGATTGTAAATTCAATATCTAGTATATGTTATTTTTATCTTTAAATTTTTTAAAATTCAAATGTATAGTTAAAAAAAATTTTGCTTCCATCCTAATAGTTAGTGGGAGAAAGGCTGGTTAACTAAGTAATCAATATTGTGGGAAACAAGGGCATGAGTCAAGTTTCGGGTTTATATTCTTATGTCTTAAACTTTATATGTTAAAAAAGCCACTAGCTTAAATTGGGTAGGCAATGGAAGCCCCAAAAAAATTACAAAGAAGAAGGCACCATGGCCCCCTTGAACACGTTGAAGCAAAAAGAGCAGCGTTTTCCCCAAGTCAACAAAGGAATTTATACATATATGAGATATGTCAAGACCCAAAACACCCATTGAGCCCGAGACAACTGTCACGACGTCCCGATAGGCACTCATTACCTCGAATGCCGATCGAAACCCCGTAAGGCTTAGCATCAGCTTTCGCATCTCCCCGAAGAGCGACAGTTACTAAATCTCACATTTCAAAAAATCATAAGTCGTTTTCAAATGAAAATAATAAAATATTATTTTCTGGCTCATAGGGGCATTTTCGTCATTTTTTTTCTTTTTTCGAAAATACCTAAACCTGCCAAAAACATGGTGTAAAAGCTAAATATGTTCATACATACTTTAAATCAGATAACTAAAGTATAAAATTACTTTTACAGTGACACGTGGGCCACCAACTGACCAAGAAGATATAGGCCTACGAACCCTTACTTTCTAGGATGCAACTCCGAGATTAATTCTCGTCTTAATCAACTATCAACAAACTGTCCTGAGCCTAAAAAATGGATAGGAAGAGGGGTGAGATTGCATAATCCCAGTGAGCAAACAATTACCATCAAGAGCATCTAAAGCCAAGTAGATGGAGACAATATAAAAACGTTATATTTCAATAATATTCATAACGCAAAATTAATTTCAATCTATACCAATAATTTCTTTTCATCAAAATTTCCATAGCTTATGAGTTTCTTAAACTTGACCCCTATCAGAATCATTCTCACGGGTACCTTTGTCAAGGTATCCCACTGAGACCGCCAAGGCTGTTAAAAAGTCCCATACCCATAAACATGTTCCCGCATCTAACACACAGCCGTTTCTTGGCGTTGGCTGAGTCTCACTCTCACGTGGTGGCCCGAACGTGAGATGCACTCAAATCTTACCTCAGGAGATACTTCATCCAACATCTCCCCCCGGAGCTAATTATATAATTGGGTTACCATGCCCCTCCCATAGGCAGTCCACGAAAACCCCCACCACTGCAGTGACCGTTTAATATACCACCAGGCCCATAAAATTTTCAGTAGCATAATATGGTGAATAAAATTTAATCCAGTCTACCGAGACTAATCCAAAACTGTTCATATATTTCATGCCAACCCCAAATATTTAGCCATCATGCTACCATAGTGTCATAAGCCACAATTTCAATAACATATAAAATCATAAATTTCAACACAGTCTCCATATACTCAATTTTACCCAAAATAATAATTTGATTCAAAACCAGTATAAATCT
>NC_030856.1:18862233-18888866 GCF_000208745.1 Theobroma cacao | reverse complement strand
CCAAACCTTTGGTGGTTTTCTTCACTTGTTTTCATGCTACACATCATTAATCACCTAAAAACACTAACATACCTAAAAATCAAACCAATCCAAGATCATTCTCTCTCCATACCCATTTTGACCAGCCATGAATTCACCATGAAAGCATGCTTTTCAAGCATGGAAATTAAGGAAAAATGCATAGGGAAAATAGTTTATAAACTAAAATCAAGAAATTTTACCTTTTTCCACTTGATTTCCTTGAAAATCCACACTTTTCTCTTGAATTTCTTTCCACCTAGGGTTTGTTCTTCTTTTTCCTCTCTTTGTTCTTGCTATGGCGGGCCATAATGAAGGGAAAATGGTGGTGTGGCCTGATTTTTATAGTTAAATAAACTAATAATTTAAACTTGCCACATGACATTCCATGATTGGTCTATTTTTTAAATTCTTATCTTTTAAGCTTTAAATCTCCACCACACATTATTCAAGGGTCAAAAATGATGATGGGTGAAGACCTTGTGCTGAAAAAATGTTCTGGGGGTGAAAAATTACCATTTTGCCCCTGGAGTGGTAAAATTACCATTTCACCCCTATACTCCAAATTATACCGGAATTAAAATTTTTCACTTCTAAACCTCAAATCATACTCCAATACTCAAATCATACTCTAATACTCAAATCATACTCCAATAAGTCAAATGGGGCCAAAAAAATCTTTTTCCAAAATTCCCATTTTGTCCCCAAGTGGTAAATGACCATTTTACCCTTGGATAATGAAAATTTTGGTTTGACTCCAAATTGATCATCGAACTCCGAATTACCATTTTGAGTCATCCTTGGATCGTGAAACTCTTAATTTCACCTTTAAATTCCTATTTGAACTAGTTAGAGACTTAATCGACTTAATGGTACCATTAAGGGCAATATCATCTTTTAACGATTTCTCGAACTTCCTAAATATGCAAACATTCTATTGAGCATGTAAATGACATCGTAATTATTTTATAGAACAGCGTTTGATAACACTACCCCCTTTAAAATAAAATTTTGTCCTCAAAATTTCACTTATCAAACTCAAAAAAAATGTGGGGTATTTTCTTCCATTATTTCCACATACTTCCTGTTTATTTCACAAGTATGAAATATCAATCTTCTTAATCATATTAATCCATCTTGTACAGCTTAACCATGCTATAGATCATATTTCCTTGACATCATCTCCTCGACTATTTCTCAAAGTCTTTTATGTTCACATAGTTCAATTTCTGATAAAATTTCTTATCATTGTACTACCTACATCACTCCTCATATATTAAGTCTGAATCTTAATTCACTAAAAATCATTCTTCATTTTAGTTGATCACAATATCAACCCCACATATGTGTATATGCCTTATAATCCCATTTATGCGTCCAAGATCTACCTTGATTTGATCATTGAATACGATGCAATATCACAATTCCTCAGAGTCATCCCTTTGTCCTCAATCATCTTTCATGCCTCTATATTGCTTTGTATCCTTCTTGTACTTCGACATTAATTTGTTACTTAAGATTTAAATTCACTTGAACTTTGTATACCTCAAGTATTTTTGAGTTTTAATTTCCACAATATAATAAGAAATTCTTATAGCATTATTCTATATGAACTCATTTACTATATTATTCTTGAAACCTTTATTTACACGTCCATCACTTAGTATTTACATCCCCTATCACTATCTTACACCTTCATCTAACTTTTCACTCACTTTCTTCAGATTGGACTCGTGCTTCATCTTCCGTTACAGCAAAAACTCTTGTTGAAGAACGAGTCGATGGCCTCAAAAGTGGTTGTGCCAGGGTGTTGCTACCCATTTCAGACCGTACAACTACCCCTTGCCTCAGGTGTACTTCAGAGGAATCTCTCCTCTATAGATCCGTATAAGCTAGTGGGGATGGAGCAACTACTGTAACCCGTCTTAACTGTGGGCAGTCACTCCTAATGTGGCCCGACTGACAACAATGAAAGCATCTTATGCCCCAACACTCCCCAACATGATATCTCCCACATTTTTCACATTTATTCGAACCTCCAAAACTCTTCTCGGAAGTACTCATCCCAAACTTACTAAATCTCGAAGGTATCTACTGTGACTGCGAAAGTGGGGGTCGAGGAGATATCACCGGAACAGAAGCAGTACTCCCAGAAACAAATGTGTCCTTACCTCTTTTGGGCAGCTGATTGGAGGATACATTCGGGCTCCTCCTCTTTGCAAACTCAGCTCGCATTCTCCGATTTTCATTAGCAAGTTTTTCGACCCTTAAAGCCATCTACACAACTTCTTTATGAGGCTCTCGGCCTATCACAGTCATCCACTCTCTAATCTCGTTACGGAGCCCTTCTTCAAAATAACTAGCCTAATCTTGCTCAAACTTCAACAGGTTTGGCACATATGACATCAGCTTGTTAAAACGAGCCTCGTACTATTCTATGGTCAAATTCCCTTATTGTAAACTTAGGAATTCTCTCTTCTTCTTTTTCTGATGAAAGTAGGTGTAGTATTGACCGTCGAATTCTTGTAAGAAGTCTGTCCAAGTCAGCGGGAGTAATGGAACGTGATTTTACCGAGCTCCACCATGTACGAGCCCTCTTCTCTAGTAATCTTGTGGCCACCATTAATTTCATATCATCCAATTTCATATCCATAAATGTCTTCGTTACTTGAGTAATCCAATCTTTAGCTGCGGTTGCATCTAAATCACTAACAAAAGAAGTGCAACCCAGTTGCCTAGCTTCCTTAAGCTTTTTGGAAATGGAGACATCTGGCACTGGTGGTGGAACAGGATGTGGTGGTGGTGGCACTAGAGATACTGCTGGGGGAACAGCATGAGGGACTTGACCAGCTTGAGCTTGGCCCGTAATGACATTAAAAAAAGCTGCTAATGCCTAGACTGCGTCAGGAGACATGGCAAGAACACCAAGAGTAGCAGTAGGTGGTGGAGGAGGTGGAGGAATCTCAGTAGGCTCAGTAGTAGGTGCAGCAGACTCCCTTTCTACGACATCTGGCTGACTAAGTCTAGTACGACCTCTTCCCCTCCCTACTGACCTATAGAGAGGTGGACGCCCACGTCGAGGAGGTATGGTACTCTACAATAAGAAATGAAATGGACTTAGACGACTTTAGATTCTATATGCAACTAACTCGATCTAACCTAACTTAACTTGACTTGGGGCCATGCAGTGTCAGTGTGAATTCTTCAAACAATTTTAAAACAAAAAGCCCTAATATCTTTAAAACCAAAAGCTCTAATACCACTTTAATTGTCATGACTAGGAACTCCCATCGGACTTGAGACAACCGTCGCGACGTCCCGATAGGCACTCGTTACCCCGAATGTCGATCGAAACCCCGCAAGGCTTAGCATCAATTTTTGCATCTCCCCGGTGAGCGACAATTATTAAATCTCGTATTTCAAGAAATCATAAGTCGTTTCCAAATCGAAACAATAAAATATTGTTTTTTGGCTCATAGGGGCATTTTTGTCATTTTTTTTTCAAAAATACCGAATCCCGCCAAAAACATGGTGTAAAAGCTAAATATGTTCATACATACTTTAAATCAGATAACTGAAGTATAAAATTACTTTTACAGTGACACGTGGGTCCCCAATTGACCAAAAAGGTGTAGGGCTACAAACCCTTACTTTCTAGGATGCAACTCCGAGATTAATTCTTGTCTTAATCAACTATCAACAAACTGTCCTGAGCCTGAAAAATGGATAGGAAGAGGGGTGAGATTACATAATCCCAGTGAGTAAACAATTACCATCAAAAGCATCTAAAGTCGAGTAGATGGAGACAATATAAAAATGTTATATTTCAATAATATTCATAACGCAAAATTCGTTTCAATGTATACCAATAATTTCTTTTCATCAAAATTTCCATGGCTTATGAGTTTCTTAAACTTGGCCCCTGCCAAAATCATTCTCAAGGGTACCTTCGTCAAGGTATCCCACTGAGACCGCCAAGGCTGTTAAAAAGTCCCATACCCATAAACATGTTCCCGCATTTGACACACAGTCGTTCCTTGGCGTTGGCTGAGTCTCACTCTCACGTGGTGGCCCGAACGTGAGGTGCACTCAAATCTTACCTCAAGAGATACTGCATCCAACATCTCCCCCCGGAGGTAATTATATAATTGGGTTATCGTGCCCCTCTCATAGGCAGTCCACGGAAACCCCACCACTATAATGATCGTTTAATATACCACCTGGCCCATAAATTTTCAGTAGCATAATATGGCGAATAAAATTTAATCCAGTCTACTGAGACTAATCCAAAACTGTTCATATATTTCATGCCAACCCCAAAAATTTAGCCATCATGCTACCATAGTGTCATAGCCACAATTCCAATAACATATAAAATCATAAATTTCAACACAGTCTCCATATACTCAATTTTCCCAAAACAATATTTGATTTCAAAATCAGTGTAAATCTCATTTTTATTAAAAAAATATTTTAATTGGAAAACATAATATTTTATAATTTAAACTCACCATTTAATAAAATCATCAAACAAGTATAATTACTCTATATATTTAAGACGATAAATTGTCCACTCACAATATTAGGAGTAGAAATACTCCTATTTTCAGTCCGCGGGTACAATCCTTTACTCGTATCCAATGGCTCACCACTTAGCCATAATCCATGACACATATTCCAATTAAATTGTGTCTAACAGTCATAAGCTATTTCAAGCTCGATATATATGCATTATATGAAATGAAAAATGCACAGGTAGCCATCTAGACCCAGTATTGGCCTAAGTCAATTTTTCATCCGATAAATTGGCCAATGCGTCCAATTCACTCCAACTTACTCCATTTCTTTTCCAATCCCTCTACTCACCAAACAAAACTAATTAACACACAATTAGGCAAAATTTATCTTCACTTTTCTTCTTGGAACTTTCGGGCAACAATGGTACACTAACTCCGTGATTTTTCCTACTTAATTTTCTCTCCATAATTCATTAATTCCTACACCAAAAACTATTATTTCTTAATCAAATCACCTAGAATAACATCCCATTCTTCCTCATTATTCACTTAGGGAATTCGGCTAATGACTGGCACCAAACCTTTGGTGGTTTTCTTCACTTGTTTTCATGCTACACATCATTAATCACCTAAAAACACTAACATACCTAAAAATCAAACCAATCCAAGATCATTCTCTCTCCATACCCATTTTGACCAGCCATGAATTCACCATGAAAGCATGCTTTTCAAGCATGGAAATTAAGGAAAAATGCATAGGGAAAATAGTTTATAAACTAAAATCAAGAAATTTTACCTTTTTCCACTTGATTTCCTTGAAAATCCACACTTTTCTCTTGAATTTCTTTCCACCTAGGGTTTGTTCTTCTTTTTCCTCTCTTTGTTCTTGCTATGGCGGGCCATAATGAAGGGAAAATGGTGGTGTGGCCTGATTTTTATAGTTAAATAAACTAATAATTTAAACTTGCCACATGACATTCCATGATTAGTCTATTTTTTAAATTCTTATCTTTTAAGCTTTAAATCTCCACCACACATTATTCAAGGGTCAAAAATGATGATGGGTTAAGACCTTGTGCTGGAAAAATGTTCTGGGGGTGAAAAATTATTGTTTTGCCCCCGGGGTGGCAAAATTACCATTTCGCCCATTTACTCCAAATTATACCAGAATTAAACGTTTTCACTTCTAAACCTCAAATCATACTCCAATACTCAAATCATACTCCAATAAGTCAAATGGGGCCAAAAAATCTTTTCTCAAAAGTCTCATTTTATCCCCAAGTGGCAAATGACCATTTTGCCCCTAGATAATGAAAATTTTGATTTGACTCCAAATTGATCCTCGAACTCCGAATTACCATTTTGAGTCATCCATGAAACGTGAAACTCTTAATTTCACCTTAAAATTCCTATTTGAACTAGTTCAAGGCTTAATCGACTTAATGGTATCATGAGGGGCAATATCGTCTTTTAACGATTTCTCAAACTTCCTAAATATGCAAACATTCTATTGAGCATGTAAATGACGTCGTAATTATTTTATAGAACAGGGTTTGACAAGATATGCAAGCAAAAATTTAATCATCATTTTCAGTTTAAAGCTGACAAAAGTTATAGTTGGTTTGATTGGGTTTCCGAGTCTCTCATGGTTTTAGCCCAGCCACTGCGATTAATTTCAGTCATTATAGGTAAAAATAATTTATTATAAAAGAAAACTAAACAATTACCGATTAATAATAAAAATTAAAAAAAAAGAATATTTACTTTGATTTTAATGAATTTAATCATTATACTTGTATCAAATATCAATTTAATGATAATGATTATCAATGTTAAAATTTTGTCTTTAACTTATACGACCTAATATTTTGGTGATGACATAACACAACGAGATGGATTAATTTTTTGAAAAAAAATCATATTTTATTTTTATTAATTAATAATTTAAAAAATAAGAGGAAAAACAATATTGAAGAGATTGGTAGTAATAGTAGTGAAGAATGGAACTGCAACGGTGAGACAATATGCATTTGGTAAAACATCAGTAAAGATGTGGTAAGACAATAATGACCAAATCGGACCAAAGAGTGCAAGATTTTAGCCAGAGCACCAATCTAGTGCTCCTTGGGAAGCACTAATCTTTAATATATAGTTCTATATTATAGGAAAGATGGTGGAAGGTCTACTCTCATTTCACTAGACCTTCCTTTCTAGCTTTTCTTACAATCCACAACTAAACAATATAATAATATCATATCAAATCAAGCAACAGACTATCTATCAAATCAAGGCCATTTACACCAAAGGCTAAAGGTATTCACTAATATAGAAGGTGAGTTAAAAGGTATCCTAAAACTAGATAGCTTGAATCTTTTTTATGTTAAAATTAAGCATATGTGAGAGAGTAGTACTCTTTATTTATTTATTTATTTTTTTCTTGTAAGTAAATTACTTTCTTCTTGTTTTCGTAAACTCGTCACAAACAAAGTAATACTTGCAATAGATCTAACTTCTTTATTCCATCTTTGGTAAAATCTTAGTAAGTGTTCCTTGAGAGTTTATTCTAGCATTGAATAATAACAATATATTATTTTTATTCACAATTTTATGTAAAGATTTATATGGATCCGCGTAGCTTTGGAATCCTAGCTCAATGCTTGAAAGGAGGTAAAAAGAATAAAACAAAAATTGATTTGGCAATTCATTGATGCCTAGGTAAAGTCAACAAATCGTTGTTGAGCTTGAATTACTTTTTGTACATGCATGATTTTGTCATCATAGAATTTGATTACTATTTTGCATTTTCTATAAATTCAATCACACAAATATAAAGATGACACTAGGAAAAACCCTCTAGATATAAGTAATTTTGAGATGTGTCTGATTAATATTATTCAATTTTGAATAAAATAACATCAACACTTGATTTGATTGCCTTACAATTACTTATAAGGGTGCTATTTATAATAGCCTACTTAACCTAAACTTAGTGTGCAAGTAAAAGTAAATATGGAATTATCTAACCTAGACTTCCTTAGAGTATAAGAAAAGAAAAGTCCTAAAACTATGCCTCCTTGATGAGCAAGTAATCAATAAGGAAAACTTTATTTTTGGAAAGTATTCTAGTTGCCCTAGAATACATTGCTTGGCTGCCAAGGCGACAGCTGATGGACCCCTACATGTGAACTGGCTCAGTAGTCTATACTAGCTGGACTAGTCACGGATCTGCGGATATTGACATTCTCCTTCACTTGATTGAGGCAACACCCTAGTTGCCTCGTGATCTCTTTCCACCACAAGTCTTCATCAAGTTCCCCACAAATACTGTGGATGTGTTTAAGGCAGTTTTTCTACAACTACCTTGAGAACACTTCCAAGTTGGGATGTGTTTTGCCGTGTGGATTACTGGCTCACGGTTGGCTAGTGTCATCCAAGTACATGGCTCCTATGTGTGCAATGTCTCTATTTGCTATGCACATAAGATTTGAGCTTGACACGTAAGTAATGTCAAAACTCAGTGAATCAAATCTCTTTTTCCCCTTAAGGAAGTCATGGAACATGTTTTCCCAATACTTGTTTGCCATCAATTCATCTAGCTCCATGTCGTGGCAAATTAACAAACCACCATGTTGTCCCATCCTTTGCGAAGCTTATAGCTATTGGACCCTAGCTGCTCGACACTATCTTCGACCCATTCAAAGTTCCTCCATAACTCGTGATTGATAACCGTCTCACGATGAGATACTCGGTTATCCAATGCTTGCAAGATGCCCTTAGACTTGTAATGTCAAGCCCAGCTCTATAATATACTTTCCATGTCATTCATGTACTTGATAGCATGTCTACATACTTGGATGTCTCGAAAAATTATTAAAAGTCAGTATTGTACTTAATGGTACAATTAGGTCGTTTAAAGCCTTGAACTAGTTCAAATAGAGATTTTGAGATATATTTAAGAGTTGTTGAACCTTAGAATGTCTTAATATGGTGATTTGGAGTTCGAGGATTAATTTGGAATCCAATCAGGAATTTTTATAACGTAGGGGTAAAATGGTCATTTTGCCACCCGAGGGCAAAAAAATTGGAATAGTGGACTAGATTTTTGACCAAGTTTAACTAGTTAGAACATAATTTGAATTTGAGAAGTGAAAAATTTCAATTTCAAGCATAAGGGTAAAACGGTCATTTCACGTGTCCACAAGGATGTAATTGGAATTTTTAAAATTTTACACCACCATGACACTTGTCAAGCCCATAAATTTCACCTATTATCATTTTATACTTTGGATAATTATGGGATTATATGCGGTGGAAAGGAAAAGCCTTATTAGTTAAGTTTTAAATATGAACCAATTATATGTTGCCATGTGTCAAGTTTTTATTATTTTATAATTTCCTTTATAAACTCAACATAAACTCTCCCATTCACTCTCTCATTGTCATTCAAGCCAAAGAACAAAGGGGGAAAGAATAGAAAAACCCTAAGGAGGAAAAATTCAAGAGAAATTCATTGGATTTCCAAAAAATGAAGCAATCGGAGGTAAGATTTTGCGATTTAGCTTAAGATCTATCTTACCCATGCTTTCTTTTTCATTTTCTATGGTTGAAACTCAAGTTTTCATGATGGAAGCATGCTGGTCGAATCAAGGGGGGAAGGTTTTAAGGATGGATTTTGCTAGATCTCATGTTATCTAGGCGTTTTTAGTTGTTTGTGATATTCGGTGTGAAAAACAAGCAAGAAAACAACATGTTCTTTATCAAACCCTAATTGGTCGAATTCTATCGTGAATATTTTGAAGATGAATTTTGTCATATTTCATGTTATCTAACTCGTATTTGATGATTCGTGATGTCGAATATCGAAAACGGTTATCGAAAAGTATAATTCTTTTAGTAAACGACTTGAACGATAATGAGAAAATTATAGTAAATGGACTTAGAATTGATTTCTAATGAGGTATACGGACTTATTGGAGTATCGAAAGTGCAATGAATCTATTTGGAGTTGAATTGGATATTTTGGCTAATTAAACAGTGTACAGTGTGAGTTAGGTCGAATACCATTTCAATCCAATAACAATTGAACCTACGTGAACACCATCTTTAAGTGATTATTCGACCACTTCTCATTCAATTTCATGCATTCATAAAGAGCCTAAAATAGTCTTATAACAGTTTGGCACAAGTGTATTGAATTACTTGTTGTGCATTATGTAAAGGTGGTGAGCCCTTTGGTAAGGGTAAGGATATCATACCCGAGGATCAGGAGTGGGAGTACTCCCGTTATAGTGAGTAACAAACTATCATCTTAACTATCTAAAGTTGTTTATACTCATTTTTATGTTTTAAAGAATAATGAGTTTAAATTGTAAATTATTATGTTTTAAAATTGAAGTGTTGGTTAAACGAAATGAGATTTATAACTTGTTTTGAAATTGAATACTGGTTATGGAAATTGAGTAAGTGGAAACTATATACTCGTGTTTGATATATGGTTTGAATTAATGGCTTATGACAATGTGATGGCATGAATGGCTGGATTTTTGTTTGTGTGGAATAAATGAACTGTTTTGTTTTACCTTGACAGGCTAGGTAATATCATATTAGCCATGTCATGCTGCCAAATTTTTTATTGATTTAGTGGGGTAAGTGATTAGCTTACTACAGTGGGTGGGTTTTCGTGGACCAACCTATTAGAGGGGCACGGTAAACCTCGTTATATTTTACCTTAGTATGAGAGGCACAGAGGGTACCTCCTAAGGTAGTTTAAAGTTCACTTCATACTGAACCACCACGTGAGGGTGAAACTCAGCCAACGCCAAGGAACGACTACATTTTTAAACGTAAAAACATGTTTTATGTGTATATTTTAATTTAACAGCCTTGACGGACTCGGTTGGATGCTTGGCTCAAGGTGTCACCGAGTACGAGTTTTGGCACGAGCCAAGTTTTAAGAGAGTCATAAGCCTTGTTGATTATTTTTGATGAAATGTAATTGTTTTATATGGTTGAAATGAGTTTTAATGTTATGATTCATATTATGAAGAGATGTTTTAAATTATCTCAATTTACTCGGCTTTAGATGTTATATATGAACTTTGCTTGCTCACTAGGTTTATAAAAACTCACCCCCTTCTTTTCACCCATTTTAGGTTCAGAGCAGTATGTAGACAGTCGATTTTGTCGAGGGCTTGCTTTTGGATTTGCACCCTTAGAAATCGTAGGTCTACAATCCTGTTTATTTTTGTTATTTTGGGGCTCACATGTCATTGTAAAATATTTTTGTATACCCTGGCGCTGTGTGCTATTATGTATATAAATTTATTTTGTTATTTCGCTACAATAATTGTTTACGTAGAATTTTATAAATATTGCTTTATATGAAAATGGGATATTTTATTCAACATTTTTATTTAGTTTGATTAGCTATAATTTCATTTTAAAAGGGATGATTCAGATACCTAAATTTATTTTTTGATATGAAATGTATATTTTTCATTTATATATTATATTTTTAGCAGATTTCAAAATTTTCGAGTAAAAAGATCAAAATACCCCTGTGCGATAGAAATTNTTTTATTTTTGTTATTTTGGGGCTCACAAGTCATTGTAGAATATTTTTGTATACCCTGGCGCTGTGTGCTATTATGTATATAAATTTATTTTGTTACTACGCTACAATAATTTTTTACGTAGAATTTTATAAATATTGCTTTATATGAAAATGGGATATTTTATTCAACATTTTTATTTAGTTTGATTAGCTATAATTTCATTTTAAAAGGGATGATTCAGATACCTAAATTTATTTTTTGATATGAAATGTATATTTTTCAATCATATGCTATATTTTTACCAAGTTTCAAAATTTTAGGGTAAAAGATCAAAATACCCCTATGTGGTAGAAATTAGTTTTTGTTTGTTTTTTATTTAAAAATTGTTTATATTCCCTTAAAAGATTATATTTAGTAACTGTTGCCCACAAGAGAGGCGGAAAACTGATGTTAGAACCTTGCAAGGTTTCTGTTGACATTTCGGGTAACGTATATCTATTGGGACTTCGCGGCTGTTGTCACGGGCTCGAAGAGAGTGCCAAGTCATGACATATAATGCTGCATGACACGTGTGTGCGTAGTTTCCCTATTTGTAACGCTCACACTATCTTAAACTAAGGTGTTCAAGCGGGATGTGGTTTGATGACCAATTGATGTCATTTTCTCTTTCAATCTTCAAACCGTGTGATACCTAGCTTTGGAAAGCGTTCCTTTGATATCAACTGTCACGGGCTTGAAACTTTAGCTAAGTTTCATGCTCTATAGTCTTGTGTATGTGAGACTAAGCAAGCCTTGATAGGAATAGTGGATATTATTGCGAAAACGTGAAGTAAATAAATATGAAGAAAAGGATTGGGATGAATAAATAAGTATTATTGCTCAAATGAGAGAAAAACAAAGTACCTAAGATCTAAACACAAAGTAAATTGCTTGATTCGACAAACTTGATTTGATTACCTTACAACGACTCCTAAAGGTGCTATTTATAATAGCCTACTTAACCTAAACTTAGTGTGCAAGTGAAAGTAAATATGAAAGTATCTAACTTAGACTTCTTTGGAGTACAAGAAAATAAAGTCCTAAAACTATACCTCTTTGATGAGCAAGTAATCAACAAGAAAGATTTTATTTTTGGAAAGTATTCTAGTTGCCCTAGAATACTTTACTCTGCTGCCAAGACAATAGTTGATGGACCGTTGCATGTGGATTGGCTGGACAATCCATATGGGATAGACTAGTCATGGATCTACGGACTGTGACACATTATCTCTAGCTACTATTTCACTGTAGAAAAAAGCTAATAACATAAGGAAAATTGTATAAAATTATGAATTTAATTCAAAAAAAAAGTAATGGAAAGAATTGTTTTTACCGAAGTCGTTGAGTTAAGTTAGCAGCCTTCGAGAAATCACCTTGTTCTCGTGCCTTGAGGATATTGAACATCAGGCTGAGGCGGATTTGAGTGTTGGCACTTTGTCGAATAATCTGGTGAGTCTCCTTCCTCAGCTGCTCACATTCTTCTTCGATTGCCTTGAATTTTGCTGCAACTTGCCTTTGCCCTTCCCTAATGCTTTGCTGCTCTTTGCTGATCTCTTTCATCTCTTCTTTCAACTTCTTAAATCTCCTCCTCATGTATTTTGCTGAACTCTTTCCCTGCATACCCACATAATTACACACTCCACATGAATAAGAAATTTGGAAGACACTTTTGTCAGAATTGCAAAAAAAAGTAGAAATTGAATTCCTCTTTTCCAATATAAAAGAAATACAAAAGTTTTAGTCTTAGAACTCGTACAGTGCATAAGATAAGCAATTATGGTGTAACATTTACTCCTAATGCATATATTTATTGTTTTGTAACATAGAAAGTATATAACTGTCCTCCATTTATTACACCATGGATAGATATACTTAGAAACGAGGCAGAGCATACGTGAAAGAAAAGTAGAAGAAAACAAAAAGACAACATAAGGAGCAACATTGGTTATGAAAGGAAGAATAGGTTACCCACCTTTCGACCCGAAATGAAGCGTCTTCTACTTGTTTCCATTGAATGAACGAGTTATGTTTTGCTTTGGGGAGGAAAGCAATGCCAACATTCATCAAACCCAGCATGGAAGCCATTTATAGAAAAAGTTTTTCAAATAAACAAATAAGTTACGTAACCACTTAAAACAGCCGCCACGCTCATCGCGCGATTGGCCGACGTTTTCAGAACCGACTTTGACTCTTTCTTTCTTTTGACCAGCTTCTTTAATGCGCGTAATATTCAATAATATCAAAGATTTTGCTGCAAGAAACCCAAGTCTGTACTTCATTTTCTACTGAATTTACAGCAACTTTACGGTATAAGGATAAACAAATGATTACAATTAACTAGGTTTCTTCTTCTTTGTTTAATGCTTTCTTTGACCCTAGAAGAACAAAGATTTGCTGCAAGAAACTCAAAATTTCTTCGAACAAAAGAAAAACTTCCAAATTGACTTCCAGCTTTCTTCTCTCTTTAATTTCCCAGAAACTCTTCGATTTTTCTTTTTTCTTATTTCTTCTTCATTTTCTGCTGAATTTACAGCAACTTTACAGAGCATAAGAGGATAAACAAAGATTATAAGTAATTTGGGAGCAGCCTTGTTGATCGCAATCTGGTCATCCATTGGTTTGTCAATTGCGTGTGAGAATCGAGCTCTCCCGCTCTTACTCTGATCGCGATAGGCAGCAGATCAAGCTTGAAAATAAAATAGAGAAGAACATCAAATTGAGATAAAAAACAGAGAGAGAAGGAGTTCTTCCCAGCGTTCTTATCTCTTTTGTATGCTGGAAGGCGTTTTCCATAGGCGGAAGACTCTTTTGTTCGTTCGTTCTAATTAATGAAATGAACTTTGATTTAGAAAAAAAAAAAAACCAGAGAGAGGAGTAAATTAGCAGGAGAAGAGAAAACTGACAGGAGAGAGAAACAGAGACAAAGAGAAACGCCGTAGCCTATTTTAGCCAAGCAGCGTATAATTGCCATGTCATCATTTTAGGGCAAAAATCACCGACCCCTCTTTGTAGGAGCTTCACTAACAAAAATTAAAACAAAAAAAACCAAAAATTCATAGTAAAATATTTGGATCAAATATTTAAAAAAGGCTGTTGAAAATTTTGGAAACGGTAAATATAAAAAAAATGACACATCAACAGTTTAATATCATCAAAAATTAAAAATTATACTATACTTTGCTAGTCTTTTTGTCTGAATTTCTTTAACTAAATTATTGAATACTGAAATGAGAATGCAAATAAATCCATTAAGAAGTTTTTACTGCGTGTTAGTGCTTTTGATTAATCTCTTATTTATAATTTCTTTTAAAAACCCAATTAAATAGATTTTCTACATAAGTTATATATTTTAAAATTTTGAAAGTTAAAAACTTTGATTCTAATTGCTTTGGGCCAAACATGCATTTAATGTGACATTATTGGGTTTCAACTCAACATCATATTGCAGTTTGCAACTCCTATATTCCTAAATCCTAACTTTAGTTTAAAATTTTGTAAAGTATGTATCTAGCCCTCAGTAGAAGATGCAGATAGGGTTGTACAAATAATTAGTTCTATTAGTTCGGTTACTGGATTTTCAATAATCAAATTAACCGAATTCCTATATAAAAATAACCGAAATAACTTTTTTTTTTCTTATTTCTTCTTCATTTTCTGCTGAATTTTACTGAATTTCTTCGAACAAAAAAAAACCTTCCTGTCACAAGAAATCCGGACTACAATCCACCCATTCACCTTGCCAGTGACAAAACAGAGAAGAAAAGAAAACACCTCGACACCCTGACCATCAGCAAGCATGGCTCGTAGACATCAAAGCCATCCACCAAACCAAGCATCAAAATACCACAAATGGTTCCAAATGAAAGAGGAACCATGATCCTTGACACAACCTTCTTTTCTCCATCACCCTCATCCTTTCGGCCTGAAAACAGATAAAAAACACTCTATTCTCAAACCAAACACCTGCTTAACAAAAGGAAAGAGAGCTTCCCCTTAACCTCCAGAGAGTGAAAGAGAGTGAAAGCAACGCTACACCCATCATAAAAAGAGACATTAGAAGTCTCATTTCACATATTCCTTCTTTTTTTTTCTTTTTCTGTCTTCTTTTTTTTTTCCTTTTCTTTTTGTAAAAACTACAACAAAATGGGAATAGCCAACTCATACAAGGACTTAACAGGAAGAAGAAAAGAGCATACTTAACCCAAAAACAGAGTTACGTCCAAAAATCGAGAACAAAGATCACCCCCCAGACGAGACTTCAACAAAAAGAAACTATCTTGAAACTATCAATAATAGAATATTCCCAACCTTTCTTCCTTTCAATGTGAAATCAAGCCTCTGACCTTGATTTAACTAAGAAACTACCAATAATAGAAATTACATTTGATGAACAAGAATTAACGTACCCGGCCTGCCATTGTTTATCAATTTATTAATAAAGAGGTTCAATCGTCCAGCCATTAAATTTCACCAGCTTTCAAAATCTCCCATTCTTTACTTCAAACTCTTTAAATTTCTCTAGTTTGAGAGTTGAAAAGGTTTTTTTTTTTTAACTTGGTATGACAGCTGCAAAGGTTTTTTTAGTTTTTCCATTCCAGCATCAATAAACGTGGAGAATTTCAACCTAAAATACCATGTGATACGAAATTTCAACCTAAAATACCATGTGATACGAAATTTCAACCTAAAATACCATGTGATATCATAAAGATGTGATGTACCAAGGTCTCTAGAAGCCAGTTTTATGAAAAACAATTGGCCAAATCTATAGGTAACCTAAAGTAGCAAAAGTTGCATTACATTTGAAGCAGGAGAAAATTATAAAATACGAAGGCTTGTCATACAGGTATTTATGCAGCAAAAACAGTAAGCGACAACAAAATATTTCTAATGGGAGCAATGGCCCTTTGATGTTTTTTTTTTTTTTTTGCTTGCATTCAGCCATATGAAAGTTTTCTTAGTTATTTTTATTTGCCTCTTGATTTCCTCACAAGCTTTTTATCTAATCATTACCATTTTAAATCTATTGTACTTAATTCTTGATTGATTACTTAATTATGAACTTTCTATTAGATAATTATATAGTGAAATTTTTACTTCGACAAAATTCTTTTCTACATGTGCTATGTGATGCATTTTATTTTTTTCCAAATACACGCATACAACACCTAACTTCTCAATGTTGACATTTTTCAATAATAGTGTAAATAAATGAAATAAAATTTTTAATCATAAGTTTGTTGCAAAGAAATTGACAAAAAATTAAAAGCATAAACTCTAATGTTATACAAAAACTTCAATAAAATTTGGTTTAAAATTATTAAAAACAATTAAGTATAGAAAGTTTGTATTTAAACAATATAATGCTATCATATCAAATCAAGCAGCAGACTATCTATCAAATCAGGGCCATTTACACCAAAGACTAAAGGTATTCACTAATGCAGAAGGTGAGTTAAAGGGTATCCCAAAGCTAGATAGATTGAATCTTTTTTATATTGGAATTTAGCATATGTAAGAGAGTAGTACTTCTTATTTATTTATTTTTCTTCTTTAAGCGAATTACTTTCTTTACTTCTTGTCTTCATTGGCCCGACACAAAGAAAGTAGTACTTCCAATGGGTCTTACTTCTTTATTCCATCTTTAGTAAAATCTTAACAGGTGTTCCCTGAGAGTTTATTCTAACATTAAATAATAATAATAATAATGTATCATTTTTATTCACAATTTTATATAAAGATTTATATGGATCCGCACAGCTTTGGAATCCTGGCTCAATACCTGGAAAGAGGTAAAAAGAATAAAACAAAAATTGATTTGGCAAGTCACTGATGCCTTTGGTAAAGTCAACAAATCTTTGTTGAGCTTGAATTGCTCTTTGTGCATGCATGACTTTGTCATCATAGAATTTTATTACTATTTTGCATTTTCTATAAATTCAATCACACAAATATAAAGATGACACTTGGAACATCCCTCTAGATGTAGGTAATTTTGAGAAGTTTTTGAATAGTATTATTCAATTTTGATTAAAATAACATCGAAAATTGTGGCCCAAGCATATTGGGCTTACATTTTGAGCCTTGTAGACTAAGAAAATTGAATTTATCTCCTTAGAAAGGAAAGTTGGAATTTGACCTTTGAACTAGTGCACTGATGCTTCACTTTGGCCATTATGTCACGAGCTTGAAACTTTAGTCAAGTTCTGTGCAGCATTATAGTCTCGTGTTTGTACGACTAAGCAAGCCTAAACGAGGTTTCTAGATGATCGGGGCAAAAACATAAAGTAAGCAAATATGAAAAAATAGATTGGAGAGAATAAATAAGTATTATTGCTCAATGAGAGAAGAACAAAGTACCTAAGATCTAAGCAAAAAGTAAATTGGTTGATTCGGCAAACTTAATTTGATTGCTTTACAATGACTCCTAAAGGTGCCATTTATAATAGCCTACTAAACCTAAACTTAATGTGCAAATAAAAGTAAATATGAAAGTATCTAACCTATACTTTCTTGGAGTACAAGAAAAGTAAAGTCCTAAAACTATGCCTCCTTGATGAGCAAGTAATCAATAAGGAAAACTTTATTTTTGGAAAGTATTCTAGTTGCCTTAGAATACTTTGCTTGGCTGCCAAGGTGATAGCTAATGGACTTTTGCATGTGGACTAGCTCAACAGTCCATATGGGCTAAACTAGTCACTGATCTACAAATCGAGACATTCTCCCCCACTTGATTTAGGCAACGCCCTTGTTGCCTCGTGGTCTCTTTCCACCACAACTCTTCATCAGGTTCCCCACAAGTCCCATGGGTGTATTTGAGGCAGTTTTTCTCCAACTGTCTTAAGAACACTTCCAAGTTGGGATGTGTTTTGCCATGTGGATTACTGGCTTGCGGTTGGCCAGTGTCATCCAAGCACACGACTCCTATGTGTGCAATGTCTCCATTTGCTACGAATACATGATTTGAGCTTAACGCGTAAGTAGTATCAAAACTCAATGAATCAAATCTCCTTTACTCCGTAAGGAAGTCGTCGAACATGTCTTCCTAGTACTTGTCTACCATCAATTCATCTAGCCCTACATTGTGGCAAATTAATGAATCCACCATGTTGTGCCATCCTTTGCGAAGCTCATCGCTATTGGACCCCAGTTGCTCAATGCTGTCTTCAACCATTTTGAAGTTGCTCCACACCTCGTGATTGATAACCGTCTCATGACAAGATACACGATTATCCAATGCTTGCAAGATGCCCTCAGACTCGTAACGCTTCACAACACTTGTGTGCATAGTTTCCCTATTTGCAACGCTCACACTATCTTGAACCAAGGCATTCAAGCGAGATGTGGTCTGATCACCAATTGATGTCATTCTCTTTCTCAATCTTTAAACTGTGTGATACTTAACTTTGGAAAGTGTTGCTCTGATATCAATTGTCATGGGTTTGGAACTTTAGCCAAGTTTCGTGCGGCGCTATAGTCTCGTGTTTGTAAGACTAAGCAAGCCTAAACGAGGTTTCTGGATGATTGGCGCAGAAACGTAAAGTAAGTAGATATGAAGAAAGAGATTAGGGAGAATAAATAAGTAGTATTGCTCCAATAAGAGTAAAACAAAGACCTAAGATCTAAGCACAAAGTAAATTGCTTGATTCGACAAACTTGATTTAATTGCCTTACAATGACTTCTAAAGGTACTATTTATAATAACCTACTTAACCTAAACTTAGTTTGCAAGTAAAAATAAATATGGAAGTATCTAGCCTAGACTTCTTTAGAGTATAAGAAAAGTAAAGTCCTAAAACTATGCCTCTTTGATGAGTAAGTAATCAACAAGGAAGACTTTATTTTTGGAAAGTATTCTAGCTGCCCTAGAATACTTTGCTTGGCTGCCAAGGCTACAGCTGATGGACCCTTGTATGTGGATTGGCTCAATAATCCATACGGGCCGGATTAGTCACGGATTTGTGGACTGTGACACATTATCTCTGGCTATTATTTCACTGTAGAAAAAAGTTAATAACATAAGGAAAAATTGTATAAAATTATGAATTTAACTAAAAGAAAAAGTAATGGAAAGAATTTGGGTTTACCGAAGCAGTTGAGTTAAGTTAGCAGCTTTGGAGAAATCGCCTTGTTCTCGTGCCTTGAGGATATTGAACATCAGGCTGAGGCGGATTTGAGTGTTGGCACTTTGTCGAATAATCTGGTGAGTCTCCTTCCTCAGCTGCTCACATTCTTCTTCGATTGCCTTGAATTTTACTGCAACTTGCCTTTGCCCTTCCCTAATGCTTTGCTGCTCTTTGCTGATCTCTTTCATCTCTTCTTTCAACTTCTTAAATCTCCTCCTCATGTATTTTGCTGAACTCTTTCCCTGCATACCCACATAATTACACACTCCACATGAATAAGAAATTTGGAAGACACTTTTGTCAGAATTGCAAAAAAAAGTAGAAATTGAATTCCTCTTTTCCAATATAAAAGAAATACAAAAGTTTTAGTCTTAGAACTCGTACAGTGCATAAGATAAGCAATTATGGTGTAACATTTACTCCTAATGCATATATTTATTGTTTTGTAACATAGAAAGTATATAACTGTCCTCCATTTATTACACCATGGATAGATATACTTAGAAACGAGGCAGAGCATATGTGAAAGAAAAGTGGAAGAAATATAAAAAGATAACATAAGGAGCAACATAGGTTATGAAAGCAAGAATAGGTTACCCACCTTTCGACCCGAAATGAAGCGTCTTCTGCTTGTTTCCATTGAATGAACAAATTATGTTTTGCTTTGGGGAGGAAAGCAATGCCAACATTCATCAAACCCAGCATGCAAGCCATTTATAGAACAAGTTTTTCAAATAAACAAATAAGTTACTCAGCCTGCTTAACCGCGTAAAACAACCGCCATACTCATCGCGATGGGCCGACATTTCAGAACCGACATTGCCCTTTATTTCTTTTCACACGTAGTATTCAATAATAAATATTATTTTTGAATTCTTTAGTGGCACACCTAGGAGATGAAAGAAATTCGTTTCAAGAAACGCCCAGTCTCTTCTTCATTTTCTTCTGAATTTACAGCAACTTTACAGGGTAAAAGGACAAAAAAATGATTACAAGTAATTAGGTTTCATCTTTTAATTCTTTCTTTGACCCTGGAAGAACAAAGATTTGCTGCAAGAAACTCAAAATTTCTTCGAACAAAAGAAAAACCTTCCAAATTAACTTCCAGCATCTTCTCTCTTTAATTTCCCTGAAACTCTTCATCTTTCTTTTTTCTTATTTCTTCTTTCATTTTCTACTGAATTTACAGCAACTTTACAGAGTACAAGAGGATAAACAAAGATTACAAGTAATTTGGAAGCAGCCTTGTTGATCGCAATCTGGGCATCCATTGGATTGTCAATTGCGTGTGAGAATCGGGCTCTCCCGCTCTTACTCTGATCGCAATAAGAGACAGAGAAAAACATCAAATTCAGATAAGAAACAGAGAGAGGAGGGGTTCTTCCCAGCGTTCATATCTCTTTTGTATGCTGGAAGGCGTTTTCCATAGGTGGAAGACTCTTTTGCTCTTTTGTTCTAATTAATGAAACGAACTTTGATTTAGAAAAAAAAAAAAAAAAACAGAGAGAAGAAGGACAATGAGAATTGTCAGATCTAAAAAATAATGAAACAAAGGAAAAGGAGACAAAAAGAAGAATTAAAGGACAAGGAAATGGGGACTCACCCCATAAGAGTAACAGCAGGCGAATACATTAGTATGTGTGGAAGGAATCTAAGAGTGGGAGTTATTAGAATAGGTTAGAGTGGGACNAAAAATGGCTGTTGCAAAATTTTGGAAAGGGTAAATATAAAAAAAAAATGACACATCAACAATTTAATATCATCAAAAATTAAAAATTATACTATACTTTGCTAGTCTTTTTGTCTGAATTGCTTTAACTAAATTATTGGTTAAGACTTGATTCCAATCATGCAACAATACCATTCATGTTGAATGATTAGAGGTTTTTCTTCAGCAATAAGATGTTAATTATAATGAGTTATAAGTCTAATTGGATGAAGTCCATGAGATTAATATGCTCAAGGAAACTATAATGGGTTGCAGTTATGAGATCCCTATGCATCAAAACATAATCTCTAAATATTCCTGGTCGATACATCATTAAGACTGGACATTAATTATACTTAGAGACTGATATATTCTATGTTTCTTACTGAAAAGTAAGCAACCGATCTCATAGGTTGAAGTATAGAGATACTTAGAACTAGAATGTAGATGCTTGCTTAGGAGAGTAAGTTTACTGAACATAACTTTGTTGGAGTAGGATTTTAGTGGATTAATGTGATTGTGTGAAGTATGAATTTCAAAAAATTTCTTTATAAAGGAAGAAAGCAATCCAATTATACAAGCGAAAACACACATCATTTTTATTGCAAGTAACATAATTACATCCTAAAAAAATAAGAATATATTAAGTATGAATTTCAAAAAATTTCTTTATAAAGGAAGAAAGCAATCCAATTACATAAGCGAAAACACACATCATTCTTATTGCAAGTAACATAATCACATCCTAAAAAAAATAAGAATCTATTAAGTAAAAAAAAAAACATACCTTTTATTTTGAGATTATTATTTTTGGACACCAACACACTAATGAATGATTTCTGGTCCAAACAGATTTACCACTTATTCTTTAAGAATGCTTTCAACTTGAACCTTGAGTGGACAAGGTGTGGAATGCAAGACCACAAGATGGCAACTGATTTTTTCTCTCTTTTCTTCCTAAAAATTAAAAGCTATTTTCTTTCAAAAAAATTTAGCCAAAAATGGAAGAGAGGAAGAAAGATACGGTAAAGTTTGGAGGAGGAGAAGATAAGTGACGACTGAAACCTTTTCAAGAAAAAGTAGGTACGTTTCTATTCTTCCGATCTCTTCTCTTTTTATTAAAAGGCTTGCCTCAAAGGTTTAATTAAAATCAAACACCTTTGAATAGATCTTGACCTTCCATTTAGAGTTATGGAAGCATCAAACATGCTTCATAATTATCAAAATTAAAATTTAAGAATAAATAATTTAATTATTTTATTATCATTTAGAGTTCTTGATAAAATAAAACTCCTTATTGAATAATAGCTCTTATTTTATTATTATCAATCTTTATTTAAAAAGAATTAATAATAAATAAAAAAGTGATGGTTAAAAATGGAGTCCCCTTTTATCAACATAGATGTCTAGATTCATTTTGCAAGAATCCTCTTAGCATTATGTTAATTTAAGACAACTCTTGTCTTTAATTAAGACAAAAATATTTTATCTTGTCTAAATTGAGACAAATATCTTTTCTTGTCTAGATTAAGACAAAAAATATTTTTATTGTCTTAAATTAAGACAAACATATTTTCTTGTCTAAATTAAGACCAAACATGTTTTCTTGTCTAAATGAAGACAAATATTTTAAAACGGCCATTTTTGTACATAATTTAATTAATCAAATTAAAACATGTATTCCAACTTAAACAAGTTGAATTCTACAAAGCTAAGTGAGGAATCTATTTGGATATAGATTTTCAAAGCTCCAATAAACTTAGAATTATTCTTAGTCCCATTAAAAATAATACAAGCTTATTAACCATTAAATCACTTCACCATAGATTCATGGTTGCACTCTTGGATTAACTATAATTACAAGAAAGAATTCAATACTTGATATTAATTATTAGTTGTCCAATTGCAATCTTATATTGTGAACCCTCATAACCATCCAATGACAAAAAGTGAAACTACCGTTTTACCTTTTATGTCAATTTTGTCCCCTAGTCTCAAATTTCATCCAATTAGTGATTTAATACTCTAGATCTAATCTTTTGAGTATCTACATGTGTCATGACCCGGAACTCCCCATCGAGCATGTGACAACCGCCGCGAAGCCTCGACAAACATTCTTCACCCCAAATGTCGATCGAAACCTCGCAAGGCTCTCGTATCAGCTTTCGCACTTCCCCGGTGAGCAATAGTTATCAAATAATCAAAATACGAAGGATTATATATCACTTCCAAATCATAACATAAAATATTGTTTTTTTTTGGCTCACAGGGGCATTTTCGTCATTTTTATCGAAAATCTCGAAACTTGCTAAAAATGTAGTAGGTAAGCCGAAAATATATATTTAATGATTTTAAAAAAATTAAGTATCTAAAACGTTCATTTGAAGTGAAAATTTGACCATTTGAATATAATAAAAATATTCAATAAAATAAACTATTTTCTTGTAAAATAATTTTCATAAAGCTATCGGTACATAATTCTTATAACGTAAAAGATAATTATATTCATATATACTATAAAGCAAATAACCAAAGCATAAAATTTCTTTTACAGTGACACGTGGGTCCACATCTATCCAAAATGCATCGGAAGCTGGAAACCTACAGCTTTTACCGATTTGAGTCCAAATGAAGGTCCTTGTCAAAGTCAGCTAACTATGGAATTCCCCCAGCTTGAAATGTGAGGAAATGAGGGTGGTGAGATTATAAAATCCTAGTGAGTAAACAAATACTATCTAAACTATCTAAAGTCGAGTAAATGGAGACAATTAAAATAAATCATCATATTGTAATTTCATTACCTTTCAATTCATTTCAACCAAATAAAATCAATCCATAAAAATCGAGTAATCAACTTGGCTTATGAATTTCTTAAAACTTTGGCTCGTGCCAAAACTCATACTCGGTGATACCTTGCGCAGGGCATCTAACTGAGTCCGCCAAGGCTGTTAAAATTTTGTATACACTTAAAATATATTTTAGTTTGAGAAAAATACAGCCGTTCCTTGGCGTTGGCTGAGTTCCCCTTCACGTGGTGGTTTGGTATGAAGTGAACCCTAAGCTTTACCTTAGGAGATACCCTACGCGCCTCTCCGTTCGAGGTAATAATATAATGGAGTTTACCGTGCCCCTCTAATAGGCCAATCCACGGAACCCCCTCTGCAGTAAATAATTAATATATAATCCACCAATCAACAAAATTCATTCTAGCATGACATGGCAATTTATCGCAACTTAGCCTCTCAAGGCTGAATACACAGTATAAATAATTCTAACACCAAAATCAGTTTAGCCATTCATGCTCATTTATTATCACAAGCCATTCAATTCAAAACCATAAATTTGCAACACAAACTAGCAGTCTCCAATTACTCTATTTTAAAACCAATATTCGATTTTTCAGAAAATTTATAAAATCATTTTATAAAATTACAATTTCTCTTAAAACATAGCAATTTACCATTTAAACCCATTTTCCATAAAATTACACAGTTGTATAAAACTACTCTAGATAATTAAGATGATAATAAGTTCACTCACTGTTCTAGGAGTCGATGTACTCCTAATCCCAGTCTCCAAGCACAATCTCTGTACTTTTACCAGTGTACTTTGCTCACCACCTATCCACAATGTACAATACATAATTCACCACATCAATACTTGACCAATATAAAATCAATTCAGGCTCGGTATATATGCATGACATGAAATACAACTTATCTGACTACCGCTTAAATGCGGTGTTGACCTAATTCGGTCTATTATCTCCAATTTAACTCCAAATCAATTCTTCTCACTTTCTACACTCCAATTATAGCTAAATTACCTCCATGACTGTGAATGAGATTCAATTTATCAATCTCGATAGCAAATTACGAAAATACCCCTAGTGGGTAAAAAATCGTATTTTTGCTCCAAAAATTTCCATTATTTTTCTAGGCTCATAATTCATCATTTCTTAACCAATTCTCCTAAATGAAAATCAAATTTATCCTCATTCATCACATGATAAATTCGGCCATTAATGATTGTGGGAGAAAATAAATTCTTTTCTTATTGTTTTGTTTCTAAATATGCTAAACTAACTTAAAACACTAACATAACTTAAAATCAAATTAATCTTACAACTTTCTCTCTCCTAACCCATTTTTCAGAATTGAATTCATCATAATAACTCAATATTCAACCATGAAAATCAAGAACAAAAGCATGGGTAAGCTAGGTATCAAGGAAAACTAAAGAAATTCTAACTTACCTAGCTTGTTTCCTTGATTTCTTCACTTTTTCTTTGAATTTTCCACCTAAGTTTTCTTGTTTTTCCCTTTGTTCTTCCTCTCTTTCTCTCTCTTCCTTTCTTGGCCGGCGATATGAAGAAAATGGGCTGATTTTATGCCTTTTTAATAAGAAACAATAAAATAATAAAGGTATGACACATGTCATTTTCTTATTGGTCCATTATTAAAATTTTAAAATTTTAATCCTTTTTATCTTCACCACACAATTAGTCAATGGTCAAAATGAGGATAAAGGAAGACCATGTGCTGGAAAAATGTCCTGATGGTGGAAAATTATAATTTTGCCCTTGGGGTGGCAAAATTACCATTTTACCCTTTTACTCCAAATTATATCGAAATTAAAATTTTTCACTTCTAAACCTCAAATCTTACTCCAATAAATCAAATTATACTCCAATAAGTCAAATGGGGCAAAAAAAAAATCTTTTCTAAAATTTCCATTTTGTCCCCAAGTGACAAATGACCATTTTACCCCTAGTAGTGAAAATTCCGGTTTGACTCCAAATTGATCCTCGAACTCCGAATCACCATATTAAGCCATTCTGGGACTTTAAAATTCTTAATTTCATCGTAAATTCTATATTTGATCTAGTTCGAGGCTTAAATCAACTTTATTATACCTCTAGGTACAATACCGACTTTTCTAAATTTTTTGGGACTCTTCTAGCATGCAAACATGCTATCCATCACATGTATGTCATGATAAATATTTTTATAGAGTCGAGCTTGTCATCTTCTCCCCCAGTTGGATCAACCATATGATCCTTCTTCATGACTGATTTCGACATCAGGCTAAATATTAATATTTTAATATTATTTCATTAATAAAATATTATTTTATTCTAAAAATGTTATCTTGTCTCCTTGGTACTCAAAATACCTTATTATGCCTCACTTGACTTCCAAATCGCCTTTTATCTCACAAATTTTCCTCCAATAAAATTATTATTATTTTATTATTATTTTTTCAATTGCGAAATATTTTATCCTAAACTACTCCTTTCGTCTTTTATCACTTTCAAACATTTTAATTGACCTCAATTTGCATTCAATCAACTTTATTTATCACCATATCAAAGTATGGGGTATTTCAATCTCCTCCACTTAAATAGAATTCGTCCCCGAATTCTCGATCGAATTGCATTATCAATCTCCTTCTATGATCCTACTCCTTGTTCCTTCTATAGGGACATTCAACTTATTCACCTCGTTCACCTTCAGTTCAATTAAATGCTTTATTTATGGCAATTATTATCCTTTGGAACTAAATCAGTAATACTTTTCACAACCATGATCTCTTTTATCGAGACACTAAGCATGCCTTTATCACTATTATTAAATTTGAACCATAACTTCACCTCAATTATACTGATTTC
>NC_030856.1:18858591-18861609 GCF_000208745.1 Theobroma cacao | reverse complement strand
TTTTGTCCTTAATCATCTTTCATGCCTCTATATTACCTTGTATCTTTCTTGCATTACGATATTGATTTGTCACTTAAGACTCAAACCCATTTGAATCATGTATGCCTTAAGCATTTTCGAATTCCAATTTCCATAATATATTAGGAAAGTTTCATTATCTGACTTCATTTTCAAGGTCAACTTCTATCATCCTTTGTTCCACTCCTTCATATGAACATAACATCATTCTTCCTTAACCAATTTATAAATTGTACTTGAAATTGTAAAACTTAAAACTAGATTCTCCTCAAGTATTTTTCAATACTAATACTAATATCACTCTCAACTTACAGCTTCTTTTTTATAATCACATAACTTAGTGCTTGCTTTAACGAGATCTAGAGCAAAACTTCTCTTGAGTATTTCCTTGAGAATATCTATCTTAAACTTATATCTCACAACATGTGATCCCTTAACTTGTGATTTAGCCGTTAGGCTTCTCAGCAAGTTTTAAAAATTTTACGTTTCATACTTGCTGTGTATGATTAGAATCTCTTCTCAAAGATGTTTATGTATTCCTAAAACACTTAATCTTTAAGGTATATAAATACGTACTCATCCATTCAATCCCTAACTCATCTTCATAGGTTTCTAGGGTGCCACACAATTAGCCTCATGTTGTTACTAACCCTTGTCATTTTACTGTATCAAAACAGATATTACAAATTCTCGTAATGATATTCTATATAAACTGATTTTCTATACCAGTCTCGTAATTCTTCCTTCACACTTTCATTACTTGGTATCTCATCTCAAGAATCTTTCAAATTTTTTTCTTTTAATTATATGCCTATATACAAGGCAATAAAGAAGTTTTTCAATTCATTTGGGTAAACATTCTCCAGAATATTTAAGACTCCCAGATAACAAAACACAATGACCAACAACCAAAATTCAATTTGTAAGCTCATTATCGTGTCACTCCCATCTTACTCATGCATCATAGGCGCGAGGTATTCGGAGCAGTATAGTGTTGAACAGTCAATGTTGAAGTATTGTAGCTATTAGAAATTTTCTCATCAAAGCTATTTGTCTGCATTCAAAGTCACCACATCAATCATTCTCAACCAGTGGTTTCCCTTTTAGATATATATCATGAGTTCCATAAGTATAGGTACCTTCTATTTTCTTGTCATACACACTAAGCCAAATTAATAGTTTCATCTCATGTCATCTTTTGACGTTTATCAACATTCATAAAATTTCACCTCAAAACATCCTTTCCATACAGTGTAATAAATTCATGATACATATACCACTCCACACATAAGTTGCTTACTATCTACAACTTTCCTCAAATTTATTGTCATCCCTATCCAATTATCTTTTTTGTCATATACTCCAATAATTTTATTGACTTTTGGTATAATTAACTACGAAAACAGCCCAGCTTTCTCCTCACTTTATTCTCGCAATCCTTACTGAATCAAAATTTTATATTCCCCATATTCCATAATTTAACTTCATTGGGGTATATTTGTGCCCAATTTTTACCTCATAGTATCATGACATCACTGAGTAATCTCCTTCATGCTTAAATTACAATCATCAACTTAATAACGTTACCCATTTCGAATGTCATTTATAACCTTATTGCTTCCTTCTATAACCTTCCTCAATAATTATATTACCAATTTATCTCTGTTATACTAAAAGATTCCCATACATATCTAATTATTTAAACAGCTATTTTACATTTCGTTCGAGTCATACAAAATAAAAGCCACTCCTAACTCCTTTATACTGGTAACTACCACATTTTCCCTTAAACGACACTTGCCTAGATTTATGACAATACAACTTCAACTAAAGTATTAAACATCTTTAGGTTCCTCATTGTCCTGATCCGGGCACATTAATGGATCCTCTTCCTCCTGAGAGTTTTTCTTTTGTTCTTCAATCCAGGTTTGTTGTATTCTCCTACGTTCCTCATCACTTATTGGTGCAGCATTTCTTCCACAACCGGGAGGAAAATGTTGTACAACGTACACCCCCCTACGGGGTTTACTTACCACAGTTACTTTCTCCTTATTCTTTTTTGGTTGTTCCCTTACATTTCTCCCACAGCCTGGTGGAAAGTGTCGGACTACTGTCATGCTCTTCCTAGAACGAATACCTCCTTCGGCTATCCTTAATTTCCCCCTTTCTTTAGCATATTCCTTAGATTCTCTCCAAAGGGAACCTCTCATGCTTACATTAATATTATTACTATCTGCACTTTTTGGACTACTCGATTCGAACTGCCATCGGCTCCTAGCAATAGAATCTAGCGATCCCTCGCTAATACTATGAGAGGCGTCGGGACTACCGTCTCTCCTAAACATGGTGTATGTGTCACTAGCGCACCTCAAAACCTATACGCAACTAAGTAGTAATTACTTAATCATTCATGTATCCCAAAAGTAGGTAGGTTTCTATATGTAGATGCATGCATTCTATTCAATCTAACCTAACATAACTTATCTTAACTTAATTGGACTTGGGGCAACGCAGTGTCAGTGTGGATTTCTTAAAACAACTTTAAAATCAAAGACTTTAAAATCTAAAGCTTTAAAATCAAAATATCTGATCTTTAAACCATGCTCTGATACCAATCTAAATTGTCACGACTCGGAACTCCCCATCGAGCCCGTGACATCCGTCGCGAAGCCTCAACAAACATTCTTCACCTCGAATGTCGATCGAAACCTCGCAAGGCTCTCGTATCAGCTTTCGCACTTCCGCAGTGAGCAATAGTTATCAAATAATCAAAATACGAAGGATTACATATCATTTCCAAATCATAACATAACATATTGTTTTTTTCTTTGGCTCACAGGGGTATTTTTGTCATTTTTGTCGAAAACCTCGAAACTTGTTAAAAATGTAGTAGGTAAGCAAAAATATATATTTAATGATTTAAAAAAAAATTAAGTATCAAAAACGTTCATTTGAAGTGAAAAATTGACCATTTGGAATATAATAAAAACATTTAATAAA
>NC_030856.1:18830472-18849208 GCF_000208745.1 Theobroma cacao | reverse complement strand
AAAAAAAAAATCTTTTCTAAAATTTCCATTTTGTCCCCAAGTGACAAATGACCATTTTACCCCTAGTAGTGAAAATTCCGGTTTGACTCCAAATTGATCCTCGAACTCCGAATCACCATATTAAGCCATTCTGGGACTTTAAAATTCTTAATTTCATCGTAAATTCTATATTTGATCTAGTTCGAGGCTTAAATCAACTTTATTATACCTCTAGGTACAATACCGACTTTTCTAAATTTTTTGGGACTCTTCTAGCATGCAAACATGCTATCCATCACATGTATGTCATGATAAATATTTTTATAGAGTCGAGCTTGTCATCTTCTCCCCCAGTTGGATCAACCATATGATCCTTCTTCATGACTGATTTCGACATCAGGCTAAATATTAATATTTTAATATTATTTCATTAATAAAATATTATTTTATTCTAAAAATTTTATCTTGTCTCCTTGGTACCCAAAATACCTTATTATGCCTCACTTGACTTCCAAATCGCCTTTTATCTCACAAATTCTCCTCCAATAAAATTATTATTATTTTATTGTTATTTTTTCACTTGCGAAATATTTTATCCTAAACTACTCCTTTCGTCTTTTATCACTTTCAAACATTTTAATTGACCTTAATTTGCATTCGATCAACTTTATTTATCACCATATCAAAGTATTGGGTATTTCAAGATGTGATGAGTAGCTAATTCATTAATTCACTGGGCCTAGATTAATCACCAATCTTCCTAAAATCACTAGAAATGATGTTAATGTTATGAACTCCATTATTTAGATATATGTTCCCAAATCTTCATCTCGATTATAATCCCAAAATACAAAGTCTAGATCAACGCTTTATTATAATCATGCTCATGATAAATCAAAGATTATAAGAAGATTAAATATGAGTCCGCTATCCATTAAGATTTCGGTTCTATTATAAGTAAATGCATAAGTGTGAGATCAAGATTTAACTAACGGTTAAACTTAAATTTCATTCTCACATGATTCCAATTCATGTTATAGTGTCATTACTCAAAGTCAACCATTTCGATGATTTGAGACTCATTATTCCCTTGAAGTGAATCACATTCATTTCGTTGGAAGTAATCTGGACAGTACAGCCTTAACACAATAAAGTGACAAGCTTTATTATATGGTTGTGAACAATTTTTAGATTCAATTAAAATACATGTCTCCTATGTAAAATGTTGTTGAATTTTCTACTCATGCAAGTGTACGTATCGCAAAGATAATATAGAGATGAGTAGAGTGTTGATCCCACAGAGAATTGAATTAATCCTTATTATTAACTACTAAAATTAACACACCTTAATTTTATCTAAACAATTAAAATTAAAAAGAAAAATTTAAATTAATAAACTAACAATGAAAACTAAAACCTAATCTAAAATCTATTAGCAAATTTACTTTATTAAATATGAATGACTACCACACCTAAGATTATGATATCCCTCAATACTTCATCTAATTATTGTCTCTCTCTCTTAACTTAGTTTAATGGATTAAGTTGCTAACCTAGAGTTATAAATTATTTGCAAGTCTCTGTTGAGTTTCTTATAAAAATATCTCTCCCAATTAATTTACTATATGTCTATGCAAATTATATTGAAGAAATATTTATTAAGTTCGTACTTTAATCTTGGCTACGTATGGCTTATAAGTGTATGTTTACCCTATATGCAAATAAAACCATCTAATCAACTAAGTGTATTCGATCATACGCTATTCTATTCAAGGTTTACCTAACTTTCCTTCGTCAAGGTTTAACCTAAGTTTCCAATTCAATCTAGTTGATGATCAAGCAATTAGAAGCATTAAGAACAGAATAAAATAAACAATTTAAATCTATTAAGCATAAGTAAAAGAGAGATAAATAATTCAGACTATATATTAAGTTCAATCATAATCTTATATTAAAAACTTAATTCCCCATCAAGTCACACATTATGATTGAATAAAATCTAAACATTAAAATCAAAACCAAGAAAATAAAAGAATAAAAGAAAATATAGAAAAAGTCAAGAATTGTGTTCTTGATCTCCAAATCTCCTTGAATCCTAAAAATTTTTCTTAGCTTTAATGACTCTGTGACTTGACTCTTCGATGTCAATCTGGTGTTTTCTTTGTTTTTTCCTCAAATCTTCTGAAAAGATACTTTTATAGGCTTTGAAGTTAGACCAAGTTGGATGGAGAAAGATGTCAATTTCAGCTAGGATTTTCTTATCAGACTAGGTAAGTCACAACTTTGCCCAATAAATTAACAGAAATCGTAATTGCTCTAGGACTACTACAGTACGTCAACTTCAACAAGATTTTTGACCATTTTCCAAATTGATCTGGGTAAAGTGGTAAACATAAAAATTGTAGAGTTTTCTCTTATCTTTGCAATGGTTTATGAATCACTTCATTTGGAGCTCTGTAGAGAAAGTTATAGCTAAAATACCAAAGTATAAGCAGTGGAAGTCTACAGCTTGAAATTGCTCTCCTTCTTCCATTAAAATTGTAAAGCCCGACCTTATAAAATACTTGTCATGACATACATGTGATGGATAGCATGTTTATATACTAGGAGAGTCTTAAAAAATCGACAAAAGTCGGTACTGTACCTAGAGGTACAATAAAGTTGATTTAAGCATCGAACTAGGTTAAATAGGGATTCTAAGGTGAAATTCAAAATTTTACAGTTCAGGAATGACTTAAAATGATGATTCGGAGTTTGATGATCAATTCAGAGTCAAACTGAAATTTTCATTATCTAAGGGCAAAATGGTAATTTTGCCACCTCAAGGGCAAATCGGTAAATTTTCACCCCCGACACTTATCAAGACCAAGGGATTTTATTCATCATAGAAATGGATAAATATGAGAAAATGTGTGGTGGAGAATTAAAGAATTAAAAGATAAATATTTAAAGTGTGGACCAATCACAAAGTGCCACGTGTCAAGCTTTATTATCTTATTATTAAGCTATAAAAATCAGCATAGAATCAGCCCATTCTCACTATAAGGGTCGGCCAAGCAAGAAAACAAGAGAGGAAAGAAAGAAAATAAGGAAAACAAACCCTAGCCAAGAAAAATTCAAGAGAAAGTGTGAAAATCCAAGGAATTAAGCAAGGTAAAGTGAAAATTCTTTATTTTTACTTGAGATTTACAATACCCATGCTTTATTTTTTTATTTCTATGGTTGAGAAGCATGATTTCATAGTGAATAAGTGGTAGGCCGAATGGGTATGGTGAGAGAAATGATGTTTGAATTGTTTGATTTTAAGTTATGATAGTGATTAAGGTTAGTTTAGCATATTTAGATGCAAAACAACAAGAAAAGAATCCATTTTCCTCATGAATCTTCATTGGCCGAATCTTCCTTGATGTGTGTGGGTGATGGATTGTTATTATTTTAATAGAAATGGCTTAGAAAATGATGAATAATGGTGAGAAAATTACGTAGGAAAAATCACGGTGTTAGTGCACTGTAATGGCCGAATTTTTCCATGAAGAAATGGGAGGGTTTTGATGTTGAAATTGGTGTTATTTGAATAATGTTTGGTGAATTGAGGTATTAGAAAAGAAATGGAGTAATTTGGGATTAAATTGGACACGTTAGTAATTTAATCGTGTGATAGGCCGAATTAGGTCAACATCGCGTTTAAGCGGTTGACCGAGCATTCCATGCATTCATTTAGATTTAGAGGGCCTGAAATAGCTTATGACAAATTGACACAAATTATTGAATTTTGTGTCATGTGTGATGTATAGGTGGTGAGATATTTGATAAGGATAAAGACATTACACCAAAGACAGAGACTAAGAGTATTTCTACTCCTGATACTGTGAGTAACCTTACTATCATCTTAATTATCTAAAATAGTTTTTATCCGATTTTGTGATTTTATGAAAAATGAGTTAAATGGTGAATCTTTGTATTTTGTAACCAAAATGTGTTTAAATAAAATGATTTTATAAATTGTCTTGAAATTGAATGATGGTTTGAAAATAGAGTAATTAGAGACTGTTTTCATGTGTTGTAAATTCATGATTTGAATCGAATGGCTTATGACAATATTAGCATGAATGGCTAAACTGATTTTTGGTGTTAGAATTATTTGTACTATGTATTCAGCCTTGAGAGGCTAGGTTGAGATAAATTGCCATGTCATGCAGATAAAGATTTTATAAATCAGGTGGTAGATATAATAATCCATAATTCCTACAGTAGAGGTTTTGTGGACCAGCCTAAGAGAGGAGGCACAAAATTAGATATACTTACCTCGATCGGAGAGCTGTGTGAAGGGTGTCTCTAGAGGTAAAGATTTGAGTGCACTTCACATGGACCATCGCGTGAGAGTGAGACTCAGCCAACGCCAAGGCATGGCTAGATTTTCAAATGTAAAAATATGTTCATGTGTGTACTACACTGAACAGCCTTGGTGGTCTCGATCAGATGCCTAGGCCAAGGCATCCCTAGGAATGATATTGGTAGGAGCCAAGTTTTGTGAAATAATAAGCCAAGTTGATTATTTGAGTAAATTGATTATTGATGTTATGAAAAACATACTAGAATGGAATATCTTACTTGTCTCCATTTACTCGACTTTAGACAGTTTAGATGGTATTTGTTTACTCATTGGGATTTTATAATCTCACCACCATAAATTCCCTACATTTCAGGCTTGGGATAGCCGGTAGATAGCCGATTGCATCAAGGACTTCAGTTAGCCTTGTATCGACAAAATTGTAAGTTCACAGACTTGCACCTTATTGGTTAGTTGGAGGCCTACGTGTCACTATAAAAGTAATTTTATACTTCAGTTATCTGCTTTAAAGTACGTATGAATATATTTAGCTTTTACACCACAGAAATTATTTACGGATTTCTCTATAAATATTTTTTTTAAGAAAATAGAATATTTTATTGAATATCATTATTTTATTCAAACAATTATAATTTCATTTCAAATAATTATTTTAGACATCTAAATTTGCTTTTAATTATGAAACAAGTGTTTTTCACCCACACACGATGATTTTGGCGAGTTTCAATATTTTCAAAGAAAAATGACGAAAATGCCCCTATGAGCTAGAAAACAATATTAGATTGTTTTGATTTGGAAATGACTTATGATTTCTTGAAATGCGAGATTTAATAACTGTCGCTTACCGAGGATATGCAAAAGTTGATGCTAAGCCTTGCGGGGTTCCGATCGGCATTCCAGGTAATAAGTGCCTACTGGGACGTCGTGGCGGTTGTCATGGGCTTGATGGGAGTTCCGGGTCGTGACAAAAATTCTTTTTTCAAACACCTACAAAAGCACAAATAAATCAATAACAACCTATCTTAACCACATTAACACCAAATTAAGCATACAATTAACTAAGATTAGATTGACTTACCTAAAATAACTAATTTAAAATAATTAAATAAAATCTACTAATTTCTATGCATTACTACAAAAACTAAGTCAAATTATTATCAAAATTAAGCTCAAATAACTCTACATTATAGAGTTATCACACCCCCAAACTTAAAATTTTGCTAGTCCTAGAGCAAAACATAGAAAAAAACCTAACTTACGAAAATCAAATTCAGTTAATGAAAACTAAATAAATATAGTTACTCTTACTACTACTAATACTACTAGATAAAGATAAAGTGCACCAACGTAATGATTCTCTATAATTTCCTCAAAAGTATGTCTATCAATCATTAACCTATGGAAAAATATAGGCATCATTTAAATTCATGTTTCAATTCTAATGCAAGCATATTCTTGAATGGATTTCCGTGTGTATGTGAAATCTTCTACCAAGAATGTCATGATATCCGGATGAGTTTATGCCAACACAAATTTCAAATTAGTATTAGAACTCCATATGTTTACTTTTCATCTCTCTCTCCACTAATGTAGACTAATACAAAGCTAGGAATCAATAGGACTTTATAAAACTTGTAATCTATGGCTAGGGTCAAGGTATGATAAAGGATATTAATGTGGCTCAAATCACCCTAAGCACATAATTATTCTAGGACCTATATATATATAACTCTATTTTTGGTCTCTTAGTATACCTTTTCTTCCACGTTTGAACTTTTCTTTCTTTCAACACACTTTTTTTTTTCACAATTTCACACCCTCAAACTTATTTTCTTTGTATTGTAGATAGTGGGGTTATTTCTTATATTTTGAACTTCATTTTTTTTTTCACATCAACATCACCTTTCCACCTTTTTCAACATTTAGCTCAATTTATATTTCCTAAAACAATATACATGCTTAGGAGTGAGGATTGCAAAATTGGAAAATTAATTTTAAGGCTAAGCTCAATTTTTATATAGTTAAACAAAGAAAAGGGAAATTAGGCTCAACAGGGATATACTAGGGATAAAATTTAACAAGATTAGTTTTTTAAGCTCAAACAGTCTAAAGATGGCCTAAATCATCTCCCTAACTAGGTATTGTCTAGGATTTCACCTCGAGAGAAAATCAAGCAAATTCTAGAATTCATGAAATAATCTAAAATTCACATCAATATAAACCTTCTCTAGATATTCAAAATAATTCAAAGTAAAAGATATAGTGCTCAAAATTGTGAAAATCACATCCTAACAATGATACTTAACAAAAAAATTTAGCATGAATCCAAACAAAAACCTTATTCACCAAAGGCTAAAAATTCAAGACAACTAGTTTTCATCATTGGATAAAAAAATCATTGAAAACATTGATACAACTTTACTCTAGATTCCTAAAATTCAAACAAGAAATAAATTCATTTACCAACTAATCCTAAATTATTTATAAATCTACATAAACATGCAAATTAAATCTAAACTTCCACAAATTATTCATCACTAGAAAAATAAATTCACCCCCCCAAACTTAAACTAAACATTGTCCTTAACGTTAGAAAAAATAAAGGAAAGGTAAAGAATACTCCCCTGATGATTGGATGAATTTTTGAGAAGCTCTAATCCTCCTCTTTATTATTATCATCTTCATTCGCACTTTTTAGGAGGAATTTTTTTTACTATAAAAAGAAAATAAATAAAGATTAATGTAAAAATAAATAAATAAATAAATAAACAAAAATAACTAAAAATAAAAAAATAAAGAAAAGGGTTTTTTTTTTTGTAATGGGTTGATGGGTAAATGGGCTAGTACAAATAAGAAAAAGGAATTGGGTTTGGTTAGTGGGCTGCCCAATGTTGGCAGCCCAATGGAGGGTGGTGGGTAATGGCTTGCCAATTGGCAGCCCACTTTAAGGGGGCCCATGGCTTACCCTATGTGGGAGCCGTGGCTCACATCCAAATGGCCTTTTTTTTTTGCGATGTTGTGACTCCGAGCTTGGTGAGCCGCGACTCATGTTGTTTCAAGCCTGTGAAGCCGCGGCTTACCACTTGTTTTTTGAAATTTTTTTTTGAGTTTTTTTTTTGATTTTTTTTTATTTTTTTGAAATTTTTTTCCAATTTTTTTGACATATTTTTTTGACATGAAAATTTTTTTTTGAAATATATTTTTTTGAATTTTTTTAAAAAAATTTTTGAAATTTTTTTACATGAACCTGCACAAATAAAAGAGAATGTTAATAATTTAATAATTAAATAAAGAAAAAAAATAAAAAAATAAAAGAAAGTAAGTTAGAGTGCTTGGATTGCCTCCTAAGAAGCACTTTTTTATAGTCACTAGCTTGACTATGGTACCCCTTTCTGCATTACTTTATACGGCTCAAGATTTTCTTTATGGACCTCGACTGCTCCGGTAAGTCCACTATAAATCTCGATAACATTATAAGGATGAATCTTTACCACCTTAAACTTGTTCCCCCAATATGGTGTAAGATTCCATGACAAAAGATGGAGTTGTGAATCAAAAAGTACTATTCGCTGTCCAATCACAAAATCATAATGGTTGGAAAGTGATGGTGGTTTTGTCTCAAGAGTTGGCACCTGCGTTGTTGAAGGTGGTGAAAAAGGCTTACCTTTACCCTCATTGACTGAATCCACTTTATAACAACTGTTTGTATAGGGATACTAAGTTGCATTGAACAAATTAAATACTACTTCCTCCTCTCCAACTCTGAAAGTTATTTTGCCATTCTTCACATCAATAATTGCTTTAACTGTAGCTAAGAAGGTTTTCCCAAAATAAGAGGAATTTCAACATCATCTTCAATCTCGAGCACAATGAAGTCCACTGGAATGTATAAATGCCCAACTTTAAGCAAAACATCCTCTATAATCCCAATTGGGTACCTAATTGTTCTGTCTGCTAATTGCAAGGTAATTGTAGTGGATTGTATCTCTTGAAATCCAAGTTTTTTGGCAATAGATAAAGGCATTATTGAAACACTAGCACCGAAATCACACAAAGCTTTAGATATTTTAAATCTACCAATATTGCAAGGAATAGAAAAACTCCCTGGATCTTTAAGCTTTGGAGGAAACTTATTCTGGATTATAGCACTGCACTCTTCAGTAAGTGCAACTGTCTCAAACTCTTCCAAGTTTCTCTTTTTAGTCAGGATGTCTTTCAAGAATTTAAGATAACTTGGCATTTGTTCTAAAGCTTCAGCAAAAGGAATATTAATGTGCAGTTCTTTTAAATACCTCAAGAAATCTCTGAAATTGTTTGTCAAGTTTTTGCTTTCAAAAATATTGAGGAAAATGTGGTGGAGGTGTGGGAGCAGTTTTTAATTGTGATTTTTCTTTTGAATTTTCAATAGATTTTTCAACCACAATATCTTGTTTAGCATCCTTTTCAATTTCTTTCTCATCAAATTGAATTAAAATTTCTGAATTTAATTCTTTACTACTTACCTCTTCACTTACTTCTTTTCCGTTGCGGAAAGTGATTACCATACAATGTTCCTTACCTTCTTTTCTTGGGTTGGGTTCAATATCACTTGGTAAGGTACCTTGAGGTCTAGTATTTAAAGCATTAGCAAGTTGGCCTACTTGTATCATTAGCAATTGAAGCTGCTTGATTTTGAATTGAGGCATCAGTCCTTATCGTAAATCCATCAGTCTTTGTTATGAATGCATCAATCTTTGTCATGAATTGCATGAACATATCCTCCATTGAAGGCTTTTTCTCTAGCATAGGAGCTCTAGATGGAAATCTAGGAGGAAAAATTGACTTAGCCATTGATGAAGACCCTTGATTGTTATTCCATGAAAAATTATGATGATTCCTCCAACTAGGATTATAAGTGTTGGAATAGGGATTGTTCTGTTGTGCCTATTTTTAACAAATTGACAAGACTCATAATAGATGGGACAATTGTCATTGGAATGTCCTTCCCCACAAAATTCACATGTCATAAAGGAGTTCTGAACAACATTAACACTCAGTTTATCTATTTTCTTTGCAAGAGAGGCGAATTGTATAGAGACAATGTTTACCACATCTAATTCATGAATTCCAGTAATTTTTCTTGTACCCAATCTTTCAAATGGCCATTGATAATTATTAGAAGCTATTTCTTCGAGCAAATCATAAACCTCATCAATGGATTTACTCATAAGTGCACCTCCAGCGGCAGCATCAGTGGTAGCTCTAAAAGGTCTCAACAAACCATTATAAAAAGTCTGAACTTGCAGCCACTTAGGTAAACCATGGTGAGGACATCTTCTCATCAAATCCTTATACCTCTCCCAAGCCGCATATAGTGATTTAGAATCAAATTGCATGAAAGAAGTAATATCATTCCGCATCTTTGCTGACTTTGCAGGTGGGAAGAATTTTGCTAAGAATTTTTAAGCAAAATCATCCCAAGTATTAATGGAACCAACAGAAAGTAAATTTAGCCAACTCTTTGCTTTTATCTCTCAATGAAAAAGGGAAAAGCCTTAATCTTATGGCATCATCAATAACACCATTAGCCTTGAATGTATGGTAGATTTCCAGGAAATTTATAATATGAGCATTCGAATCATCATTTGGCAAACCCCCAAACTGAACAGCAGTCTGAATCATCTGAATGATTGATGGTTTAATTTCAAAGTTGTTTGCTTCAATAGGAGGACTTCGGATACTAGAGTTGAGATTTTGTAGTGGTGGGACTGCATAATCCCTCAAAGGCTTGGTCTCTTCCTTTTGTTGATCAGCCATTGTTTTACTTGGAGTAGAAAATTTTTTTTTCCTTCGAAGTCTTCGAAACGTTTTTTCGATTTCTGGATCAAAAGGAACAATTTCCAAATTTCAGGCTCTTCGCATACAATGATCAAAAGTACCTAAAAAAGAAAAAGAAAAGAAAATTAAAGAAAAGAAAAGTCTAGATTAAAATTAAGAATGCTTGGTATTAATATTAACAAAAAAAATTAAAAATCAAATTCCCAGCAATGGCGCCAAAAACTTGTTGTTGAATTTTCTACTCACGCAAGTGTACGTATCGCAAATATAATATAGAGATGAGTAGAGTGTCAATTCCACAGAGAATTGAATTAATCTTTATTGTTAACTACTAAAATTAACACACCTTAATTTTATCTAAACAATTAAAATTACAAAAAAATTTTAAATTAATAAACTAACAACGAAAACTAAAACTTAATCTAAAATCTATTAGCAAATTTACTTTATTAAATATTAATGACTACCAGACCTAAGATTATGATATCCCTCAATACTTCATCTGATTATCGTCTCTCTCTCTCTCTCTCAACTTAGTTTAATGGATTAAGTTGCTAATTTAGAGTCCTAAATTATTTACAAGTTTTTGTCGAGTTTCTTATCAAAATATCTCTCCTAATTAATTTACTATATGTCTATGCAAATTATATTGAAGAAAGATTCATTAAGTTTGTGCTCTAATCTTGGCTACGTATGGCTTATAAGTGTATGTTACCCTATATGCAAATTAAATCACCTAATCAACTAAGTGTATTCAATCGTATGCTATTCTATTTAAGGTCTATCTAAATCTTTTTCGTCAAGGTTTAACCTAGGTTTACAATTCAGTCTAATTGCTGATCAAGCAATTAGAAGCATTAGGAGTAGAATAAAATAAACAACTTAAATCTATTAAGTATAAGTAAAAGATAGATCAATAATTCAGACTATATATTGAGTTCAATCATAATCTTAGATTAAAAACTTAATTCCCCATCAAGTCACACATTATCATTGAATAAAATCTAAACATTAAAATTAAAACCAAGAAAATAAAAGAATAAACGAAAATATAGAAAAACTCAAGAATTGTGTTCTTGATCTCCAAATCTCCTTGAATCCTACAAATTCTTCTTAGCTTTAATGACTCTGTGGCTTGACTCTCTGATGTCAATTTGGTGTTTTCTTCGTTTTTTCCTCAAATCCTCCGAAAGGTTGCTTTTATAGGCTTTGAAGTTAGACCAAGTTGGGTGAAGAAAGAAGTCAATTTCAGCTGGGATCTCCTTATCAAACTAGGTAAGTCGCAGCTTTACCCAATTAATTAACAGAAATCGTAATTGCTCTAGGACTGCTACAGTGAGTCAACTTTGACAAGATTTTTGACCATCTTCCATGCCAAACGTGGTAAAGTGGTAAATATAAATGTTGTAGATTTTCTCTAATCGTTCCAATGGTTCAAGAATAGCTTCATTTAGAGCTCTGTAGAGAAAGTTATGGCTAAAATACTGAAGCATATGCAGTGGAAGTCTGCACCTTGAAATTGCTCTCATTCTTCCATTAAAATTCTTCTTTCAAACACCTACAAAAGCACAAATAAATCAATAACAACCTATCTTAACCACATTAACACCAAATTAAGCATACAATTAACTAAATTAGATTGACTTACCAAAATAACTAATTTAAAATAATTAAATAAAATCTATTAATTTCTATGCATTACTACAAAAACTAAGCCAAATTATTATCAAAATTAAGCTCAAATAACTCTATATTATAGAGTTATCATATAACTCTTCATACAAATGTATTTTAATATCATAATAGAATTATGGTACCTTAATAACTAGATAATGAATGCTTACTTAAAATAAACTCTTCGTCTTATTATCAAAATGTACTTTCATTACAAATTTAATGAAATTGAGCATGAGAATATACTTGCTTTCCAAGGCACCATATTCTTAAAATTCTTAACAAACTCGTGATGAGAAATGCATTTGGTATTTCACTTAAGTGTCTATGTAATACTTCTCATATGTCAATTGTATAAATACTCCCTACACTTGAGACACCAAGTTGTCTTATGTATAGAGTGCTATGTTTTGACTTCATCCTTACGAGTGCCTAACCAAAGATGCCAAAACAAGATGATTTTAGGTATAGCATGAAGCATGTGAAGGCAAATGAGTGGTCAAGATAAGAATCATTATCCCAATTGATTCAAGGGGACATATCCTATCGGTTCTTGGTTGACATTAGCTTATTGAAGTCCTTGGCTAAGGTGACTTGGAGATTATGAAAAGGATTTCATAAGTCTCTATAAAGCTAATGATCTAACTGCAGGAATGAATATAGAAGTCAATAAGAGTAGACATTGCACCATGCTTTTATCATCTATGGGATACAAGATGAAGGAATGAATTACACTGATAGACTGTACATTGAAAGGTTGTCAAACAATCCTTGGACTCTTCTAACAATAGGGTGGCCATGATGTATTATTAGATGCCAATGTTGGTATATGGAATTGAATTAATTTATTAATATTATAATTTAATTCTATTGCTAACTTGTTAAGAACCTAATGTGTCACACACAAAAGGTGGACTATGAATTAAATTGAGAGTGTGATGATTTAAGTCAGACTTAAATCATACTATAGGTTTTAACTTTTAAGGACTTAATTAAAATAGTTATATTAATTGTAAGGTCAATATTATAAATAGTTATAATATTAGAACCTTAATTGCAAACATAACAAAAGTAAATTAATTTGATTTTAATTTTCAAGGACTAAATTAAAAAGGTTTAATTAAGTGTTGGACTAATATTATAATGGGTTATAATATGGGGCCTTAGCTGCAATTGTGGGATTTGTTTAACTTAAATATAAATATCACCTTTAACTACTTCTCACGTATAACTATGAAAAACTTAGTTTTCAAATATAATAAAAAATTATTTGTAAAACCCGACCCTATAAACACATGTCATGATATACATGCACTGAGTAGCATGTTATTATGCTAGGAAAGTCCTATAAATAGACGAAACCGGGTATTATACCTAATAGTACACTTAAGTTGATTTAACCTCGAACTAGTTCAAATAGGAATCATAGGATAAAATTTAATATTTTACAGTCTAGGAATGACTAAAAATGATTGTTCGGAATTTGAGGGTTCATTTGGGGAAAATTTGAAAATTTTGATATTCAGGGGTAAAATCGTCATTTTGCCACCTAAGATAATAATTTGAACATGGAGTGAAATTTTTGACCAAGATTAACTATTTGGAGTATAATTTAATGATAGGAAGTGAAAAATTTCAATTCCGGCAATTTTCGAAACATAGGGGCAAAACGGTAATTTTGTTACCCTAGGGTAAAAACCGTAATTTTCACCACCCAAAACTGGTCAAAATCATAGGATTTACTTATTTTTGGTATGAATAACTATGGTATTTTAAGTGGTGAAAAATTGAAGCTTAAAAGATGAAATTTTAAAAACGAGCCAATGGGAAAGTGACACATGGCACTTTTTAATGATTTAATATTTTTTTAAAGGAAAGTCAACCCATTTAAACCCCATATTAAGTGATGGCCGGCCATAAGGAGAGAACAAGAGAGAAAATAGAGAGGAAAGGAAGAAAAGGAAAAAACCAAAGGAAAACTAGAAAATTCAAAGGGGAAATCGCGTTTTTCGTCCGTTTACGCGTCTAACGGTAAGATTTTTCGACTTTAGCTTGATTTCTACCTTTCCTATGCCTTTGTTTCCATTTAGCATGCTTGAGGAGAGAGATCAAAAAGTGATACCAAGGGCTGGCCGAAATTCCAAGGGGGAAGATTTTGAAATTTTTAGGTTTTGATTCTTAGTTAAATTAGTAGTTTTAGTTAGTTAAATGTGTATAGAAATCAAATTGGGTAAGAAAGCATGAAATTCTCACAATACCTACCCTTGGCCGAATATGCATTGATGTACAATGATGATGAATTGATTTTTATCCTAAGAGAAATGAAGAGAAAATGATGAAAAATGGTTAAATGTGATAGAAAAACAAATTGGAAAATTAACCGAGTAAATGTCCCATTGTTGACCGAATTTTTCAAGGAGGAAAGTGAGCTGATTTTGGTGATTTTAGAAGGTTATTGGCTGATATTTAATGGTTAGAAATGTTGGAGAGAAAAGGGGACAATTTAGAGCTAAAATGGAGCGCGTTAGCAATTTAACAGGTAAAGTGTCAAAAATAGGTTAATACTGCGTGTAAGCCATTTAGGCTATTGCATTTCATACCATGCATTAGTATAGGATTTAAGTAAATTATATAGTGATTTAGCATCAATGTGGTGAATTGGGTAAATTTTGTAATGTGTTTAGGAGGAGAGCCTTCCGGTCAAGGCAAGGAAGTCGTACCCGATGAACAGTGATCGGGGCACCTAAAAAGCAATTAGTTTGTACAAACGGTGAGTAAACCTATTATTATTGTAAATTATCTAGAGCTTATTTTTAAATGCTCTTCATGGATTTTATGAAATGAAAATGAGATTAAAATGAGATTTTTTATGTTTTAGAAATAAATGTGACAAATAAAAATATATTGTGTTGATTATGAAATTGAGTAATTGGAGGCTGCCAATTATTTTGAATTATATATTTTCCTATGAATGGCTTATGATATATGAGTATATGTGGCTATATGTTATAATTGCATTGGAAATTTATGTAAGCTGTCTTTTACTATGCAGGTTGGGTAAATAAATAAAAACCACGTTATACTATCGAAATTTTATTAAAATTGGTGGGTTTAGTCACTGCAGTGATTGGTTTTCGTGGACTGCCTATTAGAGGGGCATGATAAACCCGATTATATAGTTACTCCGGTAGTAGAGGCGAGGAGGGTAACTCCCGGGGTAGTATTAGAGCTCACTTCACGTCGAACCCCCACGTGAATGTGTAACTCGGCCAACGCCAAGGAACGACTTGTTTTAAAAATAAAAATGTGTTTCACATGTAAATATCTTAACAACCTTGGCGGACTCGGTTAGATGCCTCGGCCAAGGTATCCCCAATGATTAGTTTTGGCTTGAGCCTTGTTTTTAATAAAAGTCAAAAGCCTTAACAACTGTTTTGGTAAACTATAAATATTTTATGGTTTAAGAAATAAATTGAAAACCTTATGAAATGGTTTGTAATTTATTATTTAAACTTGCCTCCATGTTACTCGCCTTTAGATATTTATGATAATGTCTGTTTACTCATTGGGATTGCGAAATCTCACCCACCTCTTTTTCAAATATTTTAGGCTTGTGGTAGCTTGTAGATACTGATTTTGTCGAGGATTCCAGTTGACCTCTCTATTTCACAGACAGTAGGTTCTTATCACTAACACTTGGTGTATTTAGGGGCCACTTGTCATTGTAATTATTATTGTACATTATAACTTTGTAAATTATTGTATGTATGAATTTATTTTACTTCCACATTACAAAATATTTTTACACGTGTTTCTATAAATATTGTTTTATATAAAAATATTATATTTTAATCAATATTTTGAATAGTAATATTTGTCTATAAATCCTTTTAAAATAATTTTGTCTTTTGATTTACTTGAGCCAGAAACGACTGGTAATTGTTTAAAACGGAATGTTTAAAAATGATTGCTCACAGAAAAGGCAAGAAACTGATATGTAAGCCTTACGGGGTTCTGATTGGTATTTCGGGCAATGAGTGTCAATCGGGACGTCGCGGTGGTTGTCATGGGCCCGAGAGAGGTTTCGGGTCGTGACATTATCTAACCGCGTCTTGTGCTTTAGAGAAAATTTTTGTGATAAATTTCTATAAAGTGGTATGGCTTATATTTTGAGAAGTGTCTTTGAATAATATTATTCGACTTTGATTAAAATAACTTCGAAAATTGTGGCCCAAGCATATTGGGCCTTGTAGACAATTAGAGATTGAATTCATCTCCTTGGAAAGGAAAGTTGGAATTTGACCTTTGAGCTAGTGTATAGATGCTTCATTTTGGCCATTTTCTCTGGCTACGATTTCACTAGGAAAGTAACGGAAGACTCTTTTTCTCTTTCGTTCTAATTAATGAAATGAACTTTGATTTAGAAAGAAACATAAACAGAGAGAGGAAGAAATTAGCAAGAAAAGAGAAAACTGAAGGAAGAGAGAAATAGAGACAAAGTGAAACGTCGTAGCCTATAAGCCAAGCAGCGTATAATTGCCATGTCCTCATTTTGGGACAAAAATCACCTACCCCTCGTTGTAGGAGCTTATTAATAAAATATTAAAAAAACAAAAATGCAAGTAAAATATTTTGATCAAATATTAAAAAATGGCTGTTGAAAATTTTCCAAACGGTAAATAAAAAAAAATGACACATCAACAATTTAATATCATCAAAAATTAAAAATTTTATTATACTTTGCTAGCCTTTTTGTCTGAATTTCTTTAACCAAATGTGGTGTGTTTAATTAAAAAATGAAGAAGAGGATTTCCGCTCCTCATTTTAATTATCTGTTTCGCTAGAAAACCATGGATAAAAATCTTCTACCCGAGTTCGTGCCTTTCTCTTTGCCACATTGCATAAGTTTGTTAGATTTTGGCCATACTCAGAGAAAAGAACGAAATTCAAAAATTAACAATTAAAATTGAATAGCGTAGTGAAAATAAATATAAAAAACTAAAACCTTCATAGAATTACTTGTTTTGGCATTTGATCTAATTAATATTCATACATATAAGCAAATGATAAGAATCATACCTTTAGTAAAGATTTTAATAAATCACAAGTCATGACCCCTTTCTTGAGAAGGCACCCAAACTTGGTTGTTGCAAACCAAAGCTGTCTTTGTGTTTAGCCTTTAACGGTTATCCACACAAGTGACAGATGAAAACCTTCTCTGGTAGGGATTATGTGTACACTGCGAAGCGATGTTAGTGGCCAAGATTTCATAAATCTCACCTTTCAAAGAATCGATTTTAGTAGAAAAGATGACAAAGGAAAACAATTCTTGGAACCTTCCTAAAAAAATAGTTTCTTATGCTTAGGGAGCTTTTTTGATTTTTTGTCAAGCGTTTCTCACCTCTAATTCTTCTCTAATGGTGCAGCATCCACATTTAAGTACTTATAGTTAGGTTAAATTGCTGATCCAATTTTTAGTTAATTACAATTTAACCTATGTACTTAATTAAACTGTTTAATTAAGTCCATATTGGAAATTCCAAATTTTCGATTGAGTGCAAATCCCATTTTAATTCCACATTGTCACCTTATTGTGTGTGACTTATTAGGCTCCCAACATATTGGTAATAAATATAAATTAATCCAATTACTTATATTTATAGATTATGAGCAGCACCTAGCAATACATCATGATCACGCAAATGTCAAAAGAGTCAATATGGTTTGATTAGCCTTTCAGTGTAATTGGATCATTTCATCAAATATTCCAGATATGTCATGAAACATGACATGGTGTCTACTTATGACATCCCATATTAGTCTTAAAACTTCATATTGACCTATTAAGATCTATCAAGATCACCTCGGCCAAGGACTTTGTCAATAAGCTAAGAGCAAGTGAGATATGTCCCCTTCAAATCACTTGAGGTGATAAATCCTCTCTAAACTACTCATTCATCTTTACAAGCTTCATACTATATCCAAAAGCACCCTATTTAGGCATCTGGTTGCCTTCAAACCCGTAGGGGTGAAATCAAAGCATGACAATTCACATACAAGATAACTTAGTATCACAAGTCTAAGGATTGCTTACACTGCTGACACATGAGAGTATTTCCATATACACTTGAGTGAAATACCAAATGGAACTCTCATAACAAGTCATGTTCAGTGAACTTGTTCCTTAACAAGCACCCACATACTATTGTTAGTTAAAATTCTACTATATAAGTATACGTATCGAATAGATAATATATAAGCAAGCAGAGTATCAATCCCATAGAGAATTGATCTAAAATTTTACTAAGTACTAAAATTAGAACAATTTAGTTTTATTCAAATAATTAAAATCTAAATTCTAATGAAACTAAAAATTACTCAACTAAAACTAATTTAATTAAAAATTGAAGCAATAAGATAATTGGGTAAAAAGCAAATCAAACAAGTCTATGATTAGAATATCCCTCACACTTCATCTGTCACGACCCGGAACTCCCATCGAGCCAGTGACAACCGCCGCGACGTCCCGATAAGTACTCATTACCCCGAATGCCGATCGAAACCCCGCAAGGCTTAGCATCAACTTCCGCATCTCCCTGGTGAGCGACAGTTATTAAATCTCGCATTTCAAGAAAACATAAGTTGGTTCCAACTCAAAACAATAAAATATTATTTTCTAGCTCACAGAGGCATTTTCATCAATTTTTTTTTTAAATTTCGAAATCCGAAAAATGTAATATGTAAGTGGAAACACATATTTCATGATTTAAATTAAATTTTGAAGTCTATAACATTCGTTTAAAGTAAAATTATAGCTATTTGAATATAATAAAAACATTAAATAAAATATTCTATTTTCTTAAAACACAATATTTTCAAAGTCTTCCTAAAATAACTTTTGTAGCGTAAGAGTAA
>NC_030856.1:18796606-18828536 GCF_000208745.1 Theobroma cacao | reverse complement strand
CCCAAAAACTGAAAAATTGCCCATAGACATATTTTTCATCCCTTATACTCATACCATTCTCCAATTTGTCAAATTTGATCTAAATTCTCTCAAAATCTCAAATTTTGTCCGCAAGTGGAAAAATTACAATTTTACCCTTAGATAGTGAAAATTTCGGTTTGACTCTGAATTGATTCTCGAACTCTTAATTATCATTTTGAGTCATCCCTGAACTGTGAAACTCTTAATTTCACCTTAAAATTCCTATTTGAACTAGTTCGAGGCTTAATCGACTTAATGATACCATTAGGGGCAATATCGTCTTTTAATGATTTTTCGAACTTCCTAAATATACAAACATTCTATCGAGCATGTGAATGACATTATAATTATTTTACAAAGCAAGGTTTGACATCATCTAAATCTTACCTCTCTTCCTTAACTTATTTCAATGAGTTGAATTACTAACTTAGAGTCCTCAATTATTTATAAAGGTCTCTAAGCTCATTTTATTAAAATATCAATTTTAACCAAAACACTATATCCTTATGTGAATTGAAATTAAAACAGATTCATTAAGTTCAGCCTCTAATCTAGCTACACATGGCCTCTAGGTATATCCCTATCCTATGCGCAAATCAATTAACATGATCATATGCTATCTCAATTTTTGTCTACATTAAACTCCCTTTCCCAAGTTTGTTTAGGTTCCTAAATTAATTTAATTGGTGATCAGGCAATTAAAAGCATTAAGAACAAATTGGAATAAGCAATTCAAATCTCATTAAAGATAAGCAAGAAATAGATTAAAAATTTAGATTACATGTGAGTTCAATTGCAATTCTAGAAAAAGAAAATTAGCTACTCATAATCGCAAAGACCAATAACATTATATAAAACTCAACCATTACTAGAAAAATAAAAGCTAAGAAATAAAACAAAACAAATATTTGCAACCTTGCTCTCTAAATTTCAGCCTCAACTTCTAGCTTCTTGAATCTCCAAAAGTTGTCTCCTATGTCTCATAAAAATATCCTATTTATACTAACAAACTTAACTTAAAATCTCCCAAGTTAACCTGCTTATTCTAATTGGGCTTAAAAGTGTAATGAGAAGTCCAAATGTCAATTGTTAGCCTTAAAATTGCTATTCATGCAATAGTACACCCAATCATCTTTCGACACAATTTTCTTTGTGTTTGAGGCAAAACTGGGCAAACTGATCTCATGAAAGTTGTAGCTTTGTCTCTTAGCTTTCTAATGGCACAAGAATCGCATCATTTAGAGTTCTGTAGTGCAAGTTATGGTCAAACACTAAAGTATATGCAAGCAGATGTTCGGGTCTTCCATCACTTTACTTCCCAAAATTAAGCCCAATTTCTTTAATTTCTACAAAAATATAAAAACTAATACAAAATAATCAAATTAAAGGAAATAAACATAAAATTAAAATAAATCACTTAAAAATAAACTAATTATAAAAACAACTAAAAATAACTAAATTATAATTGAAAATTAAGGACTTAGCTAATATTTAATAACAAAATTAGACTAAAATAATTCTATAAAATAGAATTATCAACTATCCCCAAATATCTCACATACTTCAACCTATGAGATCAATTGCTTACTTTCAAACTAAGGAGGCTTAACATGTACCAACCTTTAAGCATTGTCAATATCCTTATTCTTGACAATAAAATGACCCAGAGCATATTTAGGAAGAAGGATTGATGCATAAGAATCTCATAATTATAACATTAATAATTTCTTTGCAAGACCATTATGTTCCAAGGACTTTATCTACTTAAGTCTTTCATAACTCTTTATAAATAAACTCATGGATGAAGAAATACCTCATACATTATTAAAAATATCCATAATGTATTTAACATGAAATATGACTAATTAATGTAGTCTTTTATTAGCACAAAACCGATTGGCGTACAAGGCTTACACTAACAATCTCCCATAAGCACTAAAGCCAATCGCCCATGTATCTAATACAAAAAATTCCAAGTGGCAATCATGTTTGTGTTGGGATAGAACTTTAGTGAAAGGGTCAACTAAGTTGTTTTTCGTGGGTACTCTTTTTCTATTAATATCACCTCTCACAATGATCTCCCTAATCAGGTGATAACGTCATAATACATGTTTGGACTGTTGATGAGACCTCGGTTCCTTTGCCGTTGTAATGGCTCTATTTTTGTCATAGTACAAAGTTACAGGATCAACAATGCTAGGAACCACGCCAAGTTTAATTATGAACTTCTTGATCTAAACTCCCTCCTTCGCTACCTTAGATGTTGAGATGTATTTAGCCTAAATTGTAGAATATGTAGTTGTTGCTTGGTTGGAACTTTTTCAATTGATAGCACCGCCATTTAAGGTAAATATAAACCCATTTTACGATTTGCTGTCATCATTATCATATTGGAATGTAGCATCTCCATATCCTTAAACTTGGAGTTTAGCCCTTCCATAGACTAAGAAAACATGTTTAGTTCTTCTTAACTACTTAAGGATATTTTTCATAGCAATCTAGTGACTCTCACTTAGATTTGATTGGTATTTGCTCGTGACACTCAGAGCATACGCTACATTTGGTCTAGTACATAACATGGCATACATGATGGATCCTATAGCTGATGCATACGATATCCTATCCATCCGTATCCTTTGTTTTTGTGTCTTTGGACTCATGTCCTTTGAGAGTTAAATGTCGTTTGACATAGGTAAGTTTCCTGTCTTGGATTCAGTCATGCAAACCTTTTTAGCACCTTGTCTATGTAAGTGGATTAGGAAAATCCTAGCAGCCTTTTTGATTATTGATCCTTATTCCCAAAATATAAGTTGTTTCTCCCAAATCCTTTATAGATAATTGTTTGGACAACCAGATCTTGACAGTCTGTAGCATCGGTATATCATTTCCTATTAGTAGCATGTCATTAACATAAAGTACTAAGAATACAACTGCTTGTCCATTTGCCTTCTTGTAAACACATGGATCATCAAGATTCTTGACGAAATCATACTCTTTAATAGTTTCATCAAATATGATGTTCCAGCTCTTGGACGCTGGTTTTAGTCCATAAATGGACTTTTGGAGTTTGCGTACTTTATGCTATTTTCCTTGGATGTAAAACCTTCAGGTTGTGTCATATACACTTTTCTTGCAAATACCCATTAAAGAATGCTATCTTTACATTCATCTGCCATTTCTCATAATCATAAAATGTAGCAATAGCAAGCAAAATCTGAATAGATTTAATCATGGCCACAGGTGAGAAGCTTTCCTCATAATCGATTCTTTCAAGTTGGTTGTAACCTTTAACAACCAACCTAACCTTGTATGTTTGTACATTACCATCTATGTTAGTCTTTCTCTTAAAGACCCATTTACATCTTATGGGCTTTATCCCTTCAAGTGCATTAACCAAAGTCCATACTTGGTTGACATGCATGGCATCCATCTCAGATTTCATGGCCTCCAACCACTTATTAGAATCAATATTAGATATTACTTCCTCATAAGTAGTAGGCTCTTTGTTAATTGGTAGAGCATTTTTTTCCAACATAAATCTATATTTTTCCATAAGTTGTCTCTATCTTGTAAATCTACGAAGCACTTGTGTTTCTTGAGCATCCAATGCTTCAACTGTCGACTTAGGTTCCATAGGGATGTTAGTTTGTGGTTCTTGAACCTTTTCAAGAATTATCGTACTCCCATTAGACCTTTTAAGTAGAAACTCTTCCTCCTAGAAAGTGGCATGTTTTGAGACAAACACATTTTGCTTGGTGGGATTGTAAAAATAGTATCCTTTAGTTTGTTTAGGATACCCTACAAACTTCCATTTGTCTAATCTAGCTCCAAGCTTACCAGCTGATACACATTTCAAATAAGCCGTACATCCCCAAATCCTTACATAAGACAAGTTTACCCTTTTGCCATACCACATCTCGTATGGTGTCTTATCAACCGATTTGGTTGGAACCTTGTTAAAAAGGTAAATAGTAGTATGTAGGGCATATCTGTTAAAGGATATCGAAAGGTCTGTCCTACTCATCATGGAATGAACCATGTCCAACAAGGTTCGATTTCTCCTCTTAGACACTCCATTATGTTGTGAAGTTCCAGGTTAAGTCCATTGTGATAGAATCCCATGTTTCGTTAGATAATCTAGAAACTCTTGGCTAAGATATTCTCCTCCTTGATCCGATCTAAGAGCGAAAATACTCTTCCTAATTAATTTCTCAACCTTAGCCTTAAACTCTTTGAACTTTTCAAAAGTTTCAGATTTGTACTTCATTAGGTACACATAACCAAATCTAAAATGTTCATCTGTAAACGTAATGAAATATGGATAACCTCCTCTGGCTGGCGTGTTTAAGGGTCCATATACATCCAAATGTATTAGCCCTAACAGCACACCTGTTTTTTCACCTTTTCCAGTAAAGGGAGTATTAGTCATCTTACCAAGGAGACAACATTCACAGGTTCCATAAGATTTATAATCAAATGGATCTAGATAACCTTGTTTATATAACTTGGCTATCCTTGTCTCATTGATATGACCAAGTCTCCAATGCCAAATGCAGGTTTGATTTAGATTATCTTTTCTAGCTTTCTTGACATCTATATTAAGCATTGGGCTATCAAGATCCATAACATAAAGTCCTCTATGACATGTTGCAGATACATAAAAGATATCATTTAGAATGACTGTGTAACAGTTGCCCTTCATACTAAATTCGAAATCATCATTCTTAGCTATGTATGAAATTGAAATGATGTTTCTAGTTAACGCTGGTACACAATAGCACTCTTTTAGGTCCAGCACTAAGCCCGATGATAAAATTAGATTACAAGTCCCAATGGCAACTACTACAATTTTTGCATCATTGTCCACTCTTAGGACTACCTCATTTTTACTAACCCTTATGATATCCCTTAAAGCCTTTATGCAAGTACATAAATGTGATCTACATCTTGAATCTATTATCCAATATTTAGGATTAGTAGTAGAAAGGTTAAGCTCAATCATATTTAAAGTTATCTTTTTATTTGTCAAGATTGCACCCTTCCACATGTTAAGAACTTTTCTCAAAGTGATATACCAGTCCAAACATATTGGGCTGATGCAATCAAGCATACTACGCAAAGTAACAATTATCATTATACCCATTCTAACAACCCATAAATATAGAAAAAGTATTTGTATTAGTCTTTCATGTTATTAAGCAATTTAAGATGAGGTATTAAATCTTACATTGATTCTCCCACTAATTTTTCATAATAATAGCCCTCACTATTATACAAAAATCTCTACTAAGCATTTCTAGCGAGCTAGGATCCCTTTCGACTTATTGCAACCTTGAGTGACTCAACAAATCACAAGAAGCCTAATTGAGTAAATAACATAGTTTATCGATTGCATCTCCATGCAACTCCTAGATCAGTTAGGTGACAACTCCTTATCTAAATGCATCATATGCATTTTGCCCAACTATGCCTCTAATACCATGTGGTTAAGTGTGACACTCCGAACCACACAGCTTGAGTTAAGTAAGACCTACCAATAACTCAAACGTGTCCATGTAAAAGTTTGACCTTGAGTGGCTTAGCAAGTCTCCAATTAAAAGGGTAGCCTAGTAATCTTGTTATATGGTGGAAGGTAACTTAATCATGCGAAGCATGTGACTCAATATTTGTCATGACCCAAATTCGGGGGTCTATGACCGGTGCACAAATCTAGTAGGCAAGCCTATTATACCCGAGCAAGCCTTAGAATTCAAAATCATATAAAATAAGCCAAGGCATTTGATAATCAAATATTCACAATAAAACCAAATTTAATGCATTATTTTTGGCACATAATTCATGCAAATATTCATAAGGCCATACATTGGCCATCAAATCGGGTTTGTACATAACAAACCTTATACAATTCAAATGGCACATCGTGCCTAACATATTTCATAAACTAATCAAACTGGACGACGAAAAGCCCACACAGACTCAGTGAAGTGACATGTTGGGATGGAAACCTACCAGATGCCAATTATGTGTCCATCCAATCAATGACACTTACCACGTAACCCTATAGCTTCTCTTATCTGCACATGGTACAACAGAGAAGTGAGTCATCTAATACTCAGTGAGGGGATATTGTCATAACATAATATTATATATATATATATATATATATATATATATATTATATCTAGCCTATTTAGCCATAATATATTCATATTGAAACATCTCCAAATCAAAAGGTGCGAAGATCATCTTAATATCCTACACGCACAACTTATCATATTAAACCTTACTGGATTACATCTTAACGACGTATTATATCCACAATTCACAAGTTTAGTGTCCTCACATCAATTCAAATCAATTCAAGGCTTAGCTTTAAAGCTGTTATCATCGAACTAGGCTTCATAGGCACACCCTAGTTGCCAAGCACAACCTCAAACCTCATTTACATATAATTTGCATATCTCAAAGCTTTTCATCAAATCTCATCCACAATGGTCATCACATATTCATATTTCAAATCAAATCATGGCATCCTCGATGCATGTTATCATACTTAAATGAAATCAAATGAGTGGTCCTTTCCTAGACATAGTCAAATCACGCTTGGTGGCCAACCGACTGAGAAACAAATCACACACAGGGCAAAGTCGTTGGGCAGAGAAATAGATCATGCATGTGCCGAAGCAACAAGCCGAGGGCAGATCACAAACGTGCTGAAGCAATGGGTAGAGAACAGATCATGCACAACACCAAAGCAACTGGTGGAGAATCATGTCATCGATCGGAGTAATCTCCAGACGTTGCCATCACCCGAAGAAATCACAATGGATGGCATCAAAACACTGAAGGCTGGATTAGTGCCACCGTCCTTACTTATCACCATCCTTACAAGTGCACACATAGTCACAGGGCGTGGGACTCCATTCCACCTCAAGTTAAATCAATGTCCAAAATTCATCCCTCTGATGGAACATAAATCCACAAATCAAGCCATCATGCCTGTAACATTCCATATGTCCACGTCAACTCATATTCAAATTCAACGAGCTTCAGTCACCTCTAAGCTCAGTATAATTCAAAGTGCCTTTAAACCTCTAAGGCATTTTCAAACAAAACATAATCAATCTCTAGGCCCTTATGCCTATAACCCCATATGTGTATTCATCATATTCAATCAAATCAATTGTGGCTTAGGAACCTTATAATTATCCTCAAATCAACCACAAGCATGTGGGCATTCACACATAAATCATGTCCATAAGCAATGATTGTGTAACCTATGGATTTAAAAATGTTATGCCTATGGAAGCAATTTATACAATTTACACAAGCGAAAACTCACAATCATACAACATGCAAATTAAATAATAATTGCATCAATATAAAATAATCAAAAGTAAGAGGTATTACCTACTTTGTGCTAGGAATATATTTGATTTTTCTTTCCTAGTGAACTATGTTAAATTCATCGCATGCTAATTGTTGGAATTCTCAACCAATTTGAATTACCCTTTATTCTTCATGAATCTTTAAATCTCGAGCCTAGAGTGAGCTTGGTGTGGAATACTATTCAAATGGTAATTAGATGGTTTTCTCTCAATTTCTTCTATGGCAATTTTTCTTTATGTGAGGCTTGTAGAAAACTGCTAATACGAGCAAGAAGAAAAGATTAGAGAGAGATATGGAGGAGTTTCGCTATCTAAAAAGATGGTGGCTAGGGTTTTGGCCAAAATCACATATTTATAATGTTATTGTTGGCCCTATAAAAATAAGAGAGATATTTCTCTTTTAAAACTCCTTTTAATAAATTAATTAAAATTAAATTAATATTTTCCACCTACAATTATAATTAAATAATAATTTTTTATTTAATTATAATTTTTAGTCCATTTCAAATTAGGATTATTCTATTTTATTATTATTCATCTTTAGTTAAAAAAATTAATAATAAAATAAGGAAATCTTAATCACACATGGTGTAGTATAATTATCTCATAATTATAATTAATTATAAATAAAGAATTAACAATTTTAATTTTTATATTTATTATTAAATATCTTCCAATATTATTTTTATTTATAAGTCAATAATTATGTTAAATATTTTTGAAAAAAAATTATTTCTATATCAAAATTATTTTGACTTACTAAAAATAATATGACTAAGACAACTCTTGTCTTAATTAAGACAACACTTGGATATTCAAAAAAATTAAGACAACACTTAGTTACCAAATTTGAACATTAATTTGCATAAATAATTAAACACGCATTCCATCTTAAACGAGCTGAATTCTATGAAGCTAAGGGGGGAATTGCATTGGACATAGATATTTCAAGCTCCAATAAATATAGAATTATTTCTTGATCTCATCAAAAATAATTCTAGTTTCTTAATTATAAAATCACTCTACCATAAATTTATAGTTGCACTCTTGGATTATCTACAGTTACGAAAAATATCCAATAAGTAAAATTTAATATTGGCTTGTCCAATTGTGAAACCTTATGTTGTGAACCCTCATAGCCATCCAATGATAAAAGGTGAATTAACCATTTTACCATTTTACCTTTTATGTCAACTTTGTTCCTTAGTCTTAGATTTCTTCAAATTGGTGATCCAATACTCAAGATCTAATCTTTTGAGTATTAATATATGATGAGTAGTTAATTCATCAATCTACTAGCCATAGATTAAATCACCAATCTTCTTGAAATTATTAGAAGTGATGTTAATACTATGAACTCCAATATTTGGATATATGTTCCTAGATGCTCACCTCAATTATAATCCCAACATAATGAGTCTAGATCAAAGTGTTAAGATGATCGTGCCTATGGTATATAAAAGATTATAAGGAGATACAACATGAGTCTACTATCCATTAGGATTACGGTTCTACCATCAGTGAATGCAAAACTGTGAGATTAAGAGTTACGAAAATGTCCTAACTTAAACTTAAGTCTCACATGATTCCAGTTCACTTTATAATGTCATTACTTGAAGTCAACTACTTCGATGATTTGAGACTTATCATTCCCTTGAAGTGAATCATATTCTTTTCATTGGAAGTAATCTGTACACTATAGTCTTAACATAATAAAGTGACCAGTTTTATTATTCAGCTATGAAAAATTTTAGATTCTATTAAAATACATGTCTCCTCTTCATACAAATGTATTTTAATTCCTTGTTAGAATCTTGGCACCTTTATAACTAGATAATAAATGCTTTCTTAAAACAAAAACAAACTCTTCATCTTATTATCAAAATATACTTTCATTACAAATAAAAGTAAATGGAATTGAACATGAGAATACACTTGCTTTCCAAGGCATCATATTCTCAAATTCCTAACACGAGATTAGATCTTTGTGCATAAATGTGTTTGTGTAAACCATGGATTTTAAAAACATTTTCTTTAAGAAAGCAAGCAATCCAAATACATAAGTGGAATTCAGACATCATACTTTTAGCAAATCATGTAATCACATCCATAAAAATAAAAAATCTATAAAGAATGATGAACATACCTTTCGTTGATCCCGTTCCTCAAATTCAGTTCACACTAATAAGCAAAGTGTGATAAATTTGCTCCTTGTTCCCATTTGAACTGGGCAAAATCATAAACATAAGAATTGTAGCACTATTTCTTAGCTTTCCAATGCCTTTAGAATCACATTGTTTGGACCTCCAAAGAGAAATTACCGAAATAGGTTTTTCCTTTACAAAATTCTCAATTATTGGCTCCTAGTGAATTATAGTAAACTCACCATCACACCAAAGATTGACTTCTCAACCAAATAAACTTACCACTTATTCTTCAAGAATGACTTTCATCTTGAACCTTGAGTGGACAAGGTGCGAAATGCTAAATCAAGATGGTAACAATTGAATTTCTCTCTTTTTCTTCTTTAAATCTATGATTGTTTTTCTTGGGACAGGTTTCTAGAAAAATATACCAAGATTGGAGATTAAGAAGAGCCTAAGGAGAGGGGGTAGCTATAGAGGATTTTTGGAGGAACTTTTGGACTTAGGGTTTCGACCTTAAAAGATTATGAAAATTTCTTTTCTTTTTTGTAAAGTGCAGCCAAGACTTTAAGCTTTTTTCTTGGTAAACTCTTCTTTTACTTTTATTTTTAATTAAAAATAAATTCCTATCAAAAGTCCAAGTTGGTCATCAACAAAGTGTTATGGTTGTTCCATACTCCTCCAATAATAATTAAAATTATGATTTAAAAAACAATTTATTTATTCAATTATAATTATTTGCCAAGTCAAAATATGATTCCTTATTGAATAATTATTCTATTCTATTATTGTCTATTTTTAATTAAAAAATTAATAATAAAATAAAAGAATCCTAATCAAACATGGACTTTTATAATTTATCAAGAAATTATGATTGATTATTGAATAAAGAATAAACTATTCAATTCTTTAATTGTAATTAAAATGCTCCAATAATATTTTATCTCACGACAATAATTATTTTAATAAATATTTTTCAATTTTAGACAACTCTTGCATTAAAAAAATATTTATTCATTAAGACAATTTTTAGGCTTACCAAAAAAAAAATATAATTAAGGCATCTCTTGTCTTAAATAACACATATACTCTTCTCTAAATTAAAAGAACTCTTATTTTAATTAAGACAACATATGTACCATGTCTAAATTGAGAGAACTCTTCTCTTAATTAAGACAATATGTAAAATTACCATTTTTGAACATAAATTTAAATAATATGCATTCCAACTTAAATAAGTTTAATTTTACAAAGCTAAGTGGGCAATCTATTTGGACGTAGATATTCCAAACTCCAATAAACTTAGAATTACTCTTAATCTCTTTAAGATAATTTAAGTTTATTAACCATGAAATCACTCCACCATAGATTCATGGTTGTACTCTTGGATTAACTACAATTACAAGAAATGATCCAATATTTAATATTCAATATTGGGTGTCCAAATTGCAAACCTTATGTTGTGAATCCTTATAATCATCCAATGACAGAAAGTGAAATTACCATTTTACCCTCTATGTTAATTTTATCCCTTAATCTCAAAGTTCATCCAATTGGTGATTTAATACTATATAATCTTTTTAATATCAAGATGTGATGAGTAGCTAATTCATCAATCCTTTAGGCTTAAGATTATTCAACAATCTTCCTAAAATCACTAGAAGTATGTTAATGCTATGTACTCCACTTTTTGGATATATGTTCTTGGATGCTTACTTCAATTATAATCTCAACATACGGAGTCTAGATCAACATTATAAGATGATCATGCCATGTTATGTCAAAGATTATAAGGAAATAAAACACGAGTCCACTATCCATCAGGATTTCGATTCTACTATAAGCAAATACAGAAGTTTGAGATGAAGGCTTAAGGAATGGTTAAACTTAAACTCGATTCTCGTATGATTCTAGTTCATATTATAGTGTCATTACTCGAAGTCAACTACTCTAATGATTAGAGACTCATCATTCCCTTGAAGTAAATCACATTTCTTGCATTGAAAGTAATCTGAACAGCATAGCCTTAACACAATAAGGTGACCAGCTTTATTATATGGTTGTGAACAACTTTTAGATTCAATTAAAAAACATGTTTGCTATGTTTGACTCTTCATATAAATATATTTAAATATTTCAATAGAATCATTGTACCTTTATAACTAAAAATAAATACTTACTTAAAACAAACACTTCGTCTTGTTATCAAAACGCACTTTCATTACAAATAAATGAATCAAAATAAACATGAGAATATATTTGTGTTCCAAGGCACCATATTCTCAAATTTCTAATAGTTGATACCTTGTTGAAGTTGGAGTGTTGATTTTTATTGACGAATTTCAACCTTATACTTTGAAGAGTTCTCATATGATGAGAAGTCTGCAACATTTTGAACTGTTAATGCAGGAGATATAATTTGATTGGAACTAAATCTTATGATGATCGTTTTGGGTGTAGCTGAGCCGTTTAGCTATTTCGAAGTTAAACGGACTCCTTTAGCTGAATGGGGGCTTCTTAATTATGTTAGACCTTGGATAGAATTAATGTTATCTAGCTGAAGGTGTTTAATTGGAGGCTGGGTGGTAATTTGGATAGACGTTTGTCTGAATAGGGACAGCTGGAAGTGGAGAGCTTTTAATGTGGAGGATGTTAGAGTTCTAAAGGAGTTCATCTTTGTAATCTAATAATATTCCATAAAAAACTGCACATGATCCTGTAACCCATAACCAATTCAACATAATCTTCTATAGCCAATTGATATGACATTCCCAAACATTCTGTCTTAGTCCTTGCTCCAAGGTTAGATGCAATTACAAAAGTACAACACACTTTAGAATTCCACAAACTCCAAAATATTAAACCCATAGAGAGGGAAAAAGAGTACGCATCTTACATGCCAATAATCTAACCCATCCCACTATCATCTTCTAATTTGCTTGCTGTATAGCTGCTCAACCTTAAGCTGGTAGTTCGTCCACAACTTTCCATAAAATCTAATTCAACGTTTTACTCTTGTTACTCTTGGCAATTAAATGAGCCACACCATTAACCGTCCTCTTGCAATGTAGCACCACATTGCAGTTTAACTGCCTTAGAATGTCAAAGCAGTCTTCGACTATGCGCCCCAACATACAATAGAAATTCTTGCTCTTTACCCAGTAATCATTTGCAAGCAGTCCGCCTCAGCCTCATCAATATGAATTTCCTCCCTGCTGCACACTTTCGAAGCCTATAAAAAAGCCCTCAGTTCTGCTTCAGTCGCACCTTTGATAGCACCCAAATTTGCAGCTCCTGCTAAAACCAGTTTCCCATTGATATCTCGAACAATAAAACCAGCAGTAGCTCTTGTAACTCCATTCTCCTCAATTAACGCAACATCAAAATTTAATTTACATCTTGATGGCAATGTCCAGCTCACATTTTCCTCCACCCATGGTCTTGAGACAGATACCCTACCAGAGTTCGCTATTCAATATTGAGTGCACATATCCATTCCCAATTGTGCAACTTGCAATGGATCAGACCCTTTATTCCGAAATATAAATTTATTTTGATTTTTCCATACTGCCCATAAGATGCAGCATATCTCCTCCATCTTTGTTTTCTTGACTTGCTGCAACAAAACATAGCACCATTCTCTTACCGTGGAATAAATACTTGCCACATTTCTAAAACCCCATTTGGCACTCAACCATACTACTCTTGTAAAAATACATTCCTAAAAAATATGCAAATTTGTCTCTGCAGTTTGTGAACAGAACGGACAAATGGTATCAATAGCAACCTTTCTCTTAGCCAAAGCAACCCTCATAGGTAAGTAACTGTGAAATATTCTCCATATGAAGACTAAGATTTTCCTAAGAACATGTAGACTCCATGTCTTTTTCCACACCTTAGGAGCATCATCATTTGAACTAGCAGAAGCACCAGTATTGCCATCTAACATGCCTAACAACTTATAACCCAACTTAACTTCATAACCACCAAAGGTGATTACTAGTAAACCTCACAAGTCGATCTTCAGGCCTACGATAACTTAATGGCACTGAACAAATTAAAGATGACTTATAAAGAGGGAAACAGGAATTTACCTTATCAACGTCCTATTCTATTGAGTCATGATGGATAAACTCAACCACTTTAGTTGAATCTGCGACCAATGCTGCACATGTAATCACCTTTCTAGGGGTATCATATGAAACCCAGTTGTCTGTCTTAGCCAAAATTTTCTACACATCACCAACCCTCTAATAGGAATCTTTTCGAATTAAATCTTGACTATCTTTAATGCTACACCACAGATAACTTGGATTGGACCGAGTAGATGCCTCCAAGAAACTCTCATAGGGAAAGTATCGAGCTTTTAAAACCTTAAAAGCTATTGTGTTAGTCTCCATCTGAATGTTAAAGTTACTAATGATTGCATGAAGTGAACAAGTCAAAGTATTCGAATGCATTTTGCTTTTTTGTATTGGTATTTTGTAATTATGTTTGCTGTAATCTCTTGTTGTATGTGTATGCTTGCATGTTGTTATATAAGTTTTTGTCTAACACTTGTTTTTGCTTGTCATTACAAGTGTAATGCATGTATTATGTGTATATAAGCCTCCATTAATGCTTCATGAAAATCAAGTTACCAATATATACTTTGCTCTGTCTTGGAAATTTTTGGTTTTGTGATGCCTTTCCTTTCTTAAGCTTGATTATAGCACTAATGATGCCCACCTTGCTTAGTCAACATAGCCAAATTAAAAAATTTGGCATCCCAGAATCCTATACCTTTAGAGTGTTTCTATAAACACATAGACCTCCAATTCTTCCAATGAATCTTGGAATTTTTATCACACCCCCCACCAAAATTTAGCCATAACAGAATCTATTTGCCTACATAGTCGATCAGGCAGTTTGAAGCAATTCATCACATAATTTGGAATAAACTATACCACTGCATTAATGAGCAACTCTCAATCAACAATCAAAAGCATCTTGTTCTTCCAATTAGAAAATCTCTTAAGAACTTTCTCTTTAACATACTCAAATATATGCTTTTTAGACCCTCCACATATAAGAGGCATACCAAGATACTTACCCCCCGCCCCCCCAATTGATCTCTTCTCACTCCCAACAATTGACTGACTATTTTTATATCTTCCTTACTTGTATTTCGGCTAAACAAAATAACAGATTTATCATAATTTATTTCTGGCCTGATGCCAACTCATACTCTGAAAATAAATTTCTCAAATCTTGCATTTCCTGTAACTTTGTTTTATCAAAAATCATACTATCATCGGCAAATAACAAGTGAGTCAAAGTTGGGCCACTTTTCTTAATCTTCAATCTAAAATTATTTCTACTAAATGTTGCTGCATTTAACAAACAAGAAGGGGCTTCAGTAATAATAACGAATAGAGAAGGGGATAACGGATCACCTTGTCTTAATCCTTTTGTAGGCAGAATTTTGCTTCCAGGGGCACCATTAACAAGAACTGAATAAGTGACTATCGTAATGCACTCCATAATCTTGTCAACAAACATTTATGGAAATCCCATCTTAATCAAAATATCATGGACAAAAGGCCACTCTACTCTGTTGTAGGCCTTACTCATATCCAATTTCAACGCAAAGTTGCCAACTCGTCCTAGTCTTTTGTTATGGAGATAATGCACAACCTCATGGGTCAATATGACATTATCAATAATTAAACAACTAGGAACAAAGCACTCTGGCTATCAGAAATAATCAAAGTCAAAATCTACTTTAATTTGTTAGAAATAACCTTAGAGGCAACTTTATATATCCCATCTTCATCAAAATATCATGGACAAAAGGCCACTCCACTTTATCATAGGCCTTACTCATATCCAATTTCAATGCAAAGTTGCCAACTCGTCGTAGTCTTTTGTTATGGAGATAATGCACAGCCTCATGGGTTAATATGACATTATCAATAATTAAAAGACCAGGAACAAAGCACTCTGGTTATCAGAAAGAATCAATGGCAAAATCTGCTTTAATCTGTTAGTAATAACCTTAGACGCAACTTTATATTAGACATTGCATAAATAATTGGTCTAAAGTTACTTACCAACTTAGATGGGCAACTTTTGGAATTAATGCAATATGAGTATGGTTAATTTATCCAAGATCAACTCTTCCTTCCAGAAAATCAATCACAAATCTATGAATGCCACCTCCCACTACATCCCAATACCTCTGATAGAAAGCTATAGGCAATCCATCCGATCAGAGCTTTCAAAGGAGCCATTTGAAATAGAGCTATTCTAACCTCCTCTAAAGAAACATTTACAACTAGATCATCCATCATGTTTTGAGGAACACAAGATTGAATATGCATCAATTCCTTCTCAATTCGACACAAATTAGATGAAGTAAATAGCCGAGCAAAGAAACCATCAATTTCGGCTATATGATAGCGTCTTGAGAATCTAACCATTCACCATCCTCTTTTTAAATTACCCAAACCATGTTCTTCTTTTTCTCTTCGATGCCCTTTGGTGAAAATATTTTGAATTATGATCCCCTACCTTTAGCCACTCAACTTTGGAGTGTTGTCGCCACATCAGCTCTTCTTTTTTGGCCAATATCTGAATCTCCCACTAGACAGTTTTTATTTCATTGATATCCTTCTCATTTTCAGATTCTAATGTCATTTGTAATTCTTCCCTTTTATTTTGAATTCTATCAGCAAACTTTTCATAGGATTAGGATTAGTCGAATTTAAAGACATTTTCATCTGAGAAAGTTTACCAATAAAATTCGAAGTAGTCAACACCAGTGTTCCCCATTCATCTCCAATTAACATCTCATATGTAGCATCATTTAACCATGTAGCCTCAAAGTGGAATCTTCGTTTCCATCTAACACTTCTTTGATGAACCAAGTCAATCTAATAGCTAAATGATTTGAAGCCCCCAACGATTTTGTATAGACCGCACATCTAGGGAAACTATTAATCCAATTAGTAGTAGCCACATTGTGATCCAATCTACATTGAATATGAGCTTCCTCATCCCTATTGTTCCACCAAGAAAACTTAGGACCTTTGAAGCCAAGATCTTTCAAATCACAATTTTGGCAAGCTTCCTTGAAAGCTTGCATTTGACCTTCACTTCGAGCTGCTCCACCACATTTTTCACTATCAAAGAAGATTTCATTGAAGCCACCAAACCACAGCCAAGGATTTTGTGATTGATTATGCAACGTTTGGAGCAAATCCTACCCCAAGGATCTATCTGGAACATTTGAGTACCCATAAAATCCTATCAATCCCCAAACAACATTCCTCAACCGAATCTCTACATTAATATGACTAGAAGAAAATGATTTAACCGTCAAATCTATTCCATTATTCCATAACATTGCACATCCACTCACTCATCCAACTGAATCAACAGAAAAACAAGAATCAAATCCGAATATTATTGAGCCTTTCCATCTCTACACTAAACTTTTTAGTCTGTAACAGAAATAGTACATTGGGATTAAATCTCATTAAATATTTCAGGAGCATCTGAGCCGTAAAAGGGGTTCCCAAGCCCTCTACAGTTCCAACTAAAGAGTATCATTTGATAAAGTGGTGCAGGTGTTGACTTTTTTGCTCAACCGTTGCTTTAATAGAATCTCCCATCACCTTACCTTTCTTCCCCCTCTAGACACCATTACCATTCTATTGGGGGTTTAAATCATGCTAAGATGACTCATACGTAACGGAATATTATTAAAATTTTAATCTCCTAAGCCATGGATCACTTTAATTGAAACTAATCTAGAAAAACCACAAAAGAGATTTTAACATACCTGAAAGTCTGTTTTCTTTGGTGGAGTCCTCCTTGGCTTTTCCTTTATAACTTTTGTATACCGACTAGGACTAATCAAACCATAGCAGCACATTTGTCCTGCCTTTAATGGTGATCCACACAGTTATTTGCCTAAATCTCTTCACTAAGAGTGTGTGAATCCCCAAGCTAAAGTTTGTGCTAGCAAAATCTCAACTTTGAGCTCCTTTGTGTTTCTCTCTTTTTGGTTGTGATCTTATCTCAACACATGAGAAAATAAAATAGAACTCTTATGTATATTCAAGAGGAGACTAAGGGATTCTTTCATAGAGTGAATTGACTTACTTTATATCCAAAAAGGACTGTAAAATGTTGTTGTTTATGAGGAATTTTTGTTATTGTTTTTATCTTGTTATTTAGGTCTCATCGAATTTAGCATGCATAGCATTTATAATATTGCATAAAATAAATCTATCACATGCATTCTACTAGGCTGATTATGGATTTTTATCTAATCTAATTTCCTTGAGCCATTGAAGGAAATTAGTTGGTCAAATCCTAAAGGATTACATACAAATATCACCATATCTTGTTGTCTTGTAATCTTCATGTCTCTTTGGTGCCTTCGTCCTTCATTCTTGGAATTACAAAATTTTCTTCCTAATCTAATCCTATGAATTCTAATTACATATATGTAAAGAAACCTCAAGTTACATTTAAAGGGAGTAAGATGAGAAGAAAATTTTACAACTCCTGAATAAAATACAAGAAAGGCAGGGCACACACTTCCAATTTATAAAATAAATACCAAATACATTTAACCATAACCATCCATGACACATTATAGTGGTCTAAGTCCACAATCATCCTCATACATTCATAATCATATAATGAACATATAAAACTTATGTTTAATTCAAATTGAAGATCTTATATGTCATTTGGAAATAATATTACTCAACCTTTGAAGATATTAATCCAAATAATTTGATGTCCTAATCCCATTACAAGTCTTGTGCCAATTTAGAAGTCCTAGTCCTACTAGGAATTAAATTAAGCATAGACTTTGTAATCCTAAACTTTTAGGATTTGCCGAAATCTCTTCACTAAGAGAGTGTGAATCCCCAAGCTGAAGTTTGTGCTACCAAACTCTCAACTTTGAGCTCCCTTGGGTTTGTCTCTTTTTGGTTGTGATCCTATCTCAACACATGAGAAAATAAAATAGAACTCTTTTGTATATTCAAGAGGTGGCTAAGGGATTTTTTTTATAGAGTGAATTGACCTACTTTATATCCAACAAGGATTATAAAATATCTTAGGCTCATTGGGCCTTTATTTAATACTCCATCAAATCATATTTGATTTAGCCCAATACTTAATTAGATTAAGCCTCTATAAAATCAATTAGATCACATCCAATTGAACTCAAATTATTTTTGACAATTCACCTTATGTGTGTGACCCATTAGGTTCCCAACATGTTGGCAATAAATATAAATTAATTCAATTAAGAATTAATATTTATATTTATAGTTCATGAGTGGCATCTAGCAATACATCATGACCACCCAAATGTCAGGAGAGTCAATATGATTTGACTAACTTTTCAGTGTACAGTATTTCTGTCACGACCCGGAACTCCCATCGAGCCCGTGACAACCGCCGCGACGTCTCGATCGACATTCATTGCCTGGAATGTCAACCGAAACCCCGCAAGGCTTTAATATCAGCTTCTCACTTCCCCTGTGGGTAACTGTTTCCAAATACCACATTCTAAAAGATTTAAAACTGTTTCCAACTTAAACAAATAAAATAATAATTTCCATCTCACAGGGGTATTTTGGTCATTTATCCCAAAAATCTCAAAATCATCTAAAAATATAGTATGTAAGTGGAAAACACATATTTCATAATAAAAAATAATTTGGATGTCTAAAACATTCGTTTAAAATGAAATTATGACTATTATAATAAAATAAAAATATTAAATAAAATATTCAATTTTCACATAAAAAGATATTTTAAGAACACTGCATAAATAATTTTTATAACATAAATGCAAAGTAAATTCTTACATACCGTAATACAGATAACCAAAGTATAGAATTTAATTTACAGTGACACGTGGGCCCACGAATGACCAAAAGTATCAAAAGAAATGAACCTACAGTCTTTGGATGTGGCAAGTTCAGTTGTAATCCTCGCTGATATCAGTTATCTACAATCTATTCTGAGCCTGAAATGGGTGAAAATGAGGGTGGTGAGATTATAAAATCCCAGTGAGTAAACAAACATCACTCAAAATATCTAAAGTCGAGTAAAATGAGACTATTAAAATATTTCATCAAACTGTGATTTATCATCCTTCAACTTATTTCAACCAAATGAAATCAATTTATTTAAAGCAAGTAATTAGTATGGCTTATGAATTTCTTAAAAAGCTTGGCTCATGCCAAAAATTATTATCATACTCAGTTATCTGGGATACCTTGGCCGAGGGCTATCCCAACTGAGTCCGCCAAGGCTATTAGAAAGTCATGTTTTTATTTTGAAAACATAGCCATTCCTTGGCGTTGGCCGAGTTCCCCTTCACGTGGTGGTTTGGCGTGAAGTGAACTCTAAAAGTTATACCTCGGGAGTTACCCTACTCGCCTCTCCAACCGAGGTAAAAATATAACAGGATTCCGTGCCCCTCTAATAGGCTAGTCCACAGAATCCAGCCCACTGCAGCAGGTCAAACCCACCATACAATAAAATTTTGACAGCATGACAGGGCTAATATATTACTACCCAGCCTGCAAGGGTAAAATAAAGCAATTCATACAATTCATAAAAAACACAGCCCAGCCAGTCATGCCAATACAATAACATAAGCCATTAATTCAATTTTAAATTTACAACATATCAGTGGTCTCCAATTACTCTATTTTCAAAATCGTTATTTCGTTTCAAGACAATTTATAAAATATTTTCATTTAAACTCATTTTGTTTACAAAACATAAAAATTTACCATTTGAACTCATTTTCATAAAATTCACCAAAACCGAATAAAAACATACTTTAGATAATTAAAATGATGGTAAGGTTACTCACCGTGTCTAGAGTGGGGATTTTCGAAATACTCAGACTATTGGTCCTCGGGTGCAATTCCCTTGCCTTTATCGGAGGACTCACCACCTTGACACAGTACAAAATCGAGAAATTCACCACATTGGTACTAAATTGAAATTAAACTAATTTAGACTACTAATGCTTGATATGGAATGCAAAAATGTCTAAATTTTTGCCTAAATGCGGTGTTAGCCTATTTCGGTCTTTTACCCGATAAATCGATATACGCGTCCGTTTAAACTCCAAATTAATTTTTTTCAGTTTCTATACCTCAATTGCACCCAAATTGACTTAATGTCCCTCAGTGTGGTGCAAATTATCAGTCCCGATAACAAATTACGAAAATACCCCTAGTGGGTAAAAATTTGTATTTTTGCTCCGAAAATTTCCATTATTTTTCTAGGCTCATAATTCATCATTATTCATCATAATTCCTCAAATAACCATCAAGATCAGCAGCCAATATTCCCCTAGAAAATTCAGCATAATGGGTTTCAATGGGAGAAAATTATATTTCTAGCTTATTTTTGCTATATTTCAATATAACTTAACTAAAATCACTTAATTCAATTAAAATCAACCAAAAATCAAGCTCAAAACTCATCCATGGAGGTTTGGCCAGCATGGGTGTCCATACCCACTTTCTAATTTTGCATGGAAATGAGAAAAAAATGCATGGGTAGTGAAAATCACAAGGAAAATCAATGAAATTTACCTTTTTAATGCTTGATTTCTTGATTTCTCTTGATTTTCCCCAAATTTTTCAGGTAGGATTCTTGTTTTTTTTTTTCCCCTTTTCTCCCCTGGTTTGGACAGCTGAAGAAGATGAGAATTCCGGAATTTTTACCTTTTTAAAGGCTAAAATAATATAATATTATTTTATTCATTTTTTTAATGTTTTATTAATTCCTTAAATTCTAGCCATCCATTTGTTTCCAAATTTTCACCATACACTTGTCCCACATATCCATAGCTTAGATAAAATTCTCAGACTTATCCAAAGTCTTGGTGGAGTAATTTTTAAAATGTACACTTTTGCCCCCGTAAAAGTCAAAAATTACATTTTTGCTCCAAAAACTGAAAAATTGCCCATAGACATATTTTTCATCCCTTATACTCATACCATTCTCCAATTTGACAAATTTGATCTAAATTCTCTCAAAATCTCAAATTTTATCCGCGAGTAGCAAAATTACGATTTCGCCCCTACACTCTAAAAATCACCGAAATTAAACTTTTTCACTACCAAACCCTCAAATTATACTCCAATACTCAAATCGTACTCCAATAAGTGAAATGGGGCCAAAAAAATTCTTTTCTAAAAATTCCCATTATGTCCCTAGGTGGCAAATGACCATTTTGCCCGTAGACAGTAAAAATTTTGGTTTGACTTCAAATTGATCCTCGAACTCCAAATCATCATATTAAACCATTCTGGGACTTTAATATTCTTAATTTCATTTTAAATTCTCTATTTGATCTAGTTCGAGGCTTAAATTAACTTAATTGTACCATTTAGTACATTGTCGTCTTTTAACAATTTTTCTTTCGGGGCTTTCCAAGTATGCAAGCATATTGTCAATCATGTGAATGACATGACAAGTATTTTATAAGGTCGGGCTTGACAATTTCAATGTAATTAAATCCTTTCATCATATATCCCAAATAGATAGAAAGCCTGGCTCGGTGTCTACTTTTTAACTTATCCATATTAGGCTTGCAGCTTCTATACTTACCTATCAAGATTGCCTTGGCCAAGGACTTTTAATCAATATAAGCCAGGAGCAAATGAGATATGTCCCCTTCAAATCACTTGGGGTAATAAATCCTCTCTAAACTACTTATTCATCTTTGCATGCTTCATGTTTAAGCATTTGGTCACCTCTAGACCCATAGAAGTGAAATCAAAGCATGACAATTCACATACAAGATGACTTGATATCACAAGTCTAAGGATTACTTACACTACTGACACATGGGAGTATTTCCATATACACTGGAGTGAAATACCAAATGAAACTCTCATAGCGGGTCATGTTCAATGAACTTGTTTCTTAACAAGCACCCACAAACTATCCCAAAGTATCTCACATACTTCAACATATGCGATCAATTACTTACTTCCAAAGTAAGGAGGCTTAGCATGTACTAGCCTTTGAGCATTGTCAATGTCCTTATTCTTGACAATACAATGACTAGTAACATATTTAGGAACAAGGCTTTGATATATAAGAATCTCATAATTATAACCTTTATAGTTTCTTTGCAAGGCCACTATGTTCCAAGGACTTTATCTACATATGTCTCTCATAACCCTTTATAAATAAACTCATGGATAAAGAAATACCTCATACATTATATAAAATATCTATAATGTATTTAACATGAAATATGACTAATTAATGTAGTGTTTTACAAGCACAAAATTGATTGGCTTGTAGGGCTTACACTAACAATTTCTTCCCCATTTTTATTTTTCTACCTCTCAGATTTTTAGAGCTCAATACTCTGCTTGAAATCAATTGAATTGTGACTTATACTAAATTTTCCTTCCTTAGTTCCACACTGGTATTTTGAGCATCCTTATTGTCCATAGCTTCAAGTTCTTGCACCCTAACAAAACATTGTTGTTGATCGTGACTCACTAATTGTGTATTAACCAAGAATAAATTATTATTGGTTTTGTCATTCTCTCTATGATCAATCTACTCACTTAAATCCTCATTAACACCCTTCCTACCGTTTAAATGTCGAAATCCCACATCATTCCTTGCATCAGACCAGGCTTGATTACAATCATTAACAACATCTTCAACAACATTTCAAGATTTTATACCTTCCACTATATCAACCCGACTACCCAATTCATCATTACATTCTGCCCTTTTGCTGCTATGTCCACTAGTCTCATCATTAGACACTTATTGCTCATCATTTAAATTCTTTTGATTTGTTTACTTCTATATCCACCCAAATTATTACTAGAAGATGCCAATGAATTATGTCCATCCAACAAGAATTCATCTACCATTACATTTGTGAATCGGTGTCCTTTATCTTTCCCCTTGTGGTTACTTGAATTCCTTACATCTCATATGTGCTATTAGTTGCAATATTCTACTTGTTATGAGTCGTACCCTGTATCATAGTTTCTGGTGGCATTCTTTTCGGCATCGCTAGTAGAAAGGGACCATATTTGTTCAAGATTTCCTTACCTAATTCATCCACCTATTGATTCCTACAATTTGTGTCATTATGCCCCATCACTCCACACCTGTAACAAAACCTGGGGAGTTGTTCCTATTGAATTTTAACCCATCAAGTTTGATTATCATCATCCACTAGCATTACACCCCTTTTCAGTGATTTCGATAGGTCCAGAATAACCCTTATACTCATAAACCTTTGCCTTAGATCACTGTCATCCCCATTGACCTTGACAAACCTACCAACCATATTCCTAATAGCCTTAGCCATCACACCATTCATCAATTTCAACGAGGCCATTACAATTTGTATCCAAAATTCCTCCATATTAAATTCCATCTTAGTACGATCCATACAGTCCTCTTTGAAATCCATCAATACCAGCAAGTTCCAATCAAAGCACCGCGGCTTCCCCATTAAAACTCAATCATGATATCTCTTGTAGGTAATAGTAAACAAATATTTATTATCAGCAATTTTTTTCCTAAATAGTTGGCCATTCAACCTCCACAGATTTCCCAATATCCTTATCAAAGCATCATTGTTTATAAATTTTAGTTCCCACATCAATCCTAATAGACAGAAATCTCCTCTAGCTTGAGTTGTTCTCTCATCTAAATCAGAATGGATCTTCTATGTGCAAGTCTCATCCTCCATTAGATGGTGTCCCTTTTACTTAAACTCCAATTCTTCCATACCAACCAATACTAGATTCGTTAATAAGAACTAGAAAATTAAACAACTAATAACTGAAAGCCAAGCTCTGAAAATCAAAATGTGACGGCTACCTTAACTCTCAACCCACAACTCCCATAAACCCTAATTTAGAGAGACTTTTTTTTCTTACTATTTAAATTAGATATGTAAGAAATTGTTAATCCTGTGTTGATGATATATTAATCATAGGGAATGGCAATGAAATTATGAATGACTTCTTGTATCTGTGCTGTTGATTTAATACATGTAAGTGCATGTGGCCATTCAAGTAATATAAAAGTAAATTGAGTATCATTTCCCATAGAGATTTGCACCCATTTTCACTAAGTATTAAATTTATAACAAAGTTGATCTTATCTAAGCACTTGATTTTAAATAGTTGATTAAACTAACAGAGATTATTAATGTCATAGCCCAAATCCCAAGCCATGACCAGTGCATGGGCCCAATAGGCATAGCCCATTAGGCCTAAGCAAGCCTTTTTATATAAACTTGTTCATTAGTCCATCTGTCGCCCATATTTCTCTAAAATCCACAGTTCGTAATTTTCAATAATAATTCCTTCAGGAATCAATCGTGACAACCAAGAATATATCATTCTCAAATAGTATTATCGCATGCCAGCCTATGGCGACAATATTAATCAAACCACACATATAATGTTTACAACAAATCTAACAATTTACATTTAAACTACCATATACACATACAAAGACCCTTGACTACCAGCGGAGTGACTCTGGGCGTGGGTGCTTGTGCAACCTCAACCTCCATAGATGCGTAACTAGAGGTAGTGTCACGACCCGGAACTCCTCTCGAGCCTGTGACAACTGCCGCTGTGTCCCGATGGACACTCATTACCCGAAATGCCAACCGGAACCCCGCAAGGCTTAATATCAGTTTCTCATTTCCTCGGTGAGTAACCGTTGCCAAATATCATGTTCTAAAAGATTTTGAGCCATTTCCAATTTAAAACAGATAAAATAAAAATTTTCGTCTCACATTGGCATTTTGGTCATTTTTCACTGAAAATTTCGAAATCAGCTAAAAATGTAGTAAGCAAGTACAAATCACATAATTCATAATCAGAAATAAGTTTAAGCATCTAAAACCTTTATTTAAAATGAAATTATAATTGTTTGAATATAATAAGAAGGTAAAACAAAATATTCAATAAAATATTTTTATTTTCTTAACAAATAGTAATTTTAAAGTTATACATAAATACATTTTGTAGCGTAAAAACAAAATAAATTCATTCATACTGTAACGCAGTAAACCAGAGTATTTAAATTAATTTAATTTACAATATCAAGTGTGCCCATAATTAACCAGAATTAAGGAAAACTGTGAACCTACGGTTTGAAGAACGCAATCCAATGGAAGCCCTCGATGGAATCAGCTATCTATAGCCTACTCTGATCCTGAAATGGGTGAAAATGAGGGTGGTGAGATTATAAAATCTCAGTGAGTAAACAAACATCATTTAAGTCAGCTAAAGCAGAGTAAAAGGAGACAATCAAAACATCCCATCATATTATGTATTTCTCAATTTGAAAATTTCATCCCAACCCATGCAAATGGTTGTATTTCATTTAATTTCTCATTAAGGCTTATGACTTCCATAAACATTTGGCTCATGCCATCAAATAGTACTTGATGACACCTTGATCAGAGCCGTACACTCGAGCCCGCCAAGGCTGTTAAAATTTTGTATACACGTAAAACATATTTTTAGTTTAAAAAAAACACAGTCGTTCCTTGGCATTAGCTGAGTTCATCATCACGATGTGGTTCGGCATGACGTGAACTCTATCCATACCTCAGAAGATACTTTACGTGCCTCTTCGACCGAGGTACATATATATATATCCAAATTCCGTACCCCTTTAATAGGTTGGTCCACAGAACCCGCCCACTGTAGCAAGCTAAACCACCATACAATAAAATTCAATAACATGATATGGCAATTATTGTAATTCACAGCCTTTCAAGACTAAATACACATTTCATATGTTTCAGCACAAATACCAATTCAGCCATTCATGCAAATATTGTCATAAGCCATTTGATTCAAATCATAAATTTACAACATAACAAGTGGTCTCCAATTACTCTGTTTTTCAAAATCATTATTCAATTTCAAGACAATTTATAAAATCTTTTCATGTAAACACATTTTGTTTGTAAAACACAAAGATTTACCATTTAAACTCATTTTCATAAAATTTCACTAAAATCGAATAAAAACATACTTTAGATAATTAAAATGATGGTAAGGTTACTCACCTCACAATAGCGGGATTACTACGTCGCTATTGATTAGTATACGCGTACAATTAGTCCTAATTGCCAATCATATACTTCGTTCGACACGCTTCCACAACAACTTTCCTAGCAACAATTTAAATCCAATACATTTAGTGCATCCATTCCACTTCTCTCTCTCTCCCATTCTATCATAAATTCACTCACCTAATTCACATCTTAATACATATTTACTATAATTAATTGCATCCTTTACTCACATAATTCTTTAGATTATTAACGTCAGTAACTTATTTATGGTATTAAGTGCCTATTTCAACCTTTTAAGCAACTTAAATTTACTTCATATCACCAGCTAACCAATGTATAATTAAATAAAATGAGTTAGCCTCCATATAGTCCAAGTTCACAATAAGCCATGGAAAAAAGTAAAGAAATTTTACCCAATTAGGCTAGGTTGGCCCAAGTCTCCACCTTCCTTTTCTTTTGGACTTTTCTTCCTTTGTTGTTTTTGGGCTCCTTTATGATCTCTCTTCAACTTATTTCTGTTGGGCCATGCCCATTTTTCTTTCTTGTTGAGCCATGCCCATTTTCCTTTCTTGTTAGGTCATGCCCATTTTCCTTTCTTGTTACTTTCTTTTCTTTTCTTTCTTTCTTTCTTCCACCGTCCAGCAGCCCTTGCTTGGCTTTCCTTTTCTTTTCTCACATGCATAAACTGTCCCAAATTTCTTCCCCTCACCACTGGCCACACTTTCTTGCCTTTCAACCTTCAATTTTCAGCAGCTAAAACTGCTCATATTAGCTTCAGAATCAGCAGCTAAGCTACTCTATTTCTCCTCAAAAAAATCAGCAGTTAAGCTGCACTTTTGTCTCCAAAAATTAGCAGCCAAAACAACAAGGATTAACAACCAAAACAGCACCTTAAAACCTTCAAAATCAGCTGTAAAAATCTGCACTTTTCAACCTCCAAAACCAGTAGCAAAGCTACACTTTTCAGCCCCCAAAATCAGCAGAAAAATAGCTCCTTTTCCTCTCTAAATGGCAGTAAAATCGCCCCCCTTAACTCAGCTTGTTTAGCCTTCCTTTGCTTCCTTTCTCTCGACTGCTTTTTTCTTCTTTCTTTCTTTTGTTCTTTTGTTTTTTTTTACTCTCCCTCACAGCCAACTTTTCTCTTCTTCTTTGTCTTCTTTACTTAGCTTATTCAATTATATATATATATATATTATTCTTTCATGAATNTTATATATATATATATATATTTATATTTTTTTTATTTTTTCATGAATCTTTCAAATTGTTCCAACATGACCAGCCCCTCACAATTTTTTTCTTCCTTCACCATTTTGCTCCACATGGCCGGCCCCCTCCATCTAACAAAGTAAAGAGTCTTTGACTCTTTTTATTGACCACATGGGCGGTTGCCCATGTTGGTATTCAAATATATATATATATATATACTTATATTATTATTTCATTATTTATTTATTTTATTTCTTCCATTAATTTCACTACATAATCCTTCAATCTTTATGTTTTAAATTCGATCTCTTTGATGCGTCTAAAAATTTCAATTTTCATTTAACTTCCTTTCTCGATGCATGTACCACAGAAATATAAAAATTGAACCTCAACGCGATATTACCACAATATTTAAATATTTACTTATCTGTGTTGGTTCAACTTAACAAAACATGCGTATTTTACTTTTGTCACTCATTTCTCCAAAAATTCACTTGTATTTCTTCTCCCCCACTCTGATCAACCATATGATCCTTTTTCGTGATTGATTTCGACATCCGGCTAAATATTAATATTTTAATATTATTTTATTAATAAAATATTATTTTATTCTAAAAAGTTTATCTTGTCTCCTTGGTACCCAAAATACATTATTATGCCTCAATTGACTTCCGAATCACGCTTTTTAGCTTACAAATTCTCCTCCGATAAAATATTATTATTTTATTATTATTTTCTCGCGTGCGGATCATTTTATCCTAAACTACTCCTTTCGTCTTTCATCACTTTTAAACATTATAATTGACCTCAATTTGCATCCGATCAACTTTATTAATCACCATATCAAAGTATGGGGTATTTTAGGTAGATTGATGAGTGCATCAAATTCACATATTTAATGGGAGATTAAATACCTAATTAGTCTAAGTTAGACTAGATTTAGGATCGAATTTAGGTATTTTTATTTATTTTATTAGCTTAGTTTAATTTATGTTTAAATGTTTATTTTAATTTAATGATGTTATTTTTACATTATTTATAATTATTTTATGCTTTTATAGGAGTAGGATCAAAAATAATTTCAATTGGTGAAGAAAGGTGCATAATGGACTGTTTCTCTATTTGCATATCTCCCACTGTAGAAGTCCAAATTACATGATTTTTAGACCATTAGAAATCTAGGAGGCAGAACTACAATTTTGATGTTTACCACTTTATCCAATACTGATCGAAAAGTGGTCAAAATCTTTGTCAAAGTGAAAGCATTGCACCAGAAGAACAAAAATGGTCATTTTTGTAAATTACGTGAAACTTTGATTGACTTTAGAGATAAATATCTAAAGTTCCAGCACCTTCTTCATCTTCCTCTCATTTCTTTTCTCCTTTTTTGCAAAACTTTTCATCCTCCATGAAAAGAAACCTTAAAACCTCCGTAACCTTCTCATACTAACTCCAAAATTCATGTTTTTGCACACTTTTTCATAGGATTTTTCGTTCTCTTTCACTTTTTCACCTCAAAAACCCTCAAAAAAAATTTTTTCTCTACATTTTCTCTCACTAGCAGAACATTTTTAGAGAGGAAAACTCTTAAAATTAGCTTAAAAACTCTTGAAGGAGTTTTCCCCTTTTAATCCTCACTAAGAAAATTCTACTACAACTCCACCAAGGTGAGAAATGAGTTAGGGTTGATTTTAAGTTGTTAAAGATGGCTAATAATTAGATTTATGGGCTGTTATATTTTTTATGGTTATATTGTTTGTAAGAGGTTCCAATGAGGCCCCACATGTCCATTTGGAGCATTAGTTGAAGTTAGAGTCGATCAAAAGAATCAACAAGGACAAGTGAGTGAACTTGTATTAAATTATTTTTGGAAAATACTTATGTGTTGAGATGAAGCACTTAAATGATTATATTTGACTTTTTTTCTCTAAATCATGCTTGGGAACAAGCCCTTGATGAAACGTTTTATGTTATAAAATGTGTAATGTGATGAACCCATGTGTTCTTGTTGGTCCCAAGTAAATGTACTAGAGGGGGGTGAATAGCACTTTTTGGCTCTTGGTAAGATGAGGAACAAATTTGAAAAGCAATGAAAATAAAAACAGAGTAGACAATGCACAAGAATTTAGAGTGGTTCGGTCCAAGACCAACATCCACTACCTTGATTATTCAACCAAAGATTTTCCAAACTAATCCATTATGAACGGTGAAATTCACAAGCTTTCACCGAGTTTTTACAATGGCTTTTACCAAGCTTAGCCAAAACCTTTCACAATAGTTTTTACCGGGATCAACTAAAACCCAACACCTAACTTTTCAAGGCTAAGTTAGAACCTAGACTCAATCAAGCAATTCTAGCTTGAATCAATCCCTTAGAGTGACTCGCTCACTCTAAGAATACAAGGAGAGAAGTGATAAAAGTGTACCTATGATCACAAGGTTGATCTAAGTGGTACCAAGTGAAGTGCAGTTCACAATTACAAGGATAGCAGTTGAGTGCAGTAAATGAGCAGAGAATATTTTCTAGTTTTTGAGCTTTCTTGTGTTCCTGGAAGCCTTCATTACATTTCTAGCCATTGGATGTCCCTTTTATGCTTGGAAAATCAGCTCTGAAGTGTGTTAGACAGTTTCTGACCATTGGAAACAGTTTTGTTGCAGTTTTAGCCGTTAATCTGTCTTCTAGTGCACAATTCAAATTTTTTTAACAAAATGCTCTTAGTCGACTAACTTATGTCTTAGTCGACTAAGTTGTCTCTGTTTTTTGTTTCCAGCTTCTGGTAGTGAGCACTTAGTCGACTAACTTATTTTTTGGTTGACTAAGTTGGTTTTGTCTTGAAGTCCAGATTTCTGGCAGTAGCTTTTTAGTCGACTAACCCATTCCTTGCTCAACTAAGTCTTTTCTGTCTCTCAATACTCTTCAGCCTGCCAACTTCTGGTTTAAATTTTAGCTTACTAATTCTTCATTAATTGACTAAGGGGCTTTTGTCTCATTGATCAATTGTGACTTTCTTATTCCTATGCTCTTTGATATGTGCATTTGAATGATTGATTAATTATTTGGATACAATTTTTGTTCTGCACACTCAAGTAGAGATATTAGACACAAATGAATGGGAATGTTTTATTATAATCAAAAACTAATGGAGCCAACAGTTCCTATATTTTGATGATATATATGTTATGCTTTGAATGATAATATTGTGTGATAATTGTAACCACACGTGTGTGGTATGGGAGTGCACATGCCAATGATGATGGGTGATTCCAGCTATGTGCGATGTGGGAGTGCACATGAGCTGATGACCGGTGGATAATGATTCTAGCTATGTACGATGTGGGAGTGCACATGAGCTAATGATCGGTGGATGATGATTCCAGCGAGAATGAATTTTCGCTGTAGCGAAATTCGAACAAAGAAATTTTTTTGAACCTCCTAAGAGTTTCTCGCTGCAGCGAAATTTTGAGCACAGATTAAGTGAACCACCCGAGACTTTCTCGCTACAGCGAGATTCATTTTTACTGCAACAAGAATTAGGGCTGATGAAATTAAGGGGGGGTTTTGCTACATTGAAAATCCGTTTTGTTGCAACGAAAATCAATTTGAAATTAGTTAACAATTTCCAACACTTGACGATCAATACAATCACATCTTATTTCCTTATCCTTTCTATAGCATATATAAACAGTTTTATAGCATGTATGATCATCTCTATAGCATATATGTAAAGCATACATACACCCATCGGTATCAGCTCATGTGCACTTCCACACCGCACATAGCTGGAATCATCATGTGCACTCCCACACAGCACAGCAAACATATATACAATCCCCGGTCATCAGCTCATGTGCACTCCCACACTGCACATAACTGGAATCACACCATGTCATCACCAACATGTGCCCTCGCACACCGTACACACTCGGTTATAGTTACCGCACAATATTACTGATCAATACATATCATATATATATATATATATATATATATATATATATATATATATATATATATATATATATATATATAT
>NC_030856.1:18762918-18796579 GCF_000208745.1 Theobroma cacao | reverse complement strand
TATAATATATATATATATATATATATATATATATATATATATATATATATATATATATATATATATATATATATATATATATATCAACATAACATAAGTGCACACGGATTCATCACAGTCATATTCCACAACGCAAAAATGTTTCCTTAAGGGCTTGTTCCCATGCATATTTTAGAGAAAAGATCGATCAAATATTTTAAGTGATTCAATCAAGCTTGTATGCACTTATCCCCAAAACATTTTAATGCAAGTTCACTCACTGTTTTTGTTGATGCTTTGATCGACTCTAACTACGTCTAATGCTCTGGATGGAGATGTAGGGCCTCGTTGGAACCTATCACACACAATAGCATCACACCAACCAAAATTCGCATTAATAAAATTCTAAAAGCCATTTCCTAAATCAAGTTCTACTAGTTATTCTTAACTAGCTTCCAATTACCATTAAATGGCTATTTCTTTACTCTACTCTAATCACACTAAAAAAATATATAAACAACTGTTGGCTCCATTAGTTTTTGATGATAATAAAACATTCCTATTTATGTGTGTCTAATATCTTTACTTGAGTGTGCAGGATATTAATATATGAAATTAATTTATTAACTCTTCAAAGAGTAATTTTTGAAAGAAAAAGAAGGATAAAATCAACAAGATGTAACTGTCTAACAAAGAGGAAGCTTATTGGTGAAACAAGGAAGAATGTTGGTTGATTAAAGTTTCAAATTGGAGAAATGGCGAGTTGAAGAGTTTGAGAAACATAATCAACTTAGTCGACCAAGACAGTCGACTAACTGTTCTCTGCCAAGATCTACAAACTAGAAACAGAATCAACTTAGTCGACTAAGTCAGTCGACTAAAAGCTCTTTGTCTGCAATTTGAATCAGAGCACTACAAGATAGATTAACGGTTAGAACTCATCCTCAACCGTTTCCAACGGCCATAAACTACCAAACTACCATCAGAGTTGAATCTCCAAGTATAAAAGGGTCTTTCAACAATTAGAAAGAAGTTTTTTGAAGCCTTGAATGAGATTTGAGCTATAGAAAGTAGAAAAACCAGAAAAGCTTCACTGCACTTGTCTGCACTTAAATGCCTACTCTTTGCATTTGTATTTAGCACTAAATCTTGTACCAATAAGATCAACCAGTGATCATAGGTACTTTCTTTTACTACTTCTCTTGTATTCTTAGATTAAGGAAGTCACTCTAAGGGGTTATTCAAGCTTGGGATAGCTTGATTTTTATAGGTTGTGGTTGAGCCTTGGAAAACCACCTTTGGGTTTTAGTTGAGCCCGTTAAAAACTAGTGTCAAAGGTTTTGGCTAAGCCTGGTAAAAACCATTGTTAAGCTTAGTGAAAGCTTGTGAATTTCAACGGTCTATAGTGGATTTGTGGGAAAATCCTTGGTTGGATAATCATGGTAGTGGATGTAGGTCTTGGACCGAACCATTCTAAATTGCTATGCATCTTATACTCTGTTTTTATTTTCTTAAGTTCTGGAAATTAGTTTCCAATATCATTAAGAGCCAAATTTGTGCTATCCACCCCCCTCTAGCACATATTATCGGGACCAACAATTGGTATCAGAGCTAGTTCCCTGTTATTAAGGCTTAACATCCTTAGGGAGGATCCATATGGCTCTCCAAAAATTGGTAGTGGCTGAAGGACAATCAACAAACAGACCACCTCTGTTTGATGGCTTTAATTACCCTTGTTGGAGCACTAGAATGTCAATTTATATTAGAGTTATTGACTATGAAATGTGAGACGTCATAACTGATGGACGCTTTATGCCCTCAACCGTGAATGTGGTGATAAATGAGTTAATGCCCAAGCCAAGGTCTGAATGGATTGAGGCTGAAACTATGAAAGTTCAAATAAACTTTAAGGCTGTCAACAAATTGCATTGTGCATTAACCCCTACTGAATTTAACAAAGTCTCAAGTTGTACAACAGCTAAACAAGTGTGGGAAAAACTTAGAATAATCCATGAAGGGACTTCTCAAGTAAAAGAGTCCAAAATTGCTCTCTTAATACATAGTTATGAAATGTTCAAAATGGAGCCTGGTGAAAACATCACCAGCATGTTTGATAGGTTTACAAACATCACAAATAAACTAAGTCAGCTAGGCAAGCCTATCCCTGAACATGAATTAGCTAAGAGACTACTTAGGAGTCTACCAAAAAACTGGAAGCCTAAAGTGACTGCCATTAGAGAGGCTAAAAATCTGAACATCATCACACTTGATGAGATTTATGATTCTCTTCTTACTCATGACCTAGAGCTTAAGGAAGAAAAAAAAGAAGACCGAAGGGAAGCAAAGGAAAAGAAAAAAAGTATTGCACTTAAAGCCAACATCCTTGAAGAAGAGCTAGAAGAGCTTTCTTGTGATGATGATGAAGAATTGGCTCTGGTTGCAAGAAAATTCAGAAAGCTAATGAGCAAAAGAAACCGAAGGCTAGCTAGAAAAGGTTTCAAGAAAGACCAAGGTGCTTCATGGAAAATAAGGAACAAAAATGACTCCAACAAAAAAGAGGAGATGATCTGCTACGAATGCAAGAAACTTGGTCACTTCAAGTTCGAGTGTCCATTGCTGAAAGATGAAACTCCCAAGAAAAATAAGCAATCCAAGAAAGCAATGGTGGCAGCTGCATGGTCGGACAGTAACACATCAAGCTCTGAATTTGATGATGAAAAATCTGAAGAAAGAGCAAACATCTGTTTAATGGCACAAGAGGATGAAACAAAGGTATCCTCATCCCCCTGCATTAATTCTTATGATGATTTACAAGATGAGTATGAGTGCCTTTATGATGAATTTGAAAAACATTTTTCAAAATATAAATCATTGAAGAAAAAGACTGCATTACTTGAAAATGATTTGGAACAAATCAAATAAGAATTTACTTCTATTTTTTAGTAAAGAAATATTTTGCAAGTTGAGTTAGAACACTCAAAAATAGACTTTGAGGTTTTAAAACAACAACTAGAAAACAAGTCTGAAGCGTTGCAAATAATTCATGATGAAAACACAGGTCTTAAATGTTTGAAAGATGAATCTTCAAAAAGAGATGTATACCACAATAAAAATTCAACTAAAGCATTACCTAGATGTTATAATTGTGGTAAACATGGTCATTTATCATATGAGTGTTTTAAGAAAAGAATAGTACAAAAAGTTAAGAAAATCTGGGCTCATAAGAGATCCTTTGTTGCAACTAACACTCAAGGACCCATCAAAGTATGGGTACCTATAAAGAAAAACTGAAATTCTTTTTGTAGGTTGAGCTGGACTTAAATGAGACATGTTCAAGAGCTCAACTCAGGAAGAAACAGCCTTGGTACTTGGACAGTGGCTGTTCACGGCACATGACAGGACATAAAATGTTGTTTGCTCAGCTGGATAAGAGAAATGGAGGAACCGTATCCTTTGGAGATGATTCAAAAGGTAGAATCCATGGTATAGGTACGGTTGGTAAGAATTTCCAAACTCAAATCAGTCATGTGTTGTTGGTTAAAGGCTTAAAACATAATTTACTAAGTATTAGTCAATTATGTGATAAAGGATTTAAGGTATGTTTTGATTCAACTAAGTGTGAAGTGATAGATATGAGTACAAATAAAATCTGATTTATAGGAAAAAGATTGAAGAATATGCATGTGATTTTTCTTGAAGATCTTGAAGTAAATAGTGAAGTATGTCTTGTTGCAAATGCTGAAAATGATAGTTGGCTATGGCATAGGAGATTAGGACATGTAAGCATTATACTATGTCAAAATTAATTAAGAAAAATCTTGTTACTGGACTGCCAGAGTTAAAATTTGAAAATGATAAGATATGTGATGCTTGCCAACTAGGAAAACAAGTTAAGACATCCTTTAAGACTAAGAAGTTAGTTTCAACATCAAGACCTCTTGAATTGTTACACATTGATCTATTTGGTCCAATAAGCACAACTAGCTTAGGAGGAAAATCTTATGGCTTTGTGATAGTTGATGACTATTCTAGATATACTTGGGTTTATTTTCTTGCTCATAAAAATGATGTTCTACAAGTATTCTTAAGTCATTGTAAGAAAGTAGAAAATGAAAAAGGACTAGCCATAGTTAGCATAAGAAGTGATCATGGAGGAGAATTTGAAAATAATGAGTTTGAAAAATTTTGCAATGAAAAGAGGTTGGATCACAATTTTTCTGCACCTAGAACACCCCAGCAAAATGGAGTTGTAGAGAGGAAAAACCGAACCTTGAAAGAAATGGATAGGACCATGCTATGTGAGAACAACCTACCTAACTATTTTTGGGCTGAGGAAGTAAATACAGTAGCTTATATTCTTAATAGAGTCTCAATAAGACCCTTGATTTCAAAGACTCCATATGAACTTTATAAAGGTAGGAAACCAAATATTTCTCACTTTAGGAGTTTTGGTTGCAAATGCTTTGTACTGAACAATGGAAAACAGCCCCTAGGGAAGTTTGATGCAACGAGTGATGAAGCAATATTTTTAGGATATGCTTTAAACTCAAAGGCCTATAGAGTTTTTAACAAAAGGACCTTGACCGTGGAAGAATCAATTCATGTAGTTTTTGATGAGTCAAATGCTTTACAAAAAGAAGTTCATGATGATGATGATGATGTAGAAGTCCTAGAAAAACAAATGGAAGAAATGAGCTTAGAAAACAACAAAAATAATGAAGAAAGCTCACCTAGAAGAGAAAATGAAACTCCACCTTTAGAAAATCTACAAAGAGCAAAAAATTAGCATGATGATCTACCAAGGAGTTGAAGATTTGTAAGAGATCACCCACAAGACCAAATAATAGGTGACATTTCACAAAGAGTTAAAACTAGGAAAGCAACTAGAGAAACTTGTGAGTTTTCAACTTTTATATCTCAAATTGAACCTAAAAACCTTGAAGAAGCTAAAAAAGAGGAAAGTTGGATAATGGCCATGCAAGAAGAACTTGATCAATTCACAAGGAGTCATGTATGGTCATTGGTACCTAGACCTTCAAATCACCCTATTGTTGGTACAAAATGGGTATTTAGAAATAAGGTAGATGAGCAAGGAAATGTAGTTAGAAATAAAGCTAGGTTGGTAGCAAAAGGATACAACCAAGAAGAAGGAATAGATTATGATGAAACTTTTCCTCCTGTTGCAAGGATTGAAGCCATAAGGTTGTTGCTAGCTTTTGCATGTTTCATGAATTTCAAATTGTTCCAAATGGATGAAAAAAAGTGCATTCTTAAATGGATTAATTCAATAGGAAGTATATGTAGAACAACCACTTGGTTTTGAAGACTTTGAAGAATTTGATCATGTTTTCAAACTTCATACAGTCTTGTATGGATTGAAACAAGCTCCTAGAGCTTGGTATGAAAGGCTTTCAAAATTTCTAGTAGAAAAAAGGTATGATAGAGGCAGCATCGATACTACATTGTTCATAAAAAGATATCTAAATGATTCAATTATTGTGCAAATATATGTGGATGACATTGTATTTGGTGCAACTAATGAGGCTTTATGCAAAAACTTTGCTAAGGAAATGTAGGGTGAAATTGAAATGAGCATGATGGGAGAGCTGAAGTACTTCCTTGGTCTTTAAATAAAACAAAGTGAGGAAGGAATCTTCATCAACCAAGAAAAAGACACTCATGATATGCTCAAGAAATTTGATATGCTAAAGCTGAAATCAACTTCCACACCAATGAGTCCATCCACCAAACTCGACTTAGATGAAAAAGGTAAGGATGTAGATCAAAAGCTCTATAGAGGTATGATTGGCTCTCTTCTCTACTTAATAGCAAGTAGACCAGATATTTAGTTTAGTGTGTGCTTGTATGCTAGATTTCAGTCACAGCCTAAAGAAACACATCTAACAGCTGTTAAGAGAATTTTTAGATACCTCATAGACACTCAAAGACTAGGAATATAGTACTCTAGAGACTCAACTCTTAAATTAGTTGGATATTCAGATGCTGACTTTGCTGGCAGTAAAACTGATAGGAAAAGCACTAGTGGAACATGCCAATTTTTAGAAAGCATGCTTGTATCTAGGTCCAGTAAGAAGCAAAATTCAGTGGCACTATCTACAGCAGAGGCTGAATATGTATTATTAGAAAGTCGCTGTGCACAAATTCTTTGGATCAAGTAACAATTAAAAGACTATGGAATAATTATGCATAATATACCAATATACTGTGATAACACAAGTGCAATCAATATATCAAAAAACCCTGTGCAACAGTCTAGGACAAAGCACATTGAAATTACACACCATTTTATTAAAGACCATGTAGTGAAAAATGACATTAAGATAGAATTTATGAATACTTTACATCAATTAGCAGACATTTTTACCAAACCTCTGAATAAGGATAGATTCTGTGAGATTAGAAGAAATTTAGGGATGATTAGTGTGAAGAATTGTAAGAAAACCTTTGGCTCTCACATAGAAAACAAAATACATTCAGTCGACTAAGGATTTCTTAGTCAACTAAGAGTGGCCTGACAGCTTTAAATAATAAGACTCAGTGAGTTTAGAGAAAGAAGAGTAAAAAGTGGTAAAAATTTGGGTTTACCTGGTGCAAAAAGAATGAAGAAATACTACCAAAGGTAAATAATCAAACTTTTAGAGGGAAATTTAAAATTATGAAGAAATAAAAGTAGGGCAGTACTTAAAGGAAGGTGAGTAGTTTTTCTGAGTAATAACTGCTAACTACCTCTTCTTTCCTCTCCCTTGAAACCCGTTACTTTAAAAAGAAAAACCTAAATCTTCCTGTTTGCCTCTAAAACCGACTCAAACCCTCAGAAATTTCTGGAACCAATATGGCTAAAACATCTCAAGATAAAGAGATATCAGAAAATCACTGAGTTGGAAAATAAGCTGAAAGAGAAGGAAAGCATGCCATCTGAACCTGAGGCTGCAGACAACTCTGCAACATCTAGCACTGCACCAGCACAACAAGGTGCTGAAGGTTCAGCCAAGTCAGTAGAAAAATCTGCTCTCATGTTGGAAGTTCTGGCATTTAAGCTGAAGGTTCCATCTATAAATCTGCCAGTCCTGTTTTGCAGTTTGAAGACTCTCACCAAGGGGATGTTCAACCAGCCAAGACACCCCCTCCTGAACCTCAAAGCAAAAATGATTCAGAACAAGGGACAGAAGTGATTGGTTCAGGGACAGAGAAATAACAGGCCTTTCCTCCAAATTCAGAGGAAGTTTCCATTATAGATGTCTTCCATCAAATGGTTAAGAATGGACAAGCTGAGGAAGACACTATCAGAACAAAAACTCAAAAAGATGGTGGAGATGTAGGAAAAAGGAAGAAGCCTGCATCAACTACCAAAGTAAAGGCATAAGCAGAAAAAGCCAAAGCCACTGCAGCACCACCAACTAAGGCAAAACCACCAACCAAAGGCAAAAGGATTTATGGCCACCAAGACAACTTTTCTCAAAAGAAGAAAGTCTTCCAGGTTGGCGGAGAAATCCAAACCAGTTTCAACCTCTTTTTATCAGAATCCAATCCCTGTCTCAAACAAGTCCTCACCAGAACATGCACCTCTCCGAGAGCCCTCTCATTTTCCCCTAAACCCTTTCTATGACACTGAATCCCCACCCTCTGACACATCAGATGAATAAAAGCCTTTTCCTTTAATGCTGACAAATAGGGGAGTTAGAATAGGTGCATGAACCAGAAAATGGGTGCAGGAATTAAAAAAAAAATGTTAAGGTGGACGAACCAAGAACCTAGGAAAGAAAAGAAAGCAGAATCAAGAGCAAGAACTTAGAAAAATAGGAGATAGGGAGCAAAACTGTCCAAAGGCAATTTCATAATACTTTTTTATTAACTGCTATTTGTGCCATGGTGGCACTTAAACACTCAGTTTTAATTTTGTTGTTTATGTGGTTATATGTGAAATATGAATGCAGATATGACTATGATGCTTAGCTACTACAAATTAAAGTTTGCTGATATTTTGGTATTTTTACTATCATGAACAAAATTTACTGATGCTATGCTGATAAATGATTTTTGTTATGGCATTGTGGATAACTTCTGTTTGTAAATAGTTATAGATGGTGTGTATAGTATATCAATTGAAACATGAATGATATGGACAAAATCTGAAGTCAATAAATTGTTGACAGCTGCTAGAACAGTGATGAAAATCTGTCAACACTTAAAGGTGAAAGTTTAATGATGATCTGCTAATACTTACTTGCTGCAAATCACTCTACATTGCTGCATATATGTATACTCTAAATGTACAATATCATTTTCTATATGACGAGAATAAAATTGGCTGAAATAAAATAAGTAACATATGCACACATTAAGGGGGAGCTTATACTTAGGGGGAGCAATCCTCATTTTCTATAGAAAACAAAAAGAATTAAAAAGATACTATGTTGTTAATTAAGGAATGTTTTGTCATCATCAAAAAGGGAGAGATTGTTGGCTCCATTATTTTTTGATGATAATAAAACATTCCCATTTATGTGTGTCTAATATCTTTACTTGAGTGTACGAAAAATTAATATATGAAATTAATTTATTAACTCTTCAAAGAGTATTTTTTGAAAGAAAAAAATGGATAAAATCAACAAGATGTAACTGTCTAACAAAGAAGAAGCTTATTGGTGAAACCAGGAAAAATGTTGGTTGATCAAAGTTTCAAATTGGAGAAATGGAGAGCTGAAGAGTTTGAGAAACAGAATCAACTTAGTCAACCAAGTCAGTCGACTAAGAGCTCTCTGTTTGCAATTTGAACCAGAGCACTACAAGACAGATTAACGGCTAGAACTCATCCTCAACTGTTTTCAACGGCCATAAACTACCAAACTGCCATCAAAGTTGAATCTCCAAGTATAAAAGGGTCTTCCAACAATTAGAAAGAAGTTTTTTGAAGCCTTGAATTAGATTTGAGCTATAGAAAGTAGAAAAACTAGAAAAGCTTCACTGTACTTGTCCACACTTAAACGCCTACTCTTTGTATTTGTATTTAGCACTCAATCTTGTACCAATCAGATCAACCAGTGATCATAGGTACTTTCTTTTACTACTTCTCTTGTATTCTTAGAGTGAGGAAGTCACTCTAAGGGGTTGTTCAAGCTTGGGATAGCCTTATTGTTGTAGGTTGTGGTTGAGCCTTGGAAAACCACCTTAAGGTTTTAGTTGAGCCCATGAAAAACTAGTGTAAAAGGTTTTGGCTGAGTTTGGTAAAAGCCATTGTTAAGCTTAGTGAAAGCTTGTGAATTTCACCGGTCCATAGTGGATTTATGGGAAAATCCTTGGTTGGATAATCAAGGTAGTGGATGTAGGTCTTGGACCAAACCACTCTAAATTACTGTGCATCTTGTACTCTGTTTTTATTTTCTTAAGTTCTGAAAATTAGTTTCCAATATCATTAAGAGCCAAATTTGTGCTATTCACCCCCCTTCTAGCACATATTATCGGGACCAACAACAACCTCAATAATAAAACACTCACAATCTAATTATTAACCATAATGAACAACTTAAAAATCAACCCTAATTCATTACTCACCTTGGTGGATTTTGTAATTTGAATTCCTTTCCAAGAGTTTTCAAGCTATTATGGAATATCTCTCTCTCTCTCTCTCTCTCTAAAATGTCCAGCTAGTGAGAGAGAGTATTAAGGAAAGAGTTTTGAGGGTTCTTGAGGTGTAGAAGTAAAAGAGTATGAAAAACCCTATTACAAGGTCTATAAAAGCATGAGAAATGGAGTTAATTTTGGGAAAGTTATAAAGGTTTCAAGGGAGGCTTCCATGGAAGGTCAAAACATGAAATGGAGAGAAGGGATGGGAAGAAGAAGAAGAAGAAGAAGTTGCTAGAAATTAGATATTTATGCTTAAAGTTGATTAAAGTTCCATTTATTTACAAAAATGCCATTCAATAGTTGACTTTGCCTCCTTTCTTTCCCTTGGTTCAACTTTTTACTCCTTTGATATTGAGACAAAGTCCATAATAATCTAGAAGTACTCGAGTTCAGAAAAACTTAAAAATTTAGACTCGATATGCAAAATGACCATTTTACCCTTATTGTGAAAATTATTATTATTTTTATTTTTTCTCTTTTATTTCATTATTATATACATCATTCATTTATTTCTTAGGCCTATTTAGACTTTAATAATGTTAGAAAAACCCACATCTAGAAGCTCACCCAAAAAATGACAAAACTACCCCTAATCCACGTCATCGTGTCTACCTCCGCTACACGTCTATGAAAGTCGAGGTTTCACAGAAACTCTATGTCTTGCCTATCTTGCTTGGATATTTGCTGTAGTTTTCACTTTTTCCAACTTTGTTGTTGATCATAGATCCTCCAATTTAAGGGATTAAATAACCAAAAGTTGAATTAAAGGGTTTTACAAGAAATTAAGCTAAATTGCATTGTTTTTAACATAAGTGCATCATGTTTTCTACAACTTTCTATATCATTTGCTTGTTCCCTTCCTATGTTCACTCACTGGGTTTATACTCACTCTTTTAAACTTCATGTTTTCAGAGTCAGAGGCAGTTAGGACCTAGATTGAGGTGTCCACGTATATTCGTCTTTTTGGTAGGTACCATGGCATTCAGTAGTTATACCTTCACCCAAAGTCACTCTGATAGTAGTCAAGAGTCTTTTGCCTGTGTATGCGTACACGTGATGTAAATCACTTAGATTGATAGTATAAACAATATATGTATATTTGGATTGATGATGCAACTATGAGTTGACAATGGGTGATATTATTTTGAATGATCTAAATGTAAGTATTTGATTGCCATAGTATATTAGTGAAAATTTTTATAGTTGAGAATTACGAAATGTGACTTTAGGAATTATTGTTGAAATGACGATCGGGATTACATAAAAAGGCTTGTTTGGGCTTAGTGGGCTATGCCCATTGGGGCCATGCACCAGTCATGGCCTGAAAATTGGGCTATGATAGTGCTATCATTGAAAGTCATAGTGAACCTATTGAAAGATGAATAGGAGGGAGCACCTCGACCTAGGATTCAACTACCTTCGATCCTGAAAACTAAAACATGAAGTTGAAAAGAATGAGTATAAACCTAGTGAGTGAACATAGTAAGGGAACAAGCAAACGATATGGAAGATTTTTAGAAAACATGATGCACTTGTATTGAAACCTTTGTATATCATAAACAAACTCAATGCCATGTTGACTTTTAACTCATTTTAAAATATTTAGGAAATTTAACTTTTAACATTCAATGCAATCACATTTCAAACATGCATGAAACACATCAAGGCCAATCCCAACCAGACAACATGGCTTAACGCATACAACTGTCATCCTCAACTCAGTTCATGTGCACTCCCACACTGCACATAGCTAATATCCTCATGCGCACTCCCACACCGCACATGGCAAATATCATCATCATGTGCTCTCCCACACCGCACATGGTAGATATCATCGGCGTGTGCTCTCCCACACCACACATTACGTCGCCATCATGTGCACTCCCACACTGCACATGCATGGTTATAATTATCATTCAACATTACATTTCCATGCATGACACACATAACAGCATGTAACAAGAATCTTTGCATGACAATACATCACATGCCACAATTCAATTAGCAATTCAATATAATATTTCAAATACGTAATTCATCACATTTTACGTTTAAAAATGTAGAAGTATCACTTGTGAAAAGCTAGTTCCTGTGCATAAATTTTGAAAGAGACAACCAAGGATATTCTAGCATTTCATTCAACACATATGCATTTGTTTAAAACCTTTTAAATGCAAGTTCACTCACCTTACAAAACTAGCACCAACAAGGTCCTAATCCAAGTAATCCTGAAGTACCATTAGCACCTATATTTGTCAATAAATCATAACAACCTCAATTACGTCATAAATTAAATCTAATAATTCTAATAAATTTACACTAGACAATCTACACTCTAACCTAACATTTAACCTAAAATTCTAGTCTAATTCACAAACCCATTAGACCAACTATTCCAATTTAAAGTTTCTTTACCTGGATGAGCTTGGAGGTATACAGATCAATAGAAACCTAATATTTTCAAGAAAAGGAATTTGAAGAAAATTAGGAAATAAAATCTAAAAATATATATGAACCCATAAATTTCAAAATCCAAGAGTTGAAAATATATACCGTTTGGCTTTAAAAAGGAAGATTTGAAGCTAAAAGCTCAAGTGTTGATGAAGGTGGAGTAGAAATAGAAAATGAAAGAAAGAAAGAGAGATTTTTCTCTCTCTCTCCTAGGTTTAGCTGTGCTGAAAAATGGGGTTAGAAGCTATGGTTTTGGTGCACAATAAGGTAGGAGAAGAAAGAAGTAAGAAAAGAAAGAAAAGGAAAAGAAAGGAAGGAAACGAAAATGAAAAATTTGATTTCCATGGTGGTAAGGTGAAAATGGCATGGGAGCATGAAGGAGAAGAAGAAAATATCTTTGGGTGGATAAAAATTGGTTATGGGAGAAGAAGATAAGAGTCAAAGCTTCCTTTTGAAGCTTTGACCAAACTAATGGCAAAATTACCATTTTTCCCTCTAAGGTTTTTTTTCCCTTTTTAATTAAGTCCTCCCACAATCTTTTAATTCCAACTTTTTTCTATTTTTCCTCCTTAACACTTGTAACAATAAAATATTAAATTTGCACTTTAACGCAATATCACCATAATATTTAAATATATACTTACTCGCGCTAACTTTATTTAATAAAGACACGCTAGTCCCACTAATGTCATTTTTCTTCGAAATTCTCTCGTTCTTCTTCTCCCCCACTTAGATTGACCATATACTCCTCCTTCATGATGAATTTCGACATCGAATAAAATATTATTTTATTTCAAAATTTTTCACTTGTCTCCTTGGTACCCAAAATGACCTATTATGCCCCGATTCACTTTCGAATCACTTTTTATCTCGCTATTTCATCCTCAATAAAAATATTATTATTTAATTGTTATTTCTTCGCATGTGAAATATTTTATTCCAAACTATGCCTTTCACCCTTCATCACTTTTAAACACTCTAATTAATCTCAATTGGCATCCGATAAGCTTTATTAGCCAATATATCAAAGTACGGGGTGTCACAATTAAACTCCCAAAACATTTTTGAATGCAAGTTCACTCTCCTTAACGATGCCACCTAACAAAATCTTAATCCAGGTAGTCCCAAAATACCATTAAAACCTATAATTGCTAATAAACAATAATAGCTTCAAATATATCATAAATTCAAACTTAATAATTCTAATAAGCATACGCTTGATAAACTACATTCTAGCTTAATTTTTAACCTAGAATTCTAGTCTAATTCTCAAACCCATCATATTAACTATTCCAATTTAAAGGTTCTTTACCTTGGTGAGCTTGGAGGAATAAAGATCAACAAAAACCTAATATTTCCAGGAAAAAGAATTTGAAGAAATTAGAAAATAAAATCTGAAAATATAACCCATAAATTTATAAATTCCAAGAGTTGAAAATATATAACTTTTACCTTTAAAAAAGGAGATTTGAAGTTGAAAATTCAAGTGTTGGTGATGGTGGAGTAGAAATAGAAAATAAAGGAAAGAAAGAGAGATTTTTCCATCTCTCTCCAAGGGTTTAGTTGTGCTGGAAAATGGAGTTAGAAGTTGCAGATTTGGTGCCCAAGAAGTTAGGAGAAGAAAGAAGAAATGAAAAGAAAGGAAGGAAAAGAAAATGGAAAAAGCTTGATTTTTATGGTGGAGGATGAAAATGGCGTTGGGAGGAGAAGAAGAAGGAAGATAATGCCTTGGACATGATGGTCGGCCATGGGATAAGGATGAAGGGTTAAAGCTTCCTTTGGAAGCTGTGACCAAACTAATTGTAAAATTACCATTTTGCCCTCTAAGGTTTTCGTCCTTTTTAATTAAGTCCTCCCACAATCTTTTAATTCCAATTTCTTCCTATTTTTCTTCCTTAACACTTGTACCAATAAAATATCAAGTTTATAGTTTAACGTGGTATCACCATAATATTTAAATATTTACTTATCTGCGCTAGCTTTAGTTAATAAAGACAGGCGGGCCCGATTAACGTCATTTTTCTCGAAAATTTCCTCGTTCTTCTTCTCCCTTACTTAGATTGACCATATACTCCTTCTTCATGGAAAATTTCGACACTAATTAAAATATTAATATTTTAATATTGTTTTAGTTATAAAATATTATTTTATTCTAAAATTTTTCACGTGTCTCCTTGGCACCTAAATATCTTATTATGCCTCGATTCACTTCTGAATCACTTTTCATCTCACTAATTCATCCTCAATAAAAATATTATTATTCAATTGTTATTTCTTCGGATACAGAATATTTTTCTCCAAACTATTCCTTTCACCTTTCATCATTTTTAAACATTCTAATTAACCTCGATTAGCATCCGATAAGCTTTATTAGCTACCATATCAAAGTATGGGATTTTACACTTGTTGACTATCTAGTCTCAATCATCGAAATGTCCTTTCGATCTCCAGGTTGCACGAGATAATCTCTAAGTTTCGTGTTTTGCGCATACAATGTCAAAACACACCTAAAAACATGAGAAAAAAAGAAAAACTTGGTCTAAGACAATTTGTTTATTTTAATATCAACAAAGATAAATAGGAAAACAAATCCCCAACAATGGTGCCAAAAACTTGTTGTCAGTTTCTGTCACGACCCGGAACCACCTTCGAGTCCGTGACAACCATCGCGATGTCCCGATAGGCACTCATCTTTCGAGTACCGTATCGAGACCTCGCAAGGCTCTCATATCAGTTCCTCACCTACCCTATGATTTACTGTTACAAAAATCATGTTTTAAAACAATACAAATCATTTTTTTCGTCCAAAAACAATAAAATTTTAATTTTTGCCTCATAAGGGCGTTTTTGTCATTTTCGTCAAAAATTTCGAGACAAGTTAAAAATGTAATAATTAGGTGGAAAACGTATATTTCATACTTAGAAATAAGTTTGATATCTAAAATGTTCATTTAAAAGTAAATTGTTGACAATTAGTACTATTCAAAAATAATAAATAAATTATTCTATTTTCTCATAAAATAAATTTCTATAGAAATATTCGTAAATAATTTTTTCACACATGAAAGTAAAGTAAAAATTGTATGAATAGAAATACAGATAACCAAAATATAAGATTTGATCTACAATGACACGTGAGCCCCAATTGACCAAGAGGATGTAAGATTGTGAACTCTTACTTTCTATAATGCAGTTTCGAGCTTAGTTCTCGTCCTACTCGACTATCTACAAACTGTCCTGAGCCTGAAAAATGTATAGAAGAACGAATGAGATTTTGTAATCCCAATGAGTAAATAGATACCATCTAAAGTATCTAAAGCCAAGTAAATGGAGACAATAAAATATCCCATCCCAATATGCATTTCATAACTTAGAAATTTATTCCATCCCATGAAAACAATTATAACTCAATTAAAATGATTTTCAAGGCTTATGTTTCTCATAAAATTTTGGCTCATGCCAAAACTCATCCTTGGGGATACTTGATCGTCATCAAAGCATCCACTCGAGTCCGCCAAGGTTGTTAAAACGACTTATTCATATAAAACAGTCATCCCTTGGCGTTGGCTGAATCTCACTTTCACGTGGTGGTAAAGCATGAAGTGGACTCAAACCCCTCCACAAGAGTTACCCTATGCGCCTCTCCCACAGAGGTAAAATAAATTAGTTGGGTTTACCGAGCCCCTCTAATAGGATGGTCCACAGAAATCCGCCACTGCAGTGTAGGTCAGCCCCACCATAATCATAAAATAGTTTAACAGCATAACAAGGTAATTTTTTTATAATAACTAATTTGCACGGCAAACCATAATTCATGTAATTTCAATACAATAAACCAGCCAAGCATGCTCACACTATCATCAGCCATTTGAATTAAAAATACAATTCATACTTAACAACCACAGTCTCCATGTACTCTATTTAAGAAAAATAACATTCATCATTAATTTCAAACAATTTATAAAACCATTTTATAAAAACACATTTATTTATAAAACACGAAATTTATCCTTTTAAAATCCATTTTTCATAAAATTTATAAAATTTCATAAAAACTACCTTAGATAAATTAAATGATAATAAGTTTACTCACAATATTAGGAGTAGAAATACTCCTATCCTCCTCCCTCGGGTGTAGTCTCATACCCGAAACAATTGACTCACCACCTATCCATAATCCATGACACAAAATTCAATAAATTGTGTCAATTTATCATAAATTAGTTCATGCTCTTATCCATGCGCACTACTACTTGTGCAAGGTCGCGGCACTACTACTTGTGCTGCCTTGATGTAGAACTATTATAGTGCCTCATTTTGCAATGCAATTTTCTCCTACTTCAATGTAAATCTAGGCAAAATAGTAAACATGAATGTTGTAGTTCTGCCTTTCGACTTTCCAATGGTCTAAGAATCACATTGACTACATCTCTGTAGCTCAAGTTATGTATGAATTATTGAAACATGTTTAGTGAAAATCTGTACTTAGTCTCCACTGCATAGTTTATCATCATTGAACTTTATGCATTTGAAAACCTACAAACACAAGGATTAAATCAGTATTGGCTTAAAATAGGACTTTCAACATGAAAATCAACTATAATTTCTTGAATTCAACTAAATTAACATGTTTTAACTTATAAACTAAAAACATAAAAATTGTCTAAAAACTACTTAAAACGCAACGACTTAGCTACATTGACATCCCAAAATGTGGCTAAATAACTCTATATAATAGAGTTATCAATAAGCTTGCAAACATATTTTTTGTTAAAGATCATGGCACAAAAAATATTATCTTAAGTGTTGAGGTTACGATGTACTAGCATTTTTTTATCATAGCACAAGTATATTAGAGATGTTTTGAAAAAATTTGGCATGGATAATGCTAAGAAAGTCATTGCACCAATGACTACTAGTATCAAATTGCTATTGAAATATGTTACAGCTGCAATTGATGCCATACTTACATAAAATTAATTGGCTCCTTATAGTAATAACAAGAACTAATATAACTCATGTATTAACAAGTTATCTCAATACATGCATTCACCAAGTCAAGCTCATCAGTCTAGCCTTAAAAAAGTTTCGAGAGTATGCTTTCATGGCTTATTATTGAGAAAAAAATACTTATTTGCACATCTTTTCATTTAGTGACTCAGACTAAGATGTCAATCTTGATGATACCACAATTGCCTATATCATCTATCTTGACAATGATCTTATTTTCTTGAATCATCCAAGAAAAGGTTAGTGGCAAATACTCTACTGAAGCTGAATATAGAGTTATCACAATACTACTGTAGAACTTATCTTTGTTGAATAAACCTTTTCAATGAATTGTATATTCGTACCAATCATTCTCCAATTCTTCATTATGATAATATTGCAGCTATATTTCTATGTGAAAATCCATTCCTGTCACTCCATAACCAAACATTTGGTAGTCAATTATCACTTTGTGTGCCAACATGTCCATATGGTTAACTCAAGGACTCTTCCATTCCCCTTACTGATCAACTTGTAGATGGTCTCACAAAACCTTTAGCTTAAAAAAAGTTTCTGTTTCTAAGATCCAAGATTAAAGTAACTAATGTCTCCACCATCTTGAAATGGCATAAAGAGTATACAACAAGGATTGGAACTAATGCATCAAGCTCAACACAAATATCAACATCAGACTAAGCTCAACAAAAGCACAGCAATAAGTAAAAGCTTAGCAATAAATAGAATCTCGACAACAACCAAGCGTAACATAAACTCAACAACAATCCAAATTAGAACAAGCTAAGTAATGTTATTCAAACCAAAGACCAAGTCAGCTATGGTTCAATTCATAGCTGATCACAAGATCTCCACGCAATTCAAATCATTTCTGGAAATCATACTTCCACATCATTTTGTTAATTGATTTCTTAATAGTAACAAACATCTGAATTTTCAATCTTGATAGACAATGTATTTGTATATAAACATATATCACAAAATGCAGGTTTGGGAACTGGATTAGAGAATTTAAAGAAGAGTAACCACCAATTTTTTTATCTATGCACGATTTGCCACCTAATTGAATATATCCTTCTAATGAAATCCTATACTTGACTTAAATTCATTAAAAATGATAGACTTCAAATATAACTAGACAAGATAGTACAATTACGTGCAGGGAAAGTATTAAAACCTTCGTGACACCTGTTTAAAGATAGGATCAATTAATCATGTGTTGTCCTATTTTACCTTCACAAATAGTTATTGATTTCATAAGTACATCTATTTCCATTATTACCATTTATCCTTTTCTTCTTTACCTACTATTTAAATATTAGAAACTTTTCATAAGTTTTTCCAACAATTTTGGTGAAAAATTAGGAGTGTCTCCCCACTTTAAGAGTATTCAAGAAAATCACTTATTTTCTTGAACACGCTTATTCATCAAACTACTTTAATATTTTATGAAAAAATTTTGGATTAAATCTTTTATTCCTTCTTGTTCCTTATTTTTTCTTTTCATAATTTTTTTATTATAATCTATGTTCTTAAAAATCAACTTTTTGGCTAGGCATTTTCCATTTTTATTATAAAAAATTAAGTGAAAATTTTTTATGTTGGAAAATTTTCATAATCCTCCAATAGTTTTGACATAAGTTTAAAAAATTTTCTCATTTTGGAACTTTTAAGAAAATTGTTACTTAAAAAATCTTGAAAATTGCATCAGCGGTTGATTTTCATTAACTTGCATTTTTTATTCCCTTTATTTTTTATTTTTCTTAAAAATGAAAACCGTTCATATTGAAAATTTTTCTAAATTCTCTTACACTTTTTGTAGAATCTTCAAAAAATTTTTACCCAATAATCTTCAAGGAAATTATAAGTTAAAACTTTCATAACCTTCCATCATTGGTTAATTTCTATTTACCTGCATAATTAAAATTTAATGCATATGGTGCAAGCAAATAAATATCATGTTGCAATTCACAAATTATTTAGAATTTTGTTTACTACACATTTATTTTAGTTTGTGCTTGTTTTTTATTTAGAAATAATCATTTTTCTGAAAATAATTTTTGGGATTCCTTTCCTTACTTTTAGTAAGGTCCCATAATTATTGGAATTTACCTTATGGAAATTAAAAAAGAAAAAACTGTTCTTACAACGTTTTCTAGATTTCCCTTTTCGAAATTTTTTTAAAATAGCCACCATTTTTTCTTTTGTTCAATTTATTCAACTAAAACTTTTAATTTCAGCACTTTTATTATTCTTAAACTACCACATATTAAGCAAATATTTTGATTTAAAAATGAATATCAATAAAAACTAGATGGGTAATATAAAAATGGGTTGGAAAATATGTACCTCAATCTATTGGGCTTTGTATCCAAATCTAGTGGCCTGAAAAGCAAATAATATTGGACTTGATAGACCTCAGTCAGATCAGGTCAAGCCTAAACCATTTTATCCTTTCTTTTTCCCTTTTTTTTTCTTTTTTTCTTCTTTCCCACCTATCCCCCAAAATGACATAGTTTTGAAGGGATTAGATAAACTCTTAACAGTACGTGTGGTTCAAGGAATATACAGTAACATAATAGAATAATTATTTTGTGGGAATAGAATAAGGTGAAAATAGAATAAAATAGTTATTACATAATTTAGTACAACGAATGGAATAGAACAGAGATAGTTATTATGACTTATTACAATATTTGGTTGGTAAAAATAACCTTAAAATAAGAAAAGAATAAATGATTAAATGACAAAAATATCATTTATTATAATAGCATTTGATATTTCATAAAAAACAAAATTACCGTTGAATTAATCATTACTGTCATTCCTTTTTCATCCAACATCTCAAATCTCAAATAATTATATTATTTGTATATAAAATTTGTTAAATGTGCTAATAATATTATGTCATGTATATCATATAATAAACATATTACATTATATTTTAAATAATATTAATTAATCGTATGGTATTTATATAATTATACATATATTTTATTTTAAGACAAAATTATTACCATTTAATAACACAAATCACCAGCCTCCATGAAAAACGATCAAAAAGCCTAAAATATGATGTATAGAAAAAGAGCATCATTACCTCTAGCCATGTGAAACATGTAATCCAAGACATATTTTGTAAAACCCGACCCTATAAACACATGTCATGACATACATGCACTGAGTAGCATGTTATTATGCTAGGAAAGTCCTAAGAATAGACGAAACTCGGTATCGTACCTAATGGTACACTTGAGTTGATTTAACCTCGAACTAGTTCAAATAGGAATCGTAGGATGAAATTTAATATTTTACAGTCCAGAAATGACTAAAACTGATTGTTCGGAGTTCGAGGGTTTATTTGAGAAAAAATTGAAAATTTTGATGTTCAGGGGCAAAATTGTCATTTTGCCACCTAAGATAATAATTTGATTATGGAGTGAAATTTTTGACCAAGATTAACTATTTGGAGTATAATTTAATGATAGGAAGTGAAATTTTTCAATTTTGACAATTTTCGAAACATAGGGGCAAAATGATAATTTTGTCACCCTTGGATAAAAACCGTAATTTTCACCACCCAAAACTTGTCAAAATCATAGGATGTACTTATTTTTGGTATGAATAACTATGCTATGTTAAGTGGTGAAAAATTGAAGTTTAAAGGATGAAATTTTAAAAATGGGCCAATGGAAAAGTGACACATGGCACTTTTTAATTGTTTAATATTATTTTAATGAAAAGTCAGCCCATTTAAACCCCATATTAAGTGACGGCTGGCCATAAGGAGAAAAGAAGAGAGAAAATAGAGAGGAAATGAAGAAAAGAGAAAAACCAAAGGAAAATTAGAAAATTCAAAGGGGAAATCGCGTTTTTCGACCGTTCACATGTCTAACGGTAAGATTTTTCGACTTTAGCTTGATTTCTACCTTTCTTATTCCTTTGTTTCCATTTAGCATGCTTGAGGAGAGAGATCAAAAAGTGATATCAAGGGCTGGATGAAATTCAAGGGGGAGGAATTTGAAATTTTTATGTTTTGATTTTTAGTTAAATTGATAGTTTTAGTTAGTTAAATGTGTATAGAAATCAAATTGGGCAAGAAAGCATGAAATTTTCACAATACCCACCCTTGGCTGAATGTTCAATGATGTACAATGATGATGAACTGATTTTTATTCTAAGAGAAGTGAAGAGAAAATGATGAAAAATGGTTAAATGTGATAGAAAAACAAAGTGGAAGATTTACCGAATTAATGTCCCATTTTTGGCCAAATTTTTCGAGGAAAGTGAGCTGATTTTGGTGATTGTAGTGAGTTATTGGCTGATATTTAATGGTTAGAAATGTTGGAGAGAAAATGGGACAATTTAGAGCTAAAATGGAGTGCGTTAGCAATTTATCGGGTAAAGTGTCAAAAATAGGTTAATACCGCGTTTAAGCCGTTTTAGGCTATTGCATTTCATACCATGCATTAGTATAGGATTTAAGTCAATTATATAGTGATTTAGCATCAATGTGGTGAATTGGGTAAATTTTGCAATGTGTTTAGGAGGAAAGCCTTCCGATAAAGGTAAGGAAGTCATACCCGACAAACAGTGATCGGGGCACCTAAAAAGCAATTAGTTTGTACAAACGGTGAGTAAACCTATTATTATTATAAATTATCTAGAGTTTATTTTTAAATGATCTTTATGGATTTTATGAAATGAGAATGAGATTAAAATGGGATTTTTGATGTTTTAGAAATAAATGTGACAAATAAAAATATATTGTGTTGATTATGAAATTGAGTAATTAGAGGCTGCCAATTATTTTGAAATATATATTTTCCTATGAATGGCTTATGATATATGAGTATATATGGCTATATTTTATAATTGCATTGGGAATTTATGTAAGCTGTCTTTTACTATGCAGGCTAGGTAAATAAATAAAAGTCACGTTATACTGTCAAAATTTTATTAAAATTGATGGGTTTAGTCACTGCAGTGACGAGTTTTCATGGACTGCCTATTAGAGGGGCACGATAAACCCGGTTATATAGTTACTTCGATAGTAGAGGCAAGGAGGGTAACTCCCGGGGTAGTGTTAGAGCTCACTTCACGTTGAACCCCCACGTGAATGTGTAACTCGGCCAACGCCAAGGAATGGCTTGTTTTAAAAAAAAAATGTGTTTCACATGTAAATATCTTAACAACCTTGGCGGACTCGGTTAGATGTCTCGGCCAAGGTATCCCCGAGGATTAGTTTTGGCTTGAGCCTTATTTTTAATAAAAGTCATAAGCCCTAGCAATTGTTTTGGTAAATAATAAATATTTTATGGCTTAAGAAATAAATTGAAAACCTTATGAAATGGTTTGTAATTTGTTGTTTAAACTTACCTCAATTTTACTCGCCTTTAGATATTTATGATAATGTCTGTTTACTCATTGGGATTGTAAAATCTCACCCACCTCCTTTCCAAATATTTCAGGCCTGTGGTAGCTTGTAGATACCAATTTTGTCGAGGATTCCAGTTGACTCCTTTATCTCACAGACAGTAGGTTACTATCACCAACACTTTGTGTATTTACGGGCCACTTGTCATTGTAATTATTATTGTACATTATAACTTTGTAAATTATTGTATGTATGAATTTATTTTACTTTCACGTTACAAAAGATTTTTATACGTGTTTCTATAAATATTGTTTTATATAAAAATGCTATATTTTAATCAATATTTTGAATAGTAATATTTGTCTATAAATCCTTTTAAAATAGTTTTGTCTTTTGATTTACTTGAGCCAGAAACAACTGGTAATTGTTTAAAACGGAATGTTTAAAAATGATTGCTCACAGAAAAGACAAGAAACTAATATGTAAGCCTTGTGGGGTTCCGATTGGCATTCCGGGCAATGAGTGTCAATCAGGACGTCGCGACGGTTGTCATGGGCCCGAGGGAGGTTCCGGGTCGTGACATATTTAGAAGTATTATTAGCTAGTGAAATGAAATGTTTTGCCAACAGAAAAGAGAAAGAACAAAATCTTAAAATAATGCATTAGGGAAATCCATACTGAAAACAAATCAAAGAAGGGAATTAATGGTATATTTTGTTAAAAAAAAAAGAAGAAAAAGAAAAGATAGCTTAATCTTGCTCATATTTGATGATAATAATTGCAACAAATCATTCATATTATGCATTTTACATAAATTTCACATGGTCTAGAAAAATTGGTAATCCTTTACACCATAAGGATTATCCCTAAAGTCTACCATGGAACCTAGCTTTCACGATAAATGAGATTTTTATAATTGGTAAGAAGCATGAATATATACTTTTGAACTATATTATTGTTAATTTGCCCAAAGTTCTAGTAGGTTAAATTATACAAGTAATTCCCATACTTTATCAAAATGGGAAATTGAGTTCTTAAATAATAATTTATAAAAATTAAGTTTCTGTATTTTTCAAAATTGACAACATTAGTCTATTATGTTAAAAAATGTTTATTATTTACGTTGATATGATGTTTGATTGTGTTAATGTGGTATTTTCTGATTGACATGACATTGAATTTGATGATATGACAATGATGATGTGACATTTTCACTAATGATGTAATAGTAGTGTCGACATAAAATGACCAAGCACTAACATAAATCTTACAAGAGCAACTATGAAATAATCCAATATAGGGATTAATTACATAATTTAACAGTTCTAATACTAGAATTAAAGTACAACCTTTTAAAGAAAAAGTGGAATTGGTCAATTATGCAATCTACGTATAAATTAAGATTTCCAAGTATCATTTCGTTGTTTGAGTAACCTAATTGCTACTAAGTAACTCATTAACAAAGAAATATACACACAAGGCAAAAATTAAAGTAAAAATATCTCTTTACTCACAATTTGTACCAGTTATTATGTTTTATTGAATCAAAAATTATTTTGACCCAGAGATAATTATTTTTTTAGCTCACTCCAACTTCTTCTGAACAATAAAGCTTTAGAGTCGCAAGTGATCAATTCATAAAGGTTGTACAAAAAGAAATATGCTTGTAGATTATATCATTTATCTTAGTTATGAAACTACTTATTAAACTGATCTTTCAAAGCAATCTTGATTGTTTGAGAACAAGCTGATCCTCATATGCAATTGCTCTTTGTAATTTTGAGAACAAAAGAAAGAAAAGAGTAAGAAAACATAACTTGTAGAATAGCATGAAATGAATAGCAGTGACTATTAAGATCTAGAGCTCTACGAAAAAGTTGGTGATTCATGCATAGAAATCCAAACTAATAATCAGAAATGGGCACTATAGAACTAATTTCTAAAGGTCTTTGTCAACCCTGGTGGGGTCTAATTGAACTTGGAAAATGGAAAAATCCAAAACTTCCTCAGCCAAAGAACTAATGCTTATGCAGATCAAGACAATTGCTCTGCCTGTATAACAAATTCGCCTGTTGCCCTTATCTACTCCACGGTGACCATTTCCTCTTGTTTTGGATTGAATGTTGTTTTCTCCTTAGCTGTCTTGTCCTTACGATGGGGACCAAAGAAATAATTTTGGTTTCAAAAGAGAGAAATAACTCACCACTGTTCACATTTTCTTTTCGCATTGTCGTTGTTAGCAAGAATGAAAAGTGGTCCAATAGATGGAAAATTTTTTAAATAAGAATTATTTAAATATTATTTTGAAGGGTGAATACTAATATTATTGTTTTGATTTATCACTTGTCACAGTTATGTACAAAACGACAAATATATATATATATATATATATATATATATATATAAAGTAGCCTTGTCGATTCGCTATCATATGGTTCATGTTGGATTTATTACATCCAGAAAAATGTGGCTCACATAAAATTTCCCATTCTACGGGCCTCAAATATGGTGGTGATGTGGGAATCATATTAAAAGCATGGATAAAAGTTTATCCATAATAATTTAGAATAAAAGTTTATCTACTTCAATACCCAAGATTTCATTAAGGTTTTTAATACGAGCAGCCCTTCAAGACAGAAGGTCAGCTATATCATTAGCTTCAATATAACAAGAGATTGCTCTTGATCTGCACCAAAAAAAAAAAGGAAAAAAAAAGGTAGAAAGCTGAAGGCAATCAAGAAGGATTGCCTGCAAATGAGGTTGATGTACCATTCGCCTGCAAAGAGAGGAGAAAGCAAATTAAAAACCCTTCTTTAACCGCTTGAAACTGTTGGATAATTTTCAAAATGAAAAGTTGTCACTTTATAATGTGACTATATTCAAAGGAGTCTTGTAATATGAAAAGTTGTCACTTAATAACGTGATTATTGGAAAGACACCTTTATTCAAAGGTTATGTCTCATAATGTGAAATATTGTGTTTAAAGATAAAAATATACCTCAATGAAAGTTGTGTCCTTAATAAAGAGACACTTGCACGCCTATACCAAGACTTGCACCAATCATTTTGACATGACAAAAAAATGAGATGACCTACATGAAAAATTAAAAAAAAAAAACAAACACTTTGAGTTCTTGTTGTTCATCAAAAGTATCCAAATTCCTTATAATCTACTTGCTACAAAAAGTAGACTATAAGGAGATGACAACTCTACAACCCTCTAGTCGTGTTTAGTGGTTTAATCAAGTAATTGCAAGATGAAGTTAGACATTGACTTCATTGTATCCTTGAGGTTATTCGTGTAATACCTCAACCTTGATGATGACTATGTATGATGTTAAACTATGATATTGATCAATTTGATCCTTAATGAGTATGTTTATGAGCTTAAGAAATGCCTATATCTATAGAGCTGTGATATTGAAATGTATGGGTATGTAAAAGTCCCAAAATGATATTGTGCAAACATTTCACACTTAATTGATGCAGTGCATTGTTTGGCACTAGAATGAGCATGACATGTATGTAAATTATGCTAAGTATGATTGATGTATTATGTGACATAAAGCATGATTAAGAATTGGAATGTTATATGATGAATATATGCCATGATGATGAGTAAAATGTGATGAAATAAGATGTTTATCAAGATGAAAAGGTATGGAGAACTTAGAGGAATGAATTTGGGAGGTTAAACATGTTGAAAAGTAAAGTTTAAATATGAACTATCAATAGATGTTTATGGTCTATCGATAGATGGAAGATTGAAGCAAATAAAAGTAAAGGACAAAGAACATCTATCGATGGATGCATGGAAAGTATCGATAGATGTCCACACGAAAATAAAGAGAAAGGAATTGTAGCATGAACTATCTATAGATACAAGAAAATTATTGATAAATCTCCACCCAAAAGTCTTATGAAAGTACAAGAGCATGACCTATCGATAGATTCCCAAAGAGCATCGATAGATCAACGCTCGAGAATGATGGTAAAGAGAATGGGAGCACAATCTATCAATAGATGCACAAACACAATCTATAGATTGCATTACGAGAATAAATGAAAAGTGCACAAAGTGTCATCCATCGATAGACTTGAAAAATCTATCGATAGATGAGGGGCAAAAATTTATGATTCTTGAAGGATCTAATGATAGATGCATGTCATCTATCGATAGATACATAAAACTTGCAAAAATAAAAGGACATTGAGTAGTCCGCCATTTAGAAAACAAAAAAGAAAAAGAAGCTTTCTTGTTGCCCCTTGAAGGCATGCCTCTTAAGTGGAAAATTGGAGTTTGGAGTAGGTGTTTTAAGGCTAGAAAATCAATCTTGAGGTACGAACAAAGACTTTGACTCATTGATTTTCAATTTAAAAGGTTAATAATGTAGATATCATGCGTTTCAACATTAGTGGCTGTTGGAATGAATGTGGTAGGACATTTGAGGTTTGAGCAAGCCAAAATACATTTAAGGCAGAGATTAAACTCAATGTTGAAGAATTTAAAAGATTTGAGTATCGTATGATAAATAGTTATACATTGAGCCATATTGAAAAGCTGAAAATAATATGAAAGCCAGGATTTGGTTATGAAATGGAATATAATTGTATAAGTGTTAATGTTCATGCATTCTTTGTTGTTAGATGTGAAATGGAAGTAAGAATTCTACCCACTTCCTAATTGTTGAGCTAACTAGTATTGCTTGGTGAAAGGACAATTATTGAGTAGAAGGAACTCGGCTTGGATTACTAAATGAGTGCTTGAATTGTCACGGTGAGTGGGGAATTTATGAATTAGGAGCATTATCACTAAATGCCTGTATGCTCCCTATGATAGCATGAATGCCATGTATTGTGTTTATATGCTCTATATGTCTAGAGGTAGAATTCCTAGACTAGAAAATGTCTACGAATGAAGTGATATGCCTAGAGATAGTGTACTTAGGCCAAATGATGTTATTATGATTATGAACCACTGTTTTGAGAACTATGATGTTGTGATTGAAGTATATATGATGCACGTGTCTAGAAATGTTATGTCTAGACTAGGGAATGTTACAAGAATTTTGCAATATGCCTAAAAGGATTATGCCTAGGATAAGTACAAGAATGTGAATTATGGTGGTGATAATATATAAGTCCAATAGTTAGATGATGAAAAAATCATAATGATGAGAATGATCCATTCATGGATGTTTCTGGACAATGATGTGATTTGAGGTTGAGTGTGTCCATACTGCTATGACCATGTATGTTCCACTAGTAGGGATGTTGGTAAGCAAATAATAATTCTATTTTATAAAATTATTTTAGTACAATTTTGTTGTTAAATATTAGCAAAGTCCTTAATTTTTAATTATAATTTAGGTATTTTTAATTGTTTTATAATTAGTTTAATTTTAGTGAGTTATTTTAATTTTATGTTTATTTATTTTAAATTGGCCATTATTTATTAGTTTTTAGGCTTTTGTAGGATTTAAGGAAATTGGGCTTAATTTCGGAAAATAAGGTGTTTGAAGGACCTAGAATTTTGCTTGCATATGCTTCGGTATTTTGCCCATAACTCTCGCTACAGAACTCCAACTGATGCGATTCTTACACCATTGGAAAGCTAAGAGCCAACACCATTGGAAGATGGTGAGGTGTAATGCTATGAGAATGGCAAATTCGAAAGATGATATTTGATATTTGGGCCTTATTACACTTTTAAGCCCAATTAGAATCAGTAGGTTAAATTAAGGGATTTTAGGTTATGTTTGTTAGTATAAATAAAATACTTTTTAGACACATTAGGTTAGATAACTTTTGGAGATTCAAGAAGTTGAAAGTTGAGGCAGAAACTCAAAAAGCAAGGCTACAATTAATCATTTTGTTTTCTTATTTAGGTTTTCTATTTCTTGTTACTCTCAATGGTTGAAATTTATATAATGTTATTTGTCTTTGCTAATATGCATAGCTAATTTTCCTTTTCTAGGATTGCAATTGAACTCACATGTACTCTAAATTTTTAAATTCTTTCTTGCTTATCTTTAATGGGATTTGAATTGTTTATTCCAATTTGTTCTTAATGCTTTTAATTGATTGATCACCAATTAAAGTGATTTAGGAATCTAAACAAACTCGAGAAAGGGAGTTTAGTGTATACTAAAATTAGGACAACATATGATCATATTAATTGATTTGTGTATAGGATAAAGATATACCTATAGGCCATATGTAGCCAAGTTAAAACTTGAATTCAATGAGTCTATTTTAATTTCAATTGACCTAGGGATATAACGTTTTGATTAAAATAGATATTTTTCTAAGACGAGACAGAAGACCCTTATAAATAATTGAGGACTCAAGGTTAGCAATTCAAGGCATTTGAAATAAGTTAAGGAAGAGAAGTAAGATTTGGATGAAGAGTGAGGGACATTGTAATCCTAGACTTGTTTATTTGATTTTTACCCAAGTTATTATTACTTTGATTTTTCTTTTTTAGTTTAAATTTTAGTTAATTAGTTTTAGTTAATTAATTTGGTTATTTGGTTTTGATTGTTTGGATAAGATTAAATTGTTCTAATTTTTGTACTTAGTAAAATTTTTAGATAAATTCTCTATGTGATTGATACTTTGCTTGCCATTGTACTAGCCTTTCAATATGTATTGCAGAGGTAGAAATTTAATTGATAAGTTTTTGGTGTCGTTGTCGGGGAATTATTTCTAAAATTTTTACTAATATTAATACCAAGTAATTTAGTCTTACTTCAAATTTTACTTTTATTATTTTAATATTAGTTTTTGTTTGCTCTTTCGTCCTTGTATGCAAAGAAGAAACAACTTGAATCTTGTTCCTTTTAATCTTGAGATAGAAAGAACTTTTAGAAGACGTCAAAGGAAGAATTTGCAAGTTGCAACTTTAAATCAGACAATGGCTAAGGATAATAACAACAATGGCAGCAATGCCGTTAATCTAGTTCCTGAAGCAAATAGAGCATTGCAGAATTATGTTGTTCCTCTTTTGCAAGGTTTACACCAACATATTAGAAGACTTTCCATCAATGCAACTAATTTTGAAATTAAGCCAGCTTACATTCAAATGATTCAATTTTTCGTCCAGTTCTATGGGTTACCTAGTGATGATCCTAATTCTCATTTGATGAATTTCGTAGAAATTTGTGATACTTTCAAATATAATGGAGTAACTGATGATGCTATCAGATTGAGATTGTTTCTATTTTTTTTAGGGACAAAGCAAAGAATTAGCTTAAGTCATTGCCCAATGGGTCTATTACTACATGGGAGGACATGGCTCAAAAGTTTCTAGCAAAATTCTTTCTAGTTGCCAAGACTACAAAGATGTGGAATGATATAACCTCATTCACACAATTTGAAGGTGAATCCTTGTATGAAGCTTAGCAGAGATTTAAAGAACTATTGAGAAAATGTCCACATCATGGAATTCCTAATTGCTTGCAAGTTTAGACATTCTACTGTTGACTCCATGTGTTTTTGATGATAACAAAACATTCCCATTTATTAATGTCTAATTACATTATTTAAGTGTGCAGGCCCAAGTTTAAAAACTTTAATATTTGTTGTTTGGAAGCTAGTGAAGAAGCTTACTTAATTACAAGATTGGTTAATCAGTTACAGAAGCAAAGAAGAAAAGACTTAATGAAGACAATATGTTGATAACTGATTAACATAAAGACTTAATTAATTAAGGTAGAACTAGGTGTTGACTTAAAGCAAGACAAAGGACCTTTAATTAGTTAGCATTAGGCTTAATTGATTAAGTAAGTGCAGGACAAAGCAAAGTAAAGGTGTGTTAATCAGTTAAGGCATGGGGTTAATCGGTTAGAGCACAATACTTGAAGAATCTCCTAGCGCCTAAACCAAGTTTAAAAGATAGTTGACCGTTTAAGGGAGCCAAAATGGAGAAGCTCAAAATTTGAAGAATTTTCAGTTGATTAAAGCTGATTTTAATCGATTATGGCTGAAGGAAAGAAGCTTCAATCAATTAATGGAAGAGCTAACAAATTAGAGGAAGATTACTGTGTAAAGAAAAATGAAAACAAAAAGTTTGTAATCGGTTAGAGCCTACCGTAATCAGTTAGAAAAAGTCTATTGAAGAATAAAAACCTAAAGATAGAGAACTCTTAATTGGTTAGAGCCTCCTGTACTTGATTAGAGCAGAGAACTCAACAGCAAGACATTGCAAGACAGAAAAGCTATAATTGGTTAGAGCTACCTATAATTAGTTAGCTGAACACCATCTGCCTATTCGAAAAAAGCCACTAGAAGACAAAATAATGGTTAATAACAGCTAGAAACTGTCTCTAACGGCTGGAATTAGTCTCTTAAGTATTTGAAGCCTCTTCAATAATCAAAAATAAGATAAAGCTACCAAGAGTGATTTTGAGCTTAAAAAACCAAAAACCTTCTCTTTACACATGTATTCCACTCTTATCTTTGTGAAAGCATTCATGCTGAAGCTTGTACAGCTTAGATCTGTTAAGTGATCATTTGCACCTCATTTTATTTTCTATTTCTTATTTATTTAAAGTGTTCGAGACACTCTAAAAGGTAGCCTAAGATAAGAAAAGCTTAGGATTTGTTGTAAAAGGGTTTTGAGCTTGAATTAGAAGTTCACCTTGTAATAGCTTGGTGGCAGCTGTTAATTTCATTGGTTTTTGTAAAGTTGGGCTAAAAATCCTTGATTGAGAAGATCAAGGTAGTGGATGTAGCACAGGTGGACCAAACCACTATAAATATTGTGTTTTGTCCACTTCTCTTAACCTTTTTTAACTTGGTGTTCACTAACTTTCAAAAGTTCTCAACCATCCCAAACAATTTTCAAATTTGTAGATTTAACTTCAAAATATTTTTAAAAAGCTATTCACCCCCTCTAGCACTCCTTTTGAGACTAATAAGTGGTATCAAAACCTAACCCTTGATTTTAAAGGCTTAACATTCTAAGGGAAAGATTCAATGGCTGCCCAAAATTTAAATATGGCTGAAGGTCAATCAATGGCTACCCAAAATTTTAATGTGGCTAAGGGTCAATCTACAAATAAGCCTCATTTATTGGATGGAACGAACTATAAATTTTGGAGTTCTAGGATCTCCATCTACGTAAAGGCTATTGATTATGAAATGTGGGATGTCATCACTAGTGGTCCTTATGTTCCTACGAAAATTGATCTCGTAACTAGTGAGAAAACTCCCAAAACTAAAGATGAGTGGACTGAAACTAAAATAAGAAAAGTGCAAATAAACTTCAAAGCCATAAACACTCTCCATTGTGCACTAAATTTCGATGAGTTCAACAAAGTTTCTACTTGTACAACTGCTGAAGAAATCTAAGAGAAGTTGAAGATCATTCATGAAGGGACTTCATAAGTTAAGGAGTCTGAGATTGCTCTTCTCACTCATAGCTACAAGATGTTCAAAATGAAACCAAGAGAAGACATCGTAGCCATGTATGATTAGTTCACCAACATTGTCAACAAGCTCAAGCAACTTGGGAAGGAAATTCCTGAACATGAAGTGGTAAAAAGGTTGCTTAGAAGCTTACCAAAGGCTTGGAAGCTAAAGATGGCAGCAATTCAAGAAGCCAAAGATCTAAATGTCATCACCTTAGATGAGATATATGGCTCACTCCTCATATATGAGCAAAAGATTAAAAAAGAAGAAGAAAGAAAGGAAACTAAGGAAGAAATAGAAGTAAGAGCTAACTTTTGTTTAACGGCCAAAGATAAAGAACTTGAGGTAATTTCTGATTTATCTAATAGTTCCTTTGATGAATTTCAATACGAGTATGATTGTTTATATGCTAAATTTGAGAAGTTAGCTTTAAAGTATAAGGTTTTTGAAAAAAAAAAGCTTTATCTTTAGATGATGAATTAGAAAAGATTAAATGTGATTTCAAATTTATTTTTGATCAGAGAAATGTTTTTCAAATTGAGTTGGAGCATTCCAAAATAGATTTTGAATCTTTAAAGTTGGAACTAGAGAGCAAAAATAAAGCCTTGCAAAAGGCATTGAATGAGAATATTGCTTTTAAAGCTTCCATAGAAGAGATATCAAAACTGAAATTATACAAAGAACAAAAACCAAAAAGAAATGTTATTTTTAAAAGGAATAATGACTCATCTTCATTTCGTTGTCATGCTTGCGGTAAGAAAGGTCATATCTTTTATGATTGTTATTATAAAAGTAATAACCTCCCCAAAACCAAGGTGGTTTGGGTGCCTAAAGGTTCTTACGGGCTTATTGACCCCAAAGACTCATCAAAGTATGGGTACATTTGAAAAAGAAATGAAGAATTGTTTTATAGGTTGAGCAAGAACAAAAGGAATAATATTTGAAAGCTCAACTAAGGGAAAAGCAGCCTTGGTACTTGGATAGTGGCTGCTTAAGGCGCATGACCAGAAATGAGAATTTGTTTGTCAAGTTTAATACAAAGAAAAATGGTAATGTCCTCTTTGGGTTACAACTCCAAAGGTGTCAGCCAAGGAATTGGAACCATTGGTAACGCTTCTCAAATTATAATCAAGCATGTTTTATTTGTTGAAAGTCTAAAGCATAACTTGTTAAGCATTCGTCAACTTTGTGATAGAGGATTTAGAATTTGCTTTGATTGTTATGTATGCCATCTGATTGACATTGACACTAACAAAGTTGTATTCATTGGCATAAGATTTGAAAATGCTTAAGTGATTATTCTTAATGAAATTATCGCTGAATTAATCATTATTGTCATTCCTTTTTCATCCAACATCTCAAATCTCTCCACCACACTCTTCTCTATTTTTTCACTTCACTACTCTTTTTGTTCTCTATTCTCTTTTTCTTTTCTTTTTGTCTCAATATGGCAAAAGAGTCCACCTTCGAACATCTATGTGAGACCTTGTCAAGCTCGATTAAAAGACGGTATTGTACCGAGTGGTACAACTAAGTTAAATTGAGCCTTGAACTAGTTCAAATAAAAATTCTAAGAGGAATTTGAAAATTTTAAAACAAACAGAATGGCTTAGAATAGTGATTTGGAGTTCAAGGTCCAGTTTGGAGTCCATCAGAAAATTGACCAATTAGGGACAAAACGGTCATTTTACCATTTGATGATAAAATTGAGATTTTTAGCCAAGATTTGATCACATTTGACCAAGAATAATTATATGAAATATAATTATGATTATTGGAGTATAAAATGAT
>NC_030856.1:18751986-18760812 GCF_000208745.1 Theobroma cacao | reverse complement strand
ACTTTTTGTCCATTTTGCTAACTTGTGGGTTTTTGCCATATTTCCCATTTTTTTGGTACCATAGTTGAGCATGGATATTTGTAAAGTGATTTACTCATGTGGGGTTTACATGAGGGTTTAAAGGGAGCTAAAACAATTGCATGGTTTTAAGAAAACGAATACATCATGATTTCGATAAACATTCTTTATGGTATGCTTGTTACCTTCCTTGTCACTCACTGATTATTGTACTCATGTTTTATAAAAAATTCATGTTTTCAGATTAGGTGACTGTTGGACCCTAGATGGAGGAGTCCCCGTAGTGCATATCCTGGGTATGTATCTGGCATTCGATAGTAATCCCTTTTATTGTAAATGTCTCCGCTGGAAGTCATTGGTCCTTTTGTATTGTGAATACAATCTAACAATGTGAATATGTGGATGCAATGTAAATTGCTAAATACATACTAGTATAGTGCATGTATATTATTATCGATAATGCCATTGTGTTTGGCTATGTTCACACCCGGGAAAAAGTGTGTGTATGCATGATATGATAAATTTGTTAAGCGAAGGTAAATGGATAGGTTTGCTTTGGCTTAGTGAGCTATGCTCATTTAGCTCATGCGCAGGTCATTGCCCGGGAAATTGGGTCGTGACAATCTACAACTCTCTTGCTCATTTCCAATCTGATTACTATTTTGGTTGGATTTTTTTTTTTAATTTTGTAAACACATCTATAAATTTATAAAAACTTATGTTTCAAATCAAAAGAATAAAAAGCTTTGATTATTTTCTTGTTTTGGCCTTTCTTTTATCTAATAAAATTTAAGGAAATGGGTTTTAATTTTGATCACAAAAATTGAACCCTTTAAGCAATATCCATTTCCTTTTTTATTGACCTTTAGCTGATTCCAAGCTTTAAGTTTTCACCTCTTTCTCTATTTTATTTTTGGATTTTTATCATAAAAAACCAAAGTTTCAATTAAATGGATGAAATAATGGGTTCTTAGTTTGGATCACAAAAATCAAAGCTTTTAAGCCTTTGAAGAAAATCCCATTTTCAATGTATCAATTTTGAGCTGATTATCATCTTCAAATATGGTGTTTATGCAAAAAAAGTAGAAAAGAACAATGTAGTTGGAAGAGAATAAGGGAAAGGATGAAGAGAGAAGAAAATGATTTAATATTAGTAAGAATGTAATTTTCCATACTTATGAGGGGTAATTGGTCTTAATGATTTTGAAAGCTATTCCATCAGACATGGAATAGCTAATATCAAGGCAAAGGGTGGACTTAGTCAAAAATAACTTTTCACTGATTTTGAAGAATAGTTATCCTTTAAGAATAGCTATTCCTTAACACAATGAGCAACCAAAACATGAGAGAAAATAATAGATGAGAATAGGGGGGAATAACTTAGCTATTCCTCATACGAAATGTGTTGTGAAAAGCCTTAAACCTTCATTTCCTTTCTCTTCCTTCATTCTCTACATATCTTTTTTCTCTCTCTACCTTCTTACCCTCCTAAAAAGCAACCGACTAGACCCCAATTTCAATGTCAAAATTGCAACCTTCTATCATGACCCAAACCAGGGGATTGTGATCGATGCTCGAGTCCAACAGGCAAAGCTTTCATAAACTCGAGCAAGCCTCAAAAAATAACCAGCAAAGTGAAGCACAATACACAACCTTTTACATTTATATAACCATCACATATTCATTTCATAACAAGACTTTGAAATTTACAACATTACCCCTTGGCACATAGTTATCACAAAATATTTTAACACCATGTTCACATACTCATACATCAACTAAGACAATGGGTCCATCCTACGCATTAACAAATAAAACAACCAGCAATGCAAGGGCTACATGATTCAAAATATAACAAGCTTCTAAAACCAAAACCGAAAGCGAATTTAAAAGCAACATGAATTCGGACTCAGCGGAATGGACTCGTCACATAGAGAGTGCCTACTTGATGCTAAATTTGTTGATCTAAGGACGACGATAACCACTTGAAAATCTCATAGTCTATTTATCTACATAGTGTAACAAATAATTGGGGTGAGTCATCTAATACTAAATGAGTGGGAGCAAAGAATTGAAATGTAACTTGTGCAAATAAATGTATTTAAATGCATTCACAATGTAGCAAAAGTATCTACCAAGCATCTCTAACAATAAAGGTATAACGAAATCATCCATGTGGGGTACTTACCAAGACTTACCTCAAAGTAGTATAATCAAACGACTTTTCTGCTAACTATAATCAATGCATCTATAGTTCCATAAGTAATACATATCAAATTAGGGCTTACCTCAAAAACCGTTGCCAAATACTAAGTTCCTTTGGCCTTTCACTATTTGTTGGGGGAACAATATCAAAATCAAACATATTTTGCTTACCTCAAAGCTTTCCCATCACGTATTAGCCATATCTCATTCAGACATCAATAATCATATAATTCATTTAATATAGAATGTTGTTCAAAAAATTCTAACATCCTATTTGAATCATAATCAATGAGTGGCTTTCCCTAAACATAATCACATCAATGTACGATGGCTAGCCAATGGAAATCAAATCACACACGATGCCAAAGCAATCAACAAAGGGTCAAATCATGCTCAGTATCAAAGTAACTGACGAAAGTTCAAATCATGCTCAGTGCTAAAGCAATAGGCAGAAGTTCAAATTACGCTTAGTGCCGAAGCAACAAGCAGAGGTTCAAGGTCACAAAGGAGGGACGTCACTTAACCACAATCAAATCAACATCTGGAATTTCCCATCGGATGAACACATAATTAGATTCCAAGCCATCATGCCATTAACATTTAATATATCACATTTCACGTCAAATAACCATAGCTTAATAAGCCTCATATGCTTTACTAACTCAAAATCAAATTCAATATACTTTTGCTCATTAAATACATTAGCACAATGCTTCTCAACTTAACTATTTGTCATAATAGGCTACTCCCACATTATATTACAAAATCGCACATATACAGACCAAGCTCAAAAACACAACATAACTAGACCTCATAGTCTAGGTTCCAAATACAATTTAATTCAAACATATTGCCACCATGTGGCTCACATAAGCACACAACACATTAACATAAATCAATAGTTCATTGGCCTAGGCATTAATTCACACAATCATATACCATGGTAGCACATTTACATGTGTTATGCATTACATGCATCAATCCAAGCATTCAAACAATTAATTCCCACTCATAGCGACAATTTGAGCACTTCTGTTGTCAGCAAGTGAATTCTAGTAGCCTTTAATGGATCTCTAAGTCCAACAATGCCGAATAACTCCCTTGCCCCTTTGTACAAAACATAACAATTCACACTTAATATTTCAAATAATTTCCTTACCTTAAGATACTTTTAAATCCTTAGCTTAAGTGTTGGGCTAATCAACTTAAATCCCCAATTTCCAGCAATCTCAAGGGGAACAACAACCAAGCTAAGGAAAAAACAAATTTCAAAGTTATAAACTCATTAATCATAAACCAATCAGTTAGAAAGATCAATCTTACCTCTGTAGTGGTTTCTCAAGCTTTAAATCACTTCAAACTAACTTTAAAATCCGGTGTGAGATTTAGACTTTTGAAGGGGGCAGAGCATGGGAGTGTTTTCTTTTGTTTTCCAAATGTGTGGACTACCCAAAGTCCTTTTATTTTCGCAAATTCTCATGTATCTATCGATAAACGGAATGCATCTATTGATAGATCCCACATGATTTCTAACATTTGACTCTTCATCTATCGATAAATAGCCCCATGTATCGATAGATGTGCATTGGACAACTTCAAATCATCCTTGTACTGCTATCTATCGATAATTTGGCATATTTATTGATACATTATGTCCCAAATGCCTTAAATTGTTTTTTAGACATCTATTGATAGTTGCATCAATCTGTAGATAGATGTTCTTCAGTTTGCTTCCTTTTACTCACGAGGTGACATCTATCGATAGTTGTATGAATCTATCGATAGATGTTTTTAAGTTTACTGCAACTTGCTTCCTAACTTTCATCTATTAATAGACTTAGAACATTTATCGATAGATCATGTTCAAAATCTAATTTTTCACAACTCCAAGCCTCCAAAGTCAGTCCCCAACGCACTTCCATTGCAATAATCACCTCAGTGGACGACATGGCACTTAATTCTACTATATATATTCAATATATATAGTCCAAATCCTCAATGAAACTTTAAATCATATGGTTCATCAATCATTTCTTTAAAAATTTCCTTAACTATCATAGTTCATATTTTCATAAACTTGGCATATACACCATATCAGCAAAAGTCCTGAAGTACACCATCTAATTTCAAAGTCATTTTCTACACACATAGGCATAGTCTAAGCCTTTCAAGCATATACACCAAAAGTTTAAATTAACTCCTCAGATAATTTAGTTAACACCACAAATAGCCCGTATCAAAGTTAGGGGTGCTACCCCTTCCATCATTGTCTGTCGCTATCCGACCGTCATCCTACATTACTCTTTGACATAGATTCCCCAAGAAGAGATTCTTTTGGATTCCTCCCTTTTTCCTCATTCCTTTAATCGGAGTACCTTTCTCGCAATCAATTCCTGTTTCCACAAATCTTCAAAAATAAAAAAAGCACCTAAAAACCTTGATCTACCATCACCAGTTACCAACCTCTACAAAAAAAAACTCCCTTTCTTCCTTCCTCTCCCTTTCCCCCACCTTTTCACCGATTGAAATACTCAAAAACTTCCCCAAAAGCCTCAAACCAAAAAGCATAGCCCTTTAATATTTTTCCTAAGTTTTGTGTGTTTAAATGTGTAATTTCCTATGTGTGTTTCTAATTCTTGATGTTGGAGGAGAGGGAGTTTTTTTCCCTTCAATCCAAACCTTTAGGAGCAAGAGCAATTGGATATTTCCAAAATAGATTCGATTCTCTTTTTTTCTTTTATTTATTGAATTTTTTTTTTTTGGATTGGATCTGCAAGAGATCCGATCCTTGTTTTCTCTTTTTTTTAAAAAAAAAAAAAAAGAAATTAGTTTTTAAATTTTCATATTTTTTGTGTACTATTGGATTTATTACAATTTGGACGGTCAAGTCCAAAATCTAATTAGTCCATGAAATCCATAATCAAGCCAATCATTGTCTGAATAAAATATGCCCAAAAACCTTATATATATATATATATATCAATTATTGATCAATACAAGACTTAATACAAACTATTGATACAAGACTTATTTGATACAAACTATCAAATCTTTTATGATATAAAGGTCCAACTACTTGAAGAACTCCATGACCCAGAAATTACAAACAAAACACTCATATCTTATGCCACTGAATCCAACTTTAGTTGCCAAGGCTTCGAATTCTGGTTTGGTTCGTTCCTTCCCTCCTGGACACTGAGTCATCATAAGCACATCCATCTGCGAAGCGTATCTCATAAAAGCATTTGTATCGAGTGCAACAGGAAGGACAGCATCAACCACTATAACTTTTCCATCATCTGGGATGGCATTGTAACAATTCTTCAACAGTTTCAAACAATGTTCATCGTTCCAATCATGAAGTATCCACTACAAAAATTTTTGCAAGTTAATTACGTCATTAATTTGTTAACTGATATTTAAGCTAGTACTTTTCAGCAACTTTTGACGAAGCAAATAACAAGAATCAAACTAGGAAAGCGATGACTAAAAAGTGAAAACGGACTAATAATTAATTGATGATTTCTGGTGAGAGACGATTGAATCTGTAACGAACAGTTGCATATGATAGGAAAAAGTTTGTCCAAAAATGCTAACTTACCTTCATGAAAATGGCATCACCTTTAGGAATACTTTCAAACATATCTCCCCCTACATGTTCAACGCCTGTAATTTTGTTGATTTTCCTGTTAGTGTAAAAATAGAGTAATACCAGACAAAACATACCATTTGGCATCAATTATGAATTGATTTTTGGAAAAGTTTCTATCTCAAAAGATTCAGAAATCTTTCCTTTAAACACAAAATTACATGATTAGCAGCCCTTTTATTGTGTCATATTTGTAATACACAAGACTAATGCAACTGCATTAAATTGGCCGAAGGAGGAAGGGAATGCGTTAGGAAGAATTAGCTGAGCACTTTAATTACTTCCACGTTCTGGATTAAGGTAATTGATCAGAAAAAAAAAAAAAAGCTCGACTTTGTAATATTATTCAGAATATATAGAATGATGTGTAAGCCAAGATGTTACCAGCGTAGGCCGGGGCATGTTGTATAACATGAGGCAAGTCAAAATTAATTCCCTTAATAGAGGGGTACTTGGAAGTGATAATGCTGAGAGCGGCTCCTAGACCACCGCCAACATCAACCACTCGGTTGAGCTGCTCAAAACCCTTGTAGGTCCCCAAGATATTCTTCACAACTATAGTCGTGTGGTTGATCATTGCAGTATGGAAAACTTGATTGAATCTGGGGTCCCTACATTGGCCTTCAAATATGTGTGTTCCATGGACCCTGTCAAATGGAGTTCCTCCTTCAACAATTGCATCCTTCAGCTGGGACCTGGCCGTAAAACGTATGAATTTGTTGATTACAGCGTCTAAAAATCTAAACAAAATCAATAGATAAGGGAATTGGGAATCTTTTATGAGTTGAAAATGAGCAACCAAACCATTAGAAGTTAAAACTAATTTAAGTAATGTACCAAATAAAAGGGAAGTGTGAATATCAATACTGGGAAGGAGTCTTGTAAATGTTCAGGTCAGATATATAAAGAAAATTTTGGTCATGCTATAATCAAGTAGCTCTAGCCCCATTCTAATGTTACTATCTAAGGTGATAGTTGCATTTATTATAAAAAGAATCATTATGTTTACAAATGAGAATCAATAATGCATTGAATATAAAACAGTTTTAAAGTAATATCTTACATACACACTTCACCCTCTTTCCCATAAGTTTTAATCCTCTATTTGAGAGTCACGGTACATGAAAATTTGCACATATTAGCTAATGAAAAATAAAAACATTAGCAGTGAACAATGGTTCCGATTCCCAGCTGAACTTGCAGACAATAAAGTTTCCAGTGGACAAGAAACAGATCAAAATTTAATGGACTAAGAAACATATTAGCTAACGGCTCCATCTAGTCAAGAAAAAAGTGAGAAGAAACGCACCAACTATCAAGGATGACCTTTTCCTGATTCAGGGCCATCAAGGGGCCTAATGAAACACCATCGTCATTTGGAACGAAGAATTTGGAAACTGGCGTCAAACTATAGAGCCTCCGAGGATTGTTACCCTGTTCATTATCAGCCACAGAGCAACCGATAATGCTATGGCTGGCTAAAACTCTAAGTATGCGGTCCAGCATCGACGGTGCCTCTGGATTATTCGTACGTAACTGGGCTGCTATCTCATTTGGGGAGAGCTTGGCATCTGGACCAGCTTTGGCTATAATTTCAAAAAGTTGAAGTTGAATTGCTGCATGCATAGACATAGGCAGCACAGAAGAGCTGACAATCTGAATGGCATATAGAAAGCTCTCTTGATCTTGCTTTGTTGAAGATTCCATTGGACAGCGAAAGCCTTTTTCCTCTCCCTCTCTCAAATTAATTGGATAAGTGGAATTGAAAAGGGTGACACATAAAAATGAAAGGCGACTCTCAGTCTGAGTTGGGAATGACTAGAGGATATCTAGTGATAGTCTAATTATTTGCTAGCCACTGCTCCGCTTGACTTCTTTTGAAAGTTTATATATACTAATTATTGCCTTTAGAAAAAAATAATAGAATTCTTACACTGGCAGATTGAAAAAAAATTTAAAATTGATAAATCTTGAAAATTTTAAAAAAATATTAAGAGTTAATAAATATTTCGCATAGTTTTTTTTTTTTTTTTTTTGTATTTCAGCAACTAGTAGTTCTTCATAACTAAGTTAGGTTTATGCATTAGTTTTATTTTCGTAAAAACAACTTAGGTAAAATAATATAAAAGGATCTCAATTACGAGGGTTTTGAGGGATAAATGTGACTGCCAAAAAAAAAAGTAAGGAAAAAGTAATGTAAGGAAATAGTGCCAAAATGTGAAACCTCCACCTTCAGAGACGTGTAGCGGAGGTAGACCCGATGACGTGGGTTAGGGGTAGTTCTCTCATTTCCTTGGTGAGCTCCTAGAAGTGAGTTTTTCTAATATTATTAAGGTCTAAGTAGACCTAAGGAATAAATTAATGATGCATATAATAATGAAATAAACGAAAAAAATAGAAATAATAATAATTTTCACAATATGGGCAAAATGGTCATTTTGGGTCTCGGATCTAAATTTTTAAGTTTCATGAACTTGAGTACTTTTAATCTATTGTGGACCTTTTCTCAGTGTCAAAAGAGTAAAAAGTTTGAGCCAAAAGGAAGAAGAAGGCAAAGTCAACTATGCAATGGCATTTTTGTAAATAAGTGAAACTTTAGTCAACTATAAGATAAATATCAAAGTTTTCCAGCACTTTCTCCTCACTTCTAGTAGCTTCTTATTCTTCTTCCCATTCTTTTTCCTCACTAAACGTTTTCCATCTTCCACGGAAGCCTGTCACAACCCAATTTCCCGAGCAATGACCGGCGCATGAGCTCAATGAGCATAGCTCACTAAACCCAAGCAAGCCTATCCATTTACCTTTGCTTAACAAATTTATCATATCATGCATACACACACACCTTTTCTCGGGTGTGAACATAGCCAAAACACAATGGCATTATCGATAATAATATACATGCACTATACCAGTCATGTATTTAGCAATTTACATTGCATACACATATTCACATT
>NC_030856.1:18681259-18749172 GCF_000208745.1 Theobroma cacao | reverse complement strand
GTTTTGTCCCTAATTGGTCAATTTTCTGATGGACTCCAAACTGGACCTTGAACTCCAAATCACTATTCTAAGCCATTCTGTTGGTTTTAAAATTTTCAAATTCCTCTTAGAATTTCTATTTGAACTAGTTCAAGGCTCGATTTAACTTAGTTGTACCACTCGGTACAATACTGTCTTTTAATCGAGCTTGACAGGGTCTCACAAAGCCATCCCTTGAAACCTCCATAACTTTCTCAAAGTAACTTCAATTCTCATGCTTTAGCACACTTTTTCATAGGATTCTTTGTGCTCTTTCACTTTTACATCTCAAGAACCCTCAAAAGTCTTTCCTCAATACTTTCTCTCACTAGTTGGATGTTTTAGAGAGAGAGAGAGAGAGACTTTCCATAATAGCTTAACAAACTCTTGAAAAGGTATTCAACTACAAAGTCACCAAGGTGAGTAGTGAGTTAAGGTTGATTTTTAAGTTGTTGATGAATGGCCAATGGTTAGAATTGTGGATTGTCTTATTATTGAAGGTTATTTATTTATTTCTAGTGAGGCTAAAGTAGTGCAAAGTAATGACTAGTCAAATGGTAATTGGAAGTTAGTTAGGAATAACTAGAAAAACTTGATTTAGGAAACAACTTTTGGAATAGTATTCATGTAAATTGAGTTGGTGTGGTGCTATTGTGTGTGATAGGTCAAACGAGACCCCATATCTCCACTTGGAGCATTAGTGGATGTTGGAGTCGATTAAAGAATCAACAAAGACAAGTGAGTGAACTTGCATCTAAATTGTTTTGGGAAACGCATATGTGTTTGAATGAATCATTTGAAAATTTTAATTGTTTTTTTGCTTTAAAATGTACCTAGGGAACAAACCCTTGATGAAATGTTCTTATATTATGCAATGCGCAATGTGATTAGTTCATGTGTTCCTACATTATGTTGATGTGTATGTTATGCATTAAATGACTATTGTGTGATAATTAAAACCGTGCGTGTACGGTGTGGGAGTGCACATGACAGTGCCGGTACTGTGCGGTGTGAGAGTGCACAAGCCGATGATTTATGCCATGTGCGGTGTGGGAGAGGACATGATGCTAATGATGATATTGTAATGTGCGATGTGGGAGCACACATGAGCTGGGGGAGAGTTGTGGTGATGCTAGTAGTTGTATATATGTTTATGTATGTTATATATAGAGAGGTTATGGAAAATATATTGTGATTGCATTGAATATTGAATGTTAAAATTTGACAAATGTTTTCCAATTCATTTTCACTGCAGCAAAAATGGATTTTCATTGTGACAAGAATTCTTTTAATTTCATTGCCCTGTTTCTCATTGCAGCAAAATTTCATTCTCGCTGCAGTGCAAACTCTCGGGTGATGGGGGCTTGACTAGCCCAGATTTTCACTACAGTGAAAATGCATTCTCGCTGCAGCGAGAAACTCTCGGGTGCTGGGGCTAAAATTTTGCCTGAATTTCACTATACCGAGATTCACCCTTCCATGCTTGCCTGGCTTAGACTTCACTGTAGTTTTCACTCTTTAACTTCATTGTTGATCATGGATCTTTCAATACTAAGGCACTAAATAATCAAGGGTTGAATTGAGGGGTTTTTAACAAGAGATTAAGCTAAATTGCATTGTTTTCAACATAAGTGCATCATGTTTTCTAAAACTTTCCATATTGATGCTTGTTTCCTTCTTATGTTCACTCACTGGGTTTATACTCACTCTTTTCAACTTCATGTTTTCAGATTTGGAGGCAATTGGGACTTAGGTTGAGGTGTCCATATGTATCCGTCTTTTTGGTAGGTACCAGGGGCGAAGGGTACGCCAACAATGGGGGGGCTGTGGCCCCCCCAAAATTTTTACAAATATTTATTTTTTATATATATTTTATCAATGACTCCTCCAAAATTTTTAAAAAATTTTATTTATTATATATTATTAATGGCCCACTCAAAATAAATTTTTTATTTAATAATTAATATAAATAAAAAAAATAAAACAACCTTGCAAACTTACTTAACTTTACCCTAATTTAAGTTTCTCTACACCTTTTTCTCTTTTTCTTTTTCTTTTTCTTTTTCTCTTCTCTTTTGTGTCTTTTTATTTTTATTTCTCTTTTCTTGTAACTCACCATTACAACACACCTTATTTTTCAAAAGAGCTTTATGAGCTTGTGAGTTTGGACAAGAAAAGACAGAGATCACCTACCACCATTGTGTAAAATTAAGAAGAGGTAAAGTTTTGTTTTACCTTCTTCTTTCTATTTATATTATTTTGACTCTTTCGGTTTCTACAGCAACTACAAAAAGAGCCTTTTCAGCAATGAAAATTATGAAAACAAGACTCAGGAACAAAATAGATGATGAGTTTCTTGTAGATAATTTAGTTGTTTATATTGAGAAAGATATTGCCAGTCTTTTCAGTATATAGTCAATAATTGATGAATTTGAATCTAAGAACATCGTCGAACACAACTTTCTTAGATAACTATTATAAGTTTTTTTTATTTTTTTATTTACATGTTATATAAAATTATTGTCTATTATGAATCTTTTGATCGTTGGTTAAATTCAACATATTAGTTTTAAAAATTTTTAGCTTTTATTTTTTTCATCTTTGGCCCCCTCAACAAAAATTGACTAGCTCCATCCTTGGTAGGTACCATAGCATTCAATAGTTGTACCTTCACCCAAGGTCACTCCATTGGAAGTCAATGAGTCTTTTTGCCTTTGTATGTATACACGTGATGTAAATCACTAAAATACATGTCATACAAAATATATGTTTATTTTGATTAACGTTGCCACTATGAGTTGGCAATGGGTGACATTATTTTGGATGATATAAATGTAAGTAGTTGGTTGCCATGTTATATTGTTGAAATAATTATACTTGAGAATTACAAAATATGGCATTTAAAGTAATGGATAGAATGATGAACAAGATCATATAAAAAAAGACTTGCTTGGGCTTAGTGGACTAGGCCCATTGGGCCCATGCACCGATCATGGCCAGGAAATTGGGCTATGACACAAAAAAAGTAATTTGACTTCCAACTTAGGTATGGTTTTCCAGAACCAAACCAATGTAAGGAAAAAGTAAGAATATATATATCAACTCTGACTGCCAAAAAAAATAGTGCATCATAGTTAATTCAAAAAAAGAAGATGTAAGGAATTCACAAAAGTAGTGCTTAACCACGATGGTTCATCTACCTCTGCCCACAACTCATGGGTTTACCCCCTTAAAATCCAACGTTATACCAAAATAATGAAACAATTTATTGTTTACGTAACCAGTCAGTTTGCCTTAATACAAACAAGACAACTTATGGACTTTGCCTTTATTATCAATGAGATGATTGATGTCATGAAAAAAATCAGGAAAAGTTGCATTTTTCTAAAAGTTGATTTTGAAAAAACCTTTGATAGTGTTGCATGAGAGTTCTGAGACTTTGTTATGAGATGCATGAGTTAGTGATAAATGGCGTTGGTGGATCATGGCTTGTATCTCAAACAGCCTTTGTCTTTGTTCTGGCGAATGGCACACCAACAAAAGATATTTGAATGGATAGAGGGCTCAAACAAGGATACCCTCTCCCTTTTACTTTTTGTTAGAAATGTTAGCTCAACAAATAAGTGACAAGAATATCCAAGGAGGGATGAATTGGATTTTCAAAGTTTTGGAGAATAAAAATTGACTAGCTATAGTTGATTATGATGAACCTCCAGTCGACTATGGTTGTGGTTCTTTTGATAGACCAACTTCAAAGCCATTTAAAACAAACTTGTAGTCAAATACAAAGATTCAATAATCAATCCTAGATCAGAAAATCATCTTAAAGCTTATAAGAGAAGTTCCAAAGAAGATTTTGATGAATATGCAAATCTTAAGCAAGTCTACTCAACCAAACATAGGCAAAAGATCTCTTATGAAATACTTGAAATATTTTTCAAATGTAAATCAAAAAAGAATAACTCAAAAAAAATATTTCAGGAAATCTTTTTAACAAGGGATAAACAAGTAATGACGATAGAGAAAGATTTGACAAGGAAGCAAACTAATATGTGAAGAGTTTAGGTCAAAACACAAGCAATTTATGAAATGGGTTTTTCTTGAAATGAAATGCCAAAAATCTAAACAAAAATAAAAAGAAGACACAAGTGTTTTATAAAGGTTCGATGTGTACATCATCTCACTTGGTTCAGCAAAGAGTTTCAAATCTAATCAAGGAAATGTACTTTTTAAACAGGATCAAGTATAAACCCTTACAATAACTTTTTCGCTGGGTTAAGCAATAACCTTTAAAATGGGTTTTAATAGCATCAACCACAAACCCTCACAATGATTTTTAACGGGGCTCAACCAAAAACTCTCGAAAACGTTTTTTACCAAGATCAAGTGGAACCACAAATTGCCTTTTAAATGGGAGCAAGCATAACCCACACTAACTTTTCAGTATTAAGTTAGAACCTTTAAAACAATGGTTTGAAGAAATGGCAAGAGTGCCTTTAAGAGCTGGATTATACTAGTTTAGTACTAAGGTGGAAGAATGCCTAAATGATGGGTAGAAAGATTAGAGCGAAAGCACAAATGAAGTTTTAACTTAAGTAAGAATGCTTGGTTTTGCTTTATTTCTCTCGTTCTTTTCAAGACTTTGATTCTCAAGAGTTTGGCCTTTTTTCTCTATTTTTCCATGCTTGAAATGCTTCAGAAAGGTCCATTTTATAGTTGGAGAGATCTTAGTGCCATTAGAGATGAATCTCACAAGAATCTAACCATTAGACACATGTTTGAAACAAATATTATAGTTATTGAGCCTCTAGGATCAACTATAAGGATCTTAGGATCGACTATGGTTCTTCATATCTTTGAATTAGGGCTTCTACAATCAAATATATTCATCTTCTACTTGATCCTTTACCCAAGAGCATGTAAGTTTAATTTCAAAGCCTAGGTAGTCAACTGGGAGACTTTAAGGAATGACTAGGGCTTCTTAAAGTTTGAATTTTCTCGTTCAATCTGCCTTAGGATCTACTGGAGAACTTATAAGATCGACTAGGGTTTTTTTTTTTTTTTGAGATTTTGTAACCTTTTTGCCATTGAATTGACTACAGCATCTCTAGGATCAACTGGGCCTTTGTTTTCTTCAAGATTTCCATACATTCTGCCACTAGGTCAATTTACCTTGCTCTAGGATCAATTGGATCATTGTCTTGACTTAAAGCAAGCTTGGTGTTATGTAGACTGATCATCTTTGAATGCTTTAAGATAAACTCCACCACTTGTGAACCTATCTTGCACTTTCAAACATCTCAAGAGTAATTGTTAGGGAGATCATTAAAATAACTCATTCAAGCAAGTTTAACACTTATACAACTAAGTTATTCAAGCTTGCTGACATTTATGAAGTGAGTGTGTGATAGTTAAAATAATTCAAGAATTTACACAACTTAAAACAATCAAGCTTGTAATTATGTAAGAACAAATATATGAGAGTTAAATCACTTGAAAAACCTATAAAAGTTCATTTAAATGATCTCCAAGAACATTTGATCATTTTGTCATAATCAAAACCATAATCATTATAAAGCTAACATTCTCCCCCTTTTTGATATGACAAAAACATAAGTATAACTTGCATTTGAAATCTCCTTTGAAACCTCCCCTTACCTCATTTAGTCTCTAAGCCCTTGTTTAAAAACATTCAATCTCTAATGAGAACGATTTAAGAATAATTTGAACTTTAAATTCTAATTCGCCCCCTCAACATATACATCAAGGTTCAAAAGGTTTCAGTTCTCAAATTTGCTCAAAAACTTTCTCACCCTTTTTGTTATATCAAAAAGGTTTAAAAGTGTGAGCGTTAAACATTAAAGCTCAAAAGATAGGAGTTATCTAAAGTCATCAAACATGAGCATCAAGAGCTACGATAAAGCCATAAATCATCAAGTCATGTGTAAATCACTCAACTATAACCAACCATGATCAAGTATGCCCCATATATATTTATATAGTCAAGTTGTGGGCATAACCTAAAGTTCAAGAAGGATAAGGAAAATAAATGGCTTACTTTTTGTGAGAAAAGGATTTTCAATGAGCACATAGTTGTCACTAATGTTTAGCTCCAATACCAAGTGTTAAAACACAAAATACCAATTGATATATATATAAGTATAATCTCCCTTTCTAAGAATGTAAGTACAAAATCAATTGTGAAAGATAGAATCATTTTAAAACTCATCATATCAGTCAGAGAGAATCATTTTAAAGCTCATCAAATCTATCAGTAGCAAACTAGTCAAAACTTCCCATTTTGAAAGGACTTTTAGCATACCAAGCATATAAATTTGCAAAGTTCAAATGTTAGTTAAAATTCTACCTAAGCTGTCATGACCCGAAACCTCCCTCGGGCCCATGACAACCGTCGTGAAGTCCCGATTGATATTCATTACCCGGAATACCAATCAGAACCCCGCAAGGCTTACATATCAGTTTTAAACAATTTTCAGTCGTTTTCGGCTCAAGTAAATCAAAAGACAAAAATATAGCATTTTTATATAAAACAATATTTATAGAAACACATGTAAGTAATCTTTTGTAACTTAGAAGTAAAATAAATTCATACATACAATAATTTACAAAGTTATAATGTACAATAATAATTACAATGACAAGTGACCCATAAATACACCAAGTGTTGGTGATAGTAACCTACTGTCTGTGTGATAGAGGGGTCAACTGGAATCCTTGACAAAATCGAGTATCTACAAGCTACCACAGGCCTGAAATATTTGGAAAGGAGGTGGGTGAGATTTTACAATCTCAATGAGTAAACAGACATTACCATAAATATCTAAAGGAGAGTAACATAGAGGCAAGTTCAAACAACAAATTACAAACCATTTCATAAGCTTTTCAATTTATTTCTTAAACTATAAAATATTTGTAATTTACCAAAACAGTTGTTAAGGCTTATAACTTTTATTAAAAACAGGGCTCAAGCCAAAACTAGTCCTCGGGGATACCTTGGCCTAGGCATCTAACCGAGTCCGCCAAGGTTATTAAGATATTTACATGTTAAACACATGTTAGTTTTCAAAACAAGTCGTTCCTTGACATTGACCGAGTTACACATTCACGTGGGGGTTCGACGTGAAGTGAGCTCTAACACTACCCCGGGAGTTACCCTCCTCGTCACATATACTCATATATCATAAGTGTCACGACCCGGTACTCCCCTCGAGCCCGTGACAACCGCCGCGGTGTCCCGGTAGACACTTATTGCCCGGAATGTCAACCCGAAACCCCGCAAGGCTTTACTATCAGTTTCTCTGTTCCCTTGTGAGCAACCATTGTCAAATATCGTGTTCTAAAATATTTTAAGCTGTTTCCAACTTTAAACAAATAAAATATTAATTTTTCGTCTCACAAGGGTATTTTGGTCATTTTTCTCAAAAATTTTAAAACTGGCTAAAACGTAATATACAAGTACAAAACACACAATTCATATTCAAAATGAGTTTAAAAGTCTAAAATCTTCATTTAAAACGAAATTATGGTTATTTGAATATAATAAGAAAATAAAAGAAATATTAAGTAAAATATTCTATTTTCTTATAAAACAATATTTATAGAGTTATACGTGAATAATTTTTATAACGTAAAAGCTAAATAAATTTATACATACTTAAATACAGTAAGCCAAAATATTTAATTTAATTTACAATAACAAGAGTGCCCCCGAATAAACAAAAGTAAAGAGGACTGTGAACCTACGGTTTGGAAAATGCAGATCCCACTGTAGTCCTCGATGAGATCAGCTATCTACAGTCTATACTGAACCTGAAATGGGTGGAAAGGAGGGTGGTGAGATTATAAAATCCCAATGAGTAAACAAACATCATCATAAACATCTAGAGTTGAGTACATGGAGACAATAAAGTAAATCATCATAAACTGGGTTATAGCATTAGAACACATTTTGTTCAAAACACGTAAAGAGGCTTATGAATCTCATAAAAATCTAGGCTTGTGCCATAAATCCATTCTCGGGGACACCTTGGCCGAGGCATCCTACCGAGACCGCCAAGGCTATTAAAATTCACATTTCACATAAATCATGTTTTTGTTTTGAAAACATAGCCGTTCCTTGGCGTTGGCTGAGTTCCCCCTCACGTGGTGGTTTAGCGTGAAGTGAACCCTAAACTTTACCCCAGGAGATACCCTACGCGCCTCTCCGTTCGAGGTAAGAATATAATGGGGTTTACCGTGCCCCTCTAAAAGGCTGGTCCACAGAAACCCCCTACTGCAGTGATTAATTAATATATAATCCACCATATAATAAAACTCAATAACATGATATGGCAATTTTGTAATTCGTAGTTTTTCAAGGTAACCAAACAATTCGCATTTCAATACAATTGCCAACTAGCCAATCATGCTCGATTTATCATAAGCCAGTTAATTTAAACAATCAAATTGCCACAATTAACAGTCTCCGTGTACTCTATTTTTCAAAATCACTATTAATTTCAAAACAATTTATAATTTAATTTCATTGAAACTCATTTATTCATAAAACATGAAAATTTATCTTTTTAAATTCCTTTTTCCATAGAATTCATGAAAGCATCTAAAAACCACCCTAGATAATTAAAATGACAGTAAGTTTACTCACAATGTCTAGAATGCAGACTTTCGAAGCACTCTGTCTACTGGTCCTCGGATGCAATTTCCTTGCCTTTATCGGAGGACTCACCACCTTGACACAGTACAAAATCGAGAGTTTCACCAAGTTGGTACTAAATCAAAATTAAACTAATTTAGACTACCAATGCATGATATGGAATGCAAAAATGCACTGGTAACTATCTAAACCCGGTATTGGCCTAATTCGTCTTATCACCCGATTAAATTCCTAACGGGTCCGTTTAAACTCCAATTTAATTCTTTTCAGTTTCTATACCTCAATTGCACCCAAATTAACTTAATGTCCCTCAGTGTGGTGCAAATTATCAGTCCCAACAGCAAATTACGAAAATACCCCTAGTGGGTAAAAATTCGTATTTTTGCTCCGAAAATTCCCATTATTTTTCTAGGCTCATAATTCATTATTCCTTAACCAATTCTCCTAGAATAAAATCAAACTCATCCTCACTCACTACATGGTAAATTCAGCCATTAATGGTTGGGGGAGAAAATAAATTCTTTTCTTGTTGTTTTGTTTCTAAATATGCTAAACTAACTAAAAACACTAACATAAATTAAAATCAAATAAATCCAACAACTTTCTCTCTCCTAACCCATTTTTTCAGAATTGAATTCATCATGAAAACATGTAATTTAATCATGGAAAATAAAGAGAAATGCTTGGGAATAAGAAAACTCAAGCTTAATAGAAAAAACTCACCTTTTTCACTTAATTTCCTTGAAAATTCACACTTTTTCTTTGATTTTCTCTCTCTAGGGTTTTGTTTTTGTTTTCTCTCTCTTCTTGCTGGTTTGGCCGGCCATGGGGTGGAAGATGGGCTGATTTTGTGCCTTTTAAAAAGGAAAATAATAAATTAATAAAGGCATGACACATGGCATCATGTCATTGGCCCGTTTTTAAAATTTTAAAAATTTAAACATTTTATCTCCACCACATGTTTAGTCAAGGGTCAAAGATGAAGACAAAGGAAGACCATGTGCTGGAAAAAATATCCTGGTGGTGGAAAATTACAATTTTGCCCCTGAGGTGGCAAAATTACCATTTTACCCCTATACTCCAAATTATACCGAAATTAAAATTTTTCACTTCTAAACCTCAAATCATACTTCAATAAGTCAAATTATACTCTAATAAGTCAAATGGGGTCAAAAAAATCTTTTCTAAAATTCCCATTTTGTCCCCAGGTGGCAAATGACCATTTTGCCCCTAGTTAGTGAAAATTCCGATTTGACTCCAAATTGATCCTCAAACTCCAAATTACCATTTTAAGTCATCCATGAACTGTGAAACTCTTAATCTCACCTTAAAATTCCTATTTGATCTAGTTCGAGGATTAAATAAACTTTGTTGTACCTCTAGGTACAATACCGACTTTTGTAAATTTTTCGGGACTCTCCTAGCATGCAATCATGCTATCATCACATGTATGTCATGAATAGTATTTTATAAGGTCGGGCTTTACAATAAGCCATTCATAGGAAAATATATTTTTCAAGACAATTGACAGCCTCCAATTACTCAATTTCATAATCAAAAGTTTCTTATTTTAGAAAATCAAGACAATATATTTATTTGTCACATTTATTTCTAAAACATCAAAAATCACATTTTAATCTCATTTTCGTTTCATAAAATCCATGAAGAGCCTTTAAAACTAAACTCTAGATAATTTACAATAATAATAGGTTTACTCACCGTTTGTACAAATTAAATACTTTCTAGGTGCCTCGATCACTATTCGTCAGGTACGACTTTCTTGCCTTTCCTGAAAGGCTCTCCTCCAAGACACATTGCAAAAATTACACAATTATGGTGTGAGAATCAAGCATGAAAAATTATATTGTTAGTGCACTCACCATGGCCCAATTTTTCAAGAGAAAATGTGAGGATGATTTTGCCACATTTCAAGTTATTTATATTGTGTTTAATGATTTGGAGTATTGGGAGAGAAATGGAATTGTTTGGAGTTGAATTGGACGTATTGGCCAATTAATCGGATGATAGATCGAATTAGGCCAATACCATTTCATTTAGGTACATGATTGAATTTGTATTGAACACTGTATTTAGATAGTTACCCGAGTATTTCACATCCCATTTCATGCATTAGTATAGAGTATAAATTGGTTTTACAACGGTTTAGCACAAATGTAGCAAATTGCTTGTTGTGCATTATGTCTAGGTGGTGAGCATTCTAGCAAGAGTAAAGATGTAGTATCCGAGGATCTAGAATCAGAGTATCCCGAATTCGATTCCCATTACTGTGGGTAACCTTATTATCGTCTTAATTATCTAAAGTATGTTTTTATCTGATTTTGTAATTTTATGAAAAATGTGTTTAAATGAAATGATTTTATAAATTGTTTTGAAATTTAATGATGACTTGAAAATGGAGTACTTTGAGACTACTTGCTGTATTGTAAATTATGTTTTGAATTGAATGGCTTATGATAATGTGGGCATGAATGGCTGGATGGGTATTTGTGTTGAAAATGTATAAACTGTTGTTTGCCTTGATAGGCTTGATAATGATAAAATTGCCATGTCATGCTGTTGAATTTTTATTGAATTGGTGGGTTATAGATTAGTCACTGCAGTGGCGAGTTTCTGTAGACCAGCCTATCAGAGGGGCACGGTAAATCTCGTTATATTTTACCTTGGTACGAGAGACGCATAGGGTAACTCCTAAGGTAAAACTTTAGAGTTCACTTTACACCAAACCACCACGTGAGGGTGAACTCAGCCAATGCCAAGGAACGACTATGTTTTCAAAATAAAAATATGATTTATGCATACATGACTTTTTAACAGCCTTAGCGGACTCGATTAGGATAGCCCTAGGCCAAGGTATCGCTGACAACTGAGTATGAGAATGATTTTGGCATGAGCCAAGCTTTTCAGGAAATCATAAGCCTCATTGTTTATTTGGGTGAAATGAAGCTATTTTCTCTTATTAAAATGAATTCAAAATGCTGTGAATCATTTTTCTACTAATTTATTTTATCTGTCTTCATTTACTTAACTTTAGATATTTTAGATGATATTTGTTTACTCACTGAGATTATATAATCTCACCACCCTCCTTTCCACCCATTTCAGGCTTAGGATAGTCCGTAGATAGCTCATTTCTTTGAGGGCTACAGTTGGACTTTCATCTTCAAAAACTGTAGGTTCACAGCCTTCATTACTTTTAGTCATTCGGGGGCCCACATGTCATTGTTAAATGTTTTGAATTCCTAGCTGCGTGTGCTACTATATGTAGGAATTTATTTTGCTTTTATGCTGTAAAAATTATTTACGTAGCGTTCTATAAAAATAATTTTATGAAAAATTAAAATATTTTATTCATTATTTTTATTTTATGTCATTAGCTATAATTTCACTTTAAATGAATGTTTTAGATATCTAAACTTATTTTCGGTTATGAAATGTGTAAATTTCTCTCATATACTACATTTTAGCTGGTTTCAAAATTTTTGGGAAAAATGACTAAAATACCCCTGTGTAATTGAAACTTCTCTTTGACTGGTTTTGAATTGAAATTAGTTCATATCACTTTAAAACATGATTTTAGTAACTAATACTCACAGGAGAAGCGAGAAAACTGATGTTAAGCCTTGCGAGGTTTCGATTGGCATTTTGGGTAATGAATGTCTATTGAGACATTGCGACGATTATCACGGGCTCGATTGGAGTTTCGAGTCATGACAATTAAAGTGGTATCAGAGCTTTTGGTTTTAAAGATCAGAGCTTTTGGTTTTAAAGATCAGAACTTTTAGGTTTAAAGTTGTTTTAAAGTTGTTTTAAAATTTACAGTGTCAATGTGGCCCCGAGTTAAGTTAGATTAGGTTGAGTCGAATGCATGTATTTGCATGCAGAGCCTGAGGTTGTTTAAACTTGCTTTATTCATTCTTATAGATTATCATGCCTCATCGATATGAACACCCACCTCTCACTAGATCGGTTGAGAAGGGAAGAGGTAGTTCTCAACATCGTCAGTTAGATCCTATAGAGGGGGAATCAGCTATATCTGCTATTCCTGCAGCACTTGCTGCTGAACAGACCAAGACTCATCCACATCCTCCACCTCTTCTGCCACCTACTAGTATTCTTGCCATGCCTCCTGAGGTAGTTCAAGCATTAACAGCCTTCTTTACTGCTATTGTTGGCCAGGCTCAGGCTGGTCAAGCTCTTTCTACAGTTCCTTCAGCTGCTCCTTTAGTACCACCACCCCCACCTCCTGTCCCCCCATCAGTGCTGGATGTTTCTATTTCTAAGAAGCTTAAAGAGGCTAGGCAACATGGTTGCGTTTCTTTTAGGGGTGAGTCAGACGCAACCGTAGCTAAAGAGGTGGTGCAAATGGCTTTAAGAGCTGAGAAGCTTGCGAATGAAAATAGGAGAATGCGAGCTGAGTTAGCAAAAAGGAGAAATTTGAGTGTATCTTCTAGTCAGCCACTAAAAAGGGGCCAAGACTCATCTGTTTCAGGAAGTACTACTATTGTTTCGGTAACATCTTCAGACCTCCATTTTCACAAACACAGTAGAGGCCTCCGAGATTTAATAGATCTGCGATGACTATTTCTGGGAAGAGTTCCGGAAGTTCTAATAGATGTAGAAATTGTGAGAGATATCATGTCGGCCCGTGTAGAGGGCCTGTACGATGTTTTTATTATGGTCAGTCGGGTCACATTAGGAGAGATTGCCCACAGTTAGGACGGGCTACCGTAGCTGCTCCATCTCCATCAGCTCGTATGGATATGCAAATGAGAGATTCCTCTGGATTACAACTAAGATAGGGATGATTTTGACATACCACCAAGGGTAGATTAAATATGTTGAAATTAGTGTTCTAACAAAGTACATATGATAGAAAGCTAGTTTTGTAAATTGTAGTTTCCATGATCATGAAACTCTTGAACTAATAATAAGATAAGCATAAAATGTTGATTCAGGTGGATTAATTTCATGACGATTTTAAGTTGAAGTGATTGGACTATATGAGTTGTAAGACAAATAAGACCAGTAGTTATGAATACTAAGGAATTATGGAACACTAGAAAACAACGAATAATTATGTGTGTGGTGTCATATGTATATGGTGAAGTCACTATACAATATGGAAAGAGTATTCTCAAGTGGGATTTATTGACTGATGATAAGTGATGTGCAATCTGAGATAAATGTAGCTATGAATAAATTTGGAGATTTTTGCTTAAGCAAACTCGTACTAAATGTTATGGTAAAGATATATGAATGTTAGTAGCAAAATAAATACGTTAAATCAATGTTCTGATCGCACACTTGTGATAGAAAGTTAGTCTTGCTAATTGTGGTATAGACTCAAAGAGAAGCCACACGATTGTGAATAATTGAGGTAGTAGCTTTAAAGGTAGAAAAGTTGCTAGGATAAAGTGAATTCAAACAGTTACAACGCCATAGTACTGACTATCAAATGCTATCGCGTTAAGAACCCCTAATGGCTAGAAAGCATGAGCAAACTATGAGCGACATAAAGATTGGACTCACGAGTTGGAAAATGGTCATTGGTTTTGATGTCGAGTTTTGTTATTGGGAGTCTTAAGTGCATTGGGGGAGTGTTAAGATGAATAATATGTTGACTAAAGTCAAATCTTAAGAAATAAAGTAAACCTTGTAAAAGGTTAAAGAGGAAGTGAGGGAAAGGTTAGATGAATGTATGAGATATTGATAAGAGATGTCAATACCAAGTGATAAAAGTGTGAATGAAGATTTCAAGAATGATATAGCAAATGGGTTTATATAGAATATTGTTACGAGAATTTACAAATCTTGTCTTGACTTTGTTGAAACGAAAGGATTAGTGACAACACAAGTAAACTACGTGGTTTGCTAGAAACCCTTGGAGATAAGTTGAAGCATGAGTAGTTAAGCATGCATTTAAATATTTTGGTGAGCAAGTGCATGCCTTTATGGAAATGATATACTTCGAGTATGAAAGAGCAAATAAGTGATTAAGTGTTTCAAGAATGTTTAAACACCTTTAAGAAAGAATTATAAATTATACACCTTTGAGAAAGAATTATAAATTATACGATATAAGTATAAGATGTGTGATTTTGAAACTTGCTAAGGAGCCAAACAGCTAAGTCACGAGTTAAGTGATCACCTGCTGTGAGACATAAGTTTAAGATAGATATCCCCAAGGAAACACTCAAGAGAAGTTCTGCCATGGATCTCGTGAAAGCAAGCACTAAGTTATGTGGTTATAAAAAAAAAGAAGCTGTAAGCTGAGAGTGATATTAGTATTAGTATTCAAAAGTACTTGAGGAGAACATAGTTTCAAGTCTTGTAATTTCAAGCACAATTTGTAAATTGATTAAGGAAGAATGATGTTATATTCGTATGAAAGAGTGGAACAAAGGATGATAGAAGTTGACCTTGATAATGAAGTCGGATAATGAAACTTTCCTAATATATTATGGAAATTAGAATTCGAAATGCTTGAGGCATACATGATTCAAATGAGTCTGAGTTTTAAGTGACAAATCAATATCAGAATGCAAGAAGGATACAAGGTAATGTAGAGGCATGAAGGATAATCGAGGAAAAAGGATGACTCTTAGGAATTTGTATGAATTATGAAGATTATTCTATTGAATCTTGGTTATGGATGGGAACGAACAAAGAGAAATTAGTCTGAAGGCATTTGAAAATAGAGACCCGTATACATAATGAGGAATATGGACATTTGAATGTGCGTGTATACGTATGTGTGGAGTTAGTGATGTACCCAACTAAAATGAAGAATGGTTTTAGTGGTTCTAGATTTGAACTCGATATATTTGATAAGTTGTATAGATAATGTAACGATCAAGAATCTTATCAGAAGTCAATTTATGGTGACCTAAGGAATTTTGGGGAAATAGTTAAGGGAATGTAACCTATAGTACGATTAAGCCATATGAGATGGATTAATAGGATTAAGAAGATTGAAATTTCCTAAATGCAAGGTAAACATGAAGTATGTGGAAATAATTGAAGCCATTAATCCTCACTAACGTTGAGGATATGTACAGGAATGAGTATGGCATGTTAATGATGCCGTAAACTACACAATAGTGTATGAGGATAGGATGAATGAATGAAAGTTAAGAAATTTGATATGAAATGAAGTAATAAGATAGTGATTGGTATAAAATGCGATCAAAATTGGTATGATTGAGAGGGAGTTATGGTTCAAGTTTAATGATAGTAATAGAAGCATGCTTGGTGTCTCGATATAAGAGATCATACTTGTGAAGGTTATTGTTGATCTAATTTTAAAGGATAATAATAGACATAAGTGAAGTACTCGAGTTGAATTGGAGGTAAATGAGGTGAACAAATCGAAATTCCCTATAAAGGGGAGGACATAAGAAGTCGAGCATTAGATGAGAAAACAATACCCTCACCTTTTCTCTAAGTTCAGTAAATGAAATTTTGAGGTTAAAATTTTATTTTAAGGGGGGTAGTGCTATCAAGCCCGGCTCTACAATATGTTTATTATGTCATTCTTACATAAAAATGCATGTTTGCTTACTTGGGTACCTCGAAAATCGTTAAAGGACGGCAATGTACCAAATGGTACAATTAAGTTGAATTAAGCTTCGAACTAGTCCAAATAGAGATTTTAATATGAAATTGAGAATTTTAAAACCCCATAATGACTTAAAATGGTGATTCGAAGTTCGAGGACCGATTTGGAGTCAAATTGGAATTTTCATAACGTAGGGGCAAAATGGTCATTTTGCCACCTGAGATTAAAATTGGAATGTTGGAAGAAGTTTTTGACCAAGATTGACTATTTAGAACATAATTTGAGTTTGAGAGGTGAAAAAGTTTAATTTCGACATTTTTTCACACATAAGGGGCAAAATAGTCATTTTACCGTCCAAGGGCAAAATTGTAATTTTACACCACCCAACACTTGTTCGGTACATGAATTTCACCCATTATTATTATGGATAATTGAGAAATTTTAAATGGTGGAGAGAGATTGCTTAATGGGTCAGTATGACACATGGGCCAATGAAATGGTGACATGTGTCAAATTTTCATCCATTTATAATTGGCTTTAAAAATCAGCCCATAACCCTCCCAACTCATTTCTCTTGGTTGGCCAAAGGAAGAAAAGGGAAGAAAAGAAGAAGAACAAAACCCTAGCTAAGAAATTCAAGAGAAATTCACCAAATTTCAAGGAATCAAGCCATTAAAGGTAAAAATTTTTAATTCTAGCTTGTGATCTACCTTTTCTATGCATTATTTTGCATTTTTCATGGTTGAATCACAAGATATCATGAAGGATAGTGTGCTGATCAAACCTTAGGAGAGAGAATTTGATGATGAATTTAGTTAGAAAACATGTTATTCTAGTGTTTTTAGTTGTTTGGTGATATGTAGTATGAAAAGCAAGCAAGAAAAATTCATGTTCTTACATCACCTTCATTGGCCGAATATTTCATGTGGAATATTGATGATGAATTTGATTGAATTTCAAGTGATTTGATTAAGAATGAATGATTTATGGTGTGAGAATCAAGCATGAAAAATTATATTGTTAGTGCACTCACCATGGCCAAATTTTTCAAGAGAAAATGTGAGGATGATTTTACCACATTTCAAGTTATTTAAATTGTATTTAATGATTTGGAGTATTGGGAGAGAAATGGAATTGTTTGGAGTTGAATTAGATGTATTGGCCAATTAATCGGGTGATAGATCGAATTAGGCCAATACCATTTTATTTAGGTACATGATTGAATTTATATTGAACACCGTATTTAGATAGTTACCCGAGTATTTCACATCCCATTTCATGCATTAGTATAGAGTCTGAATTGGTTTTACAACGGTTTAGCACAAATGTAACAAATTACTTATTGTGCATTATGTCAAGGTGGTGAGCATTCTGGCAAGAGTAAAGAGGTAGTATCCGAGGATCCAGAATCAGAGTATCCCGAATACGATTCCTATTACTGTGAGTAACCTTATTATCGTCTTAATTATCTAAAGTATGTTTTTATTCGATTTTGTAATTTTATGAAAAATGTGTTTAAATGAAATGATTTTATAAATTGTTTTGAAATTTAATGATGACTTGAAAATGGAGTAATTGGAGACTACTTGCTGTATTGTAAATTATGTTTTGAATTGAATGGCTTATGATAATGTGGGCATGAATGGTTGGATGGGTATTTGTGTTGAAAATGTATAAACTGTTGTTTGCCTTGATAGGCTTGATAATGATAAAATTGCCATGTCATGCTGTTGAATTTTTATTGAATTGGTGGGTTATAGATTAGTCACTGCAGTGGCGGGTTTCTGTGGACCAGCCTATCAAATGGGTACGGTAAACCCGTTATATTTTACCTCAATACGAGAGGCGCATAAGGTAACTTTTGAGGTAAAACTTTAGAGTTCACTTGACGTCAAACCACCACGTGAGGGTAAACTCAGCCAACGCCAAGGAACGACTATGTTTTCAAAATAAAAACAAGATTTATGCGTACATGACTTTTTAACAGCCTTGGCGGACTTGATTGGGATAGCCCCAAGTCAAGGTATCCCTGACAAATGAGTATGAGAATGATTTTGGCACGAGCCAAGCTTTTCAAGAAATCATAAGCCTCGTTGTTTATTTGGGTGAAATGAAGCTATTTTATCTTATTAAAATGAATTCAAAATGTTGTGAATTATTTTTATGCTAATCTATTTTATCTGTCTCCATTTACTCAGTTTTAGATATTTTAGATAATATTTGTTTACTCAGTGGGATTATATAATCTCACCACCTTCATTTTCACCTATTTCAAGCTCAAGATAGTCGGTAAATAGCTCATTTTGTTGAGGGCTACAGTTGGACTTGCATCCTCAAAAACTGTAGGTTCACAATCTTCATTACTTTTAGTCATTCGGGGGCTCACATGTCATTGTTAAATGTTTTGAATACTTGGCTGCGTGTGCTACTGTATGTAGGAATTTATTTTACTTTTACGCTGTAAAAATTATTTACGTAGCGTTCTATAAAAAATATTTTATGAAAAATTAAAATATTTTATTTATTATTTTTATTTTATTCCATTAGCTATAATTTCACTTTAAATGAATGTTTTATATATCTAAACTTATTTTCGATTATGAAATGTGTAAATTTCTCTCATATACTACATTTTAGCTGGTTTTTAAAATTTTTGAAAAAAATAACTAAAATACTCTTGTGTAGTTGAAACTTCTCTTTGACTGTTTTTGAATTAAAATTGGTTCATATCACTTTAAAACGTGATTTTAGTAACTAATACTCATAAGAAAAGTGAAAAAACTGATGTTAAATCTTATAAAGTTTCAATTGATATTCTGAATAATGAATGTCTATCGAAATATCGTGACTATTATCACAGACTCGATCAAAATTTTGAATCGTGATACTTAATCTGACATACAGTCTCTTCAACTAATGGGTTGTGTTCTCAACTTCCTTCCATTATGTCCACTGATTCATTCTGGCCCTCGGACCCACTTACTGACTTCTGCTGGCTATTTCCATGCTTGCTATCTGCGTCGGATGCATAATAAAATAATTTTTTAGGGTCTCATTGGCTCCCTCTTGTTGGTGCAGCCACATCCCATCACCCTCTGCATTTGTTGTTGACTCTAAATTTTTCACACCCGTGACGCTCTGTTGCATTGGAGGTTCCAAAAAATACTTTTTTGAATTTTGATCTACACCTACATGGGCAGTCTCAGGCAGCGACGTCCCATCTCCCTTGCCTTCATCCATTTCTCCTTACACGTTCTGGCCCCCCGCACCCTTTTCTGGCGTCTGCGAGCCTTCGCGATGCGATGAGTCTCTGGTCGTACAAATGACTCCATAGAATAATTTTTATTATTATTATTTTTTTGTCCTGCGCTTGCTTGCTGTTCATGTGTCCCATACTTCTCTACAGACTCAGCAGGCTCCATTTCCCCTTCATCCGTGTGGATGTTTGTGTGGGCCCGTTGACAATGCAAAAATGAGGGATGACGTGGGACCTGCGGTTCTGCCAAGGGGGCCATTGAGCCGTCCACTCCAAAAGGCGCCGGCACAAAAGCTAACAGCTCTTGGTTAAAAGCAGTTTCTAAAAGATGTTTGTCCTTTCCCTGCAGATTTGACTCTACTATTCGGCTAGTCAGCTTTTGAAGCTCTTTTTTCTTTTTGTTTATTCGGACCTCCGCATGTGTTGTCAACTCCTTCTCCCTTTCACTGCACTCATCTCCCGCCCCTTATACTATTAATTCCCCATTTCTCATACCCGTGGCCCTATTTGATGGGCCCCACTGATCATGGGTGCTGGCGAAAGGACGTGCAGCCAAATTGCCCTCTGCTGCTGTCCTACCGGGATGCTTCAAAAAAGAGTTTTTTAACCTGTTTCCCAGCACCTGTTTGCTCTAATATCCCACATGCAGGGTCAGAAAAACTGCCTCTGCTGGTGCGGTGACGTCAACTAATTAATATTTAATAACTAATTTAACTAAAAACTAATCAATTAAAACTAAATTAATTAACATTAATTAAAAATCTAAGAAAAAATATAATGAAATAAAAATCAAATTAGAAAAGCCTAAGATTATAATATCTCTCACATTTTATTTAAATCTTATATATCTTTTTTAACTTATTTCAATAAGTTGAATTGTTAACATAAAGTCTTCAATTATTTATAATGTTCTCTCAAGTCTCTTGCAAAAATATCTACTTTAACAAAAATACTATACTCCTATGTGAATTGAAATTAAAATAGTCTCATTAAGTTCAAACTCTAATCTGGCTACATACGACAAATAAGTATATTCCTATCTTATACTCAAATCAATTTATTCATTTAATCAAATAAATATGATCATATGCTATTCAAAATTTAATCTCCAATAAACTCCCTTTCCCAAGTTTGTTTAGGTTCTTATATCAATTTAATTAGTGATCAGGCAATTAAAAGCATTAAGAACAAATTGAAATAAACAATTCTATCCCATTGAAAACAAGCTAAAAAGAGATTAAAAATTTAAACTACATGTGAGTTCAATTGCAATCCTAGAAAAATAAATTTAGCTAAACATAATAGCAAAAGTAAATAAAAACATATGAAGTTTAGCCATCAAGAGTAACAAGAATAATAAAAGCTAAGGAAGAAGAAAATAAATATATTTGTAGTCTTGATCTTCAGTCTTCAACTTCAACTTCTAGCTTCTTGAATCTCTCTCAGGATTTCTCCTAAATGTGCGTGTGTGGCTAACTTCTCCTTCAGCTAACTATTTATAACCTAAATTAACCTAATTCTACCTAAACTAAACTATTTTAACCTAAAAACTCTTAATATGGGCTTAGAATAAGTGAAGGCCCAATAGGGACTTAGTTAGCCCGTAGCCTACTCTTTTTCGCCTTGTTTCTTCAACTTTTCTAGCTCCACACCATGGTATACCCCATCTAAGCCATGGAGCTCCATTTGCTTCATGCCTTCTCTTGCTAACTATTGCACTCTATCAACTTCATTTGTGATTTTATCCATCTTCAAGGTGGAAATGGGCAATATAATCATCAGAAAAGCTATAGCTCTATCTCTTAGCTTTCCAATGGTCCAAGAATAACATTATTTGGAGTTGTAGAGTGAGAGTTATGGTCAAAATACTTTGACAAATATGAATAAGGCCTAAACTCCTCAAACACCTTTCTTCACCCATCTAAGCCTTATTATTCATAAAAGAAAAATAGATTAAAAGAACTAACTTGAGTTAGAATGCTTGGGTTGCCTCTCAAGAAGTGCTTTTCTAAAGCCACCAGCTTGATTCACTACCAAAAAATAAGGCTTTTCTGACGTAATTTTTGTTGGAAAAAGGTTAAATTTCGTTAGAAATACGTTTTTTCAATGGATTTCCAACAAAATTTTTCATTAGAAATTTTGTCGTTAAAAGCCTCGTCGGTAATATTTTCCATTGGAAAAAAGAGAAAATTAGTGGGCTATCATGTGGTAATTTTGTTGGAAATTTCCCACAAAAAATTCCATTGGAAATTTTCAACGGAATTTTTGGTTGGAAAAGCATTTCCAACCAAAAATTTCGTTGTAAAAGCATTTTCGACAAAAAATTCCGTTGGAAATTTCCAACATAATTTTTTGTCCGAAAGGCATTTCCAACGAAATTTTCAATGGAATTTTCTGTTGGTAATGTTATTTCCAATGGAAATTCTTTTACTAATTTTAAATTGCATGTTCTGTTAGTAATGCTTTTCCAAAAAAATTACCAATTAAAATTTTGATAATTAATTATCAATTGACATCCACACTTGACTTTCGAAATTTATAAGAGAAACACACATTAAAACCAAAAATTCAAACTCAAGTTCATACAATTACAAATTGTCATAAACACACAATGTCCAAAAATGTCAAACACATAACCTGATATAAAGCTAAATGTGTTATTAAAGACCTATAGAAGGTAGTATCCAAGTTTGGAAATGAAAAAGAGACATCATATCATGAAATGTTGCCTTCTTACTAGTCAAGATTTGAACTTGAAGTACCCGCATTTCCTTGTTTTGCAAGTGCATTAGTAACGATCATTGCTTCCATACGTGCCATAAATTCACTCATGCTTTCCACCATTGCATTCTTTATTTCTTCACGTATTTTCACACGTATTTCCTCACGAATCTTACCCAAGTTTTCTAATAGATTTTTCATTTTTTTTTCTAATGCAATTACGGGATTGGTAACGTTTGAGTTAATAGGGCCACACGCAGACTCAGATGTTGCTACATTGCTTTGTGTTCGACTGAGTAGAGTTGTAACAGGCACCCGAGTACCAAACCCATATACGTGAGTCCATGTAGTCTCCATCCCTCCAATTGCTTCAGTCTAAGCATGCAGATCGAATTTTGACTGAGAAGATGAATCTTCACCATACTTCTGCGATAGTACAAAAGTATACATTTCCTACAAAAAAATTAAATAAGATTAGTATTCAATTATATCATCAATTTTGAAGTAAAAATTAATCCATTTTATACATACACTCGTAGATTTAGACTTGTTATCTATAAAATCACCGTGACCTGCCATACGCTTATGGGTGCAGTTGAACACTTCCAAGAAGGTAACATCTTTTTTCATCTCAATTGCTTGCATTTATTTACAATTATATATACTCAATCATAATCCATATATATAAATAACATGTAAGGAAAAAACAAATTCAAACTACTAAACATACAATTTAAATTTAATTTGAAAGAAAACCATACATATAAATGCGAAGTAAGATTAATTCATACAATCCTTTTTGCATGAACAACAAATGGAACTGAACCGCTAGTGTGCTTTGGAATGCTTTTTGTGGCGTTAAACAATTAATTCATACCATCCTTTCTTTTGGCGTTAAACGATTTTGCCTTGCTTTTGGCGATTTGTTTTGTCATTCTTCTGTACCCCATACTATATCGATAAGGGCATTCCAAAGTTCATTTGTGATCCATTCTCTTGACATGCCTTTGCAATCTTGAATGTTGTTTGTTTTGGCTTTTGTCATTGCTTTATTCCTCTCTTCTGAAAGCATGTTTTTTAACCGTTCAGAACAAATTTTCTCCCATATTCGTCGAACCAAAACATCTTGATTTGTCGGCCAAACACATTTTTCCTACATCAAAATAATATAATAATTAAAAAAATTGATACTAATTAATTGAAAATAAAAAGTTAAAATTTAATTGAATAACAAACATAGTACCTGAAATTTTAAATACATTAACTCCTTCACATCATTAGGAACTTTCCTCCATGTCGGCCATGGACCGTTGAAGTGATTTTTTATGATCCTCGTTATTGTAGTTGTGACCCCTCGCTCGAAAAAAGTACCTGTACAAGATAAAAGAAAATTATTGCATAATAAAATATATAACAAATATAACTATCTCATTATAATAGAAGATAACATACCTCTCTCCAACAAGAGTTATACGTAATCTTTCAGATGGATCTATAGGAGTTTATAATCCTACACCAGGCCCCCTACCCCTTGACCTTGAGGATGTACCATCTACACTTGCACCTAAATCAATAGATGTGGATCTAGAAGAATCGGGAGTAGATGTCTCATGATCTACTTACTCTGCAGATGCAGCAAACAAAGAAGGTTGCTTAGAAGGTACATCATTGACTAGCTGCATCTCTGGTTGAGTGGATGGATCAACAAACATAGTAGCATTTGATGGCAATGACATAATTGCAGAGGCATTTGTTGCTCTAGGTCTCGATTTTGAATGCTTCCCTTTAACCATCGTTCCTACAAATTCATACACATAAATTTAAAAAAAATTAAAACAAACTATAAAATCATCAAATTACAACAATCAAGAGTAATTCCTAATCATTATTACAATAATAGATGTCATTATAAAGTATTCACTTCAACAATTGAAAATATAAACTATAATAATTGTATAACATGTTAAGATCTTCAAATTAAATAACTAAGTTAAACAACAGTGTAACAAAAAATACAAAACCAATATCATATATGTCTACCATCATCAATCATTTTCAGAATAAGCAAACTCATGTTGCTCATTATTATCATTATCATCATAACAAGTTTCTTCATCGTCATCTTCAACTTCTTCTTCTTCTTCTTCATCTTCATCTCCTTGCATGTCATCTTCTTCATTCTTAATCTGTCACAACCCAAATCTCGGGTCATGACCGACGCAAGGGCCCAATGGGCTCAGCCCACTAAGCCCAAGCAAGCCTACTTAATTGATCTTATACATTAATCCCTATTCCTTTAGAATCCAATGCTCGAAATGTTCAAATACCGTTTCTTTGAAAACGATTCATAAAAACCAATCATCTATTCATAATGGCATCATCCACCAATATATTCATAAATAGACTAACAAATGTAAAACTTGACCTTATAAACACATGTCATGACATACATGCACTGAGTAACATGTTATTATGCTAGGAAAGTTCCTAAGAATAGACGAAACCCGGTATTATATCTAACGGTACACTTGAGTTGATTTAACCTCGAACTAGTTCAAATAGGAATCGTAGGATGAAATTTAATATTTTACAGTCCAAGAATGACTAAAAATGATTGTTCGAGTTCGAGGGTTCATTTGGAGAAAAATTGAAAATTTTGATGTTTAGGGGTAAAATCGTCATTTTGCCACCTAAGATAATAATTTGATCATGGAGTGAAATTTTTGACCAAGATTAACTATTTGGAGTATAATTTAATGATAGGAAGTGAAAAATTTCAATTTCGACAATTTTCGAAACATAAGGGTAAAACGATAATTTTGTTGCCTCGAGGTAAAACCATAATTTTCACCACCCAAAACTTGTCAAAATCATAGGATTTATTTATTTTTGGTATGAATAACTATGGTATTTTAAGTGGTGAAAAATTAAAGTTTAAAGGACGAAATTTTAAAAAAAGGCCAATGGAAAAGTGACACATGGCACTTTTTAATGATTTAATATTATTTTAAACGAAAATCAGCCCATTTAAACCCCACATCAGGTGATGGTCGGCCATAAGGAGAAAATAAGAGAGAAAATAGAGAGGAAAGGAAGAAAAGAGAAAAACCAAAGGAAAACTAGAAAATTCAAAGGGGAATTCGCGTTTTTCGTTCGTTTACGCATCTAACGGTAAGATTTTTCGACTTTAGCTTGATTTCTACCTTTCCTATGCCTTTGTTTCCATTTAGCATGCTTGAGGAGAGAGATCAAAAAGTGATACCAAGGGCTGGCCGAATTTCAAGGGGAAGGATTTTGAAATTTTTATGTTTTGATTCTTAGTTAAATTGGTAGTTTTAGTTAGTTAAATGTGTATAGAAATCAAATAGGGCAAGAAAGCATGAAATTCTCACAATACCCACCCTTGGCCAAATATTCAACGATGTACAATGATGATGAACTGATTTTTATTCTAAGAGAAATGAAGAGAAAATGATGAAAAATGGTTAAATGTGATAGAAAAACAAAGTGAAAAATTAACCGAGTTAATGTCCCATTTTTCGCCGAATTTTTCAAGGAGGAAAGTGAGCTGATTTTGGTGATTTTAAAGGGTTATTGGGTGATATTTAATGGTTAGAAATGTTGGAGAGAAAATGGGACAATTTAGAGCTAAAATGGAGCGCGTTAGCAATTTATCGAGTAAAGTGCCAAAAATAGGTTAATACCGCGTTGAAGCCGTTTTAGGCTATTGCATTTCATACGATGCATTAGTATAGGATTTAAGTCAATTATATAGTGATTTAGCATCAATGTGGTGAATTGTGTAATTTTTGCAATGTGTCAAGGAGGAGAGCCTTCCGGTAAAGGCAAGGAAGTTGTACCCGACGAACAGTGATCGGGACACCCAGAAAGCATTTAATTTGTACAAACAGTGAGTAAACCTATTATTATTGTAAATTATCTAGAGTTTATTTTTAAATGCTCTTTATGTATTTTATGAAACGAAAATGAGATTAAAATGGGACTTTTGATGTTTTAGAAATAAATGTGACAAATAAATATATTGTGTTGATTATCTGAAATAAGAAACTTTTAATCATGAAATTTAGTAATTCGAGGTTGCCAATTGTCTTAAAAAATATATTTTCCTATGAATGGCTTATGATATATAAGTATATGTGGTTATATTTTATAATTGCATTGAGAATTTATGTAAGTTGTCTTTTACTATGCAGGCTAGGTAAATAAATAAAAGTCACGTTATACTGTCGAAATTTTATTGAATTTGGTGGGTTTAGTCACTACAGTGACGGGTTTTCGTGGACTGCCTATTAGAGGGGTACGGTAAACCCAGTTATATAGTTACTTCGGTTGTAGAGGCGAGGAGGGTAACTCCTGGGGTAGTGTTAGAGCTCACTTCACATCGAAGTCCCACGTGAATCTGTAACTCGGCCAACACCAAGGAACGACTTGTTTTCAAAACTAACATGTGTTTAACATGTAAATATCTTAACAACCTTGGCGGACTCGGTTAGATGCCTCGGCCAAGGTATCCCCGAGGACTAGTTTTTGGCTTGAGCCCTATTTTTAATAAAAGTTATAAGCCCTAACAACTGTTTTGGTAAATTACAAATATTTAATGATTTAAGAAATAAATAAAAAACCTTATGAAATGGTTTGTGATTTGTTGTTTAAACTTGCCTCCATTTTACTCGCCTTTAGATATTTATAATAATGTCTGTTTACTCATTGGGATTGCAAAATCTCACCCACCTCCTTTCCAAATATTTTAGGCCTGTGGTAGCTTGTAGATACCCGATTTTGTTGAGGATTCCAGTTGAACCCTTTATCTCACAGACAGTAGGTTACTATCACCAACACATGGTGTATTTATGGGCCACTTATCATTGTAATTATTATTGTACATTATAACTTTGTAAATTATTGTATGTATGAATTTATTTAACTTCCACGTTACAAAAGATTACTTACACGTGTTTCTATAAATATTATTTTATATAAAAATACTAAATTTTAATCAATATTTTGAATAGTAATCTTTGTCTATAAATCCTTTTTTAAAAAAATAAAATAATTTTTGTCTTTTGATTTACTTGAGCCGAAAAATTGTTTAAAACGAAATGTTTAACAACGATTGCTCACAGGAAAGGCAAGAAACTGATACATAAGCCTTGCGGGGTTCTGATTGATATTTCGGATAATGAGTGTCAATCGGGACGTCGCAACGATTGTCATGGGCCCGAGGGAGGTTCCGGGTCGTGACAATTTGGTTGGTATTAGAGCTTTCGGTTGAAAAGCTTATGGTTTTGAAAAAAGTTTTTGATTTTTAAAGTTCTTGGATTTAAAGTTATTTTAAAATAATTTACAATGTCAGTGTAGCCCAGTTAAGATTAGTTAGTTACATATAGTTGCATATAGAGTCTTAAGTCGTCTAAACCAATTCCGTTCTTTTTGTAGATCATTATGCCTCCTTCATGTGAGCTACCACCTATCACTAGATCTACCGGTAAGGGAAGAGGTTGCCCAAGATAGAGTTAGTCGAATTTTATAGAAGAGGAGTCGGCTGCGTCTTCTTTTAAAGCAGCTCCTACTGCTGAGTCTACTGACATTCCTGTACCTCCTCCACCACCTGTTGCTGCTCCTAGCGTACCTGCCATGTCACTTGAGGCAGCTCAGGCATTAGCGACTTTTCTCGCTGCTCTTACGGGCCAGGCTTAGGCTGGTCCAGTTCCACCAGCTGTTTTCCCTGTAACAGCCCCAATACCACCACCTCCTATTCCACCCCAAACACCGAACGTCTCCATTTCTAAGAAATTGAAGGAAGCTAGACAGTTAGGTTGCGTCTCGTTTACTGGTGAGTTGGATGCAACCGCAGCTAGGGATTAGGTTATTCAAATATCGGAGACACTAACAGATATGGGATTAGATGATGAGATGAAATTGAAGGTGGCTACACGATTATTTGAGAAGAGAGCTCGTACCTAGTGGAGTTTAGTAAAGTCTCGCTCTCCTATACCGTTAACTTGGACGGATTTTCTCCGAGAGTTCAATGGTCAGTACTACACCTATTTCCATTAGAAAGAGAAAAAGAGAGAATTTTTGAGCTTGAAACAAGGGAACATGACCATTGAGGAGTATGAAACTCGTTTTAACGAGTTGATGTCTTATGTACCTGAGTTGGTGAGATTGGAGCAAGACCAGGTAAACTACTTTGAGGAGGGACTCCGTAATGAGATCGATAGCGTATGATAGTGACTGGTAAGGAGTCGTATAAGGAAGTTATGCAGATGGCCTTACGGGCTAAGAAGCTCACCATTGAGAACAGACGGATCTGAGTTGAGTTTGCAAAAAGAAGGAATTCGCCTACGTTCTCAGGTTAGTCTTCAAAGAGAGGTAGAGATTAGACATCTACTGCAAGAAGTACTACCTCAGCGTCTGTGGCATCCATTAGACCTCCATCTCTGCAGTCACAGTCGATATCTTCTAGATTTGATCGGTCAGTAATGAGTAGTCAAGGGGGACTTTAGGAGGATTGGACGGATGCCGTAATTGCGGAGGATTCCATGTTGGGTCATGTAGAAAGCTTGTAAAGTGTTTTCAATGTGGCCAACAGGGGCATATCAAGAAAGATTGTCCTCAATTGAGGCGGGGTACAGTAGCTACTTATACTCCTCCGACTCATCCTAGTATACCGCGGAAAGATACTTCGGGATCACAGTCCAGACAGGGCCCAGTGATATGGTCAAGCATGGGGAGTAATACCCTAGAGAAGCCATCTTCTAAACCGTAGCCCCAAATTTTGACCAGGGTTTTTGCAGTGACTGAGGATGAAGCCCGAGTTCGACCTAGCACAATGACAGGTACTATGATTGTGTTTGATAGAGATGCACATGTTTTGATAGATTCGGGCTCCGATAGATCATACGTGAGCATATTATTTGCATCATTCTCATATAGGAACCTGTCAACATTAGAGGAAGAAATTGTAGTGCATACTCCTCTAGACGAGCAGTTAGTAAGAAATACGTATTATAGAGACTGTGGTATTAAAGTTGGGGAAGAAGAATTTATGGGTGATTTAATCCCTTTGGAGATTCGGGACTTTGATTTGATCTTGGGTATGGATTGGTTGTCCACTCATCGAGCAAAGGTGGATTATTTTAAGAAAGAAGTGATTCTCTAGAGTTCAGAGGGAGCAGAAGTTGTATTTACGGGGGAACGTCGAGTATTACCGTTTTGTGTAATCTCGGCCCTAAAAGCTTTAAAATTGGTGCAAAATGGATATTCAACATATTTGGCTCACGTGATTGATATATTGATGGAGGAACCTAAGTTAGAGAATGTCCCCATAGTAAGTGAGTTCCCTGATGTATTTCCTGATGAATTACCGGGACTTCCTTCCGATCGTGAGTTTGAATTCACCATTGACTTACTTCCGGGTACTGCCCCTATCTCTATTCCTCCATATAGAATGGCTCCGGCAGAGTTGAAGGAGTTGAAAGTACAGTTGAAAGAGTTAGTGGACAAGGGTTTTATACGCCCTAGTACATCTTCGTGGGGAGCGCCAATTTTATTTGTGAAAAAGAAAGATGGTACATTTCGGTTATGTATAGATTATCGGCAACTTAACAGAATGACCATTAAGAACAAGTATCCGTTGCCGAGGATTGATGATCTTTTCGATCAATTACAAGGAGCTACAGTGTTTTTTAAGGTTGATATGAGGTCTGGGTATCATCAGTTGAGGATTAAAGAACAGGATGTACCCAAGACAGTGTTCAGGACTCGGTACGGTCATTATGAGTTCTTGGTCATGCCTTTCGGGTTAACTAACGCACCGACAGTTTTTATGGATCTCATGAATAGGGTGTTCCACCCTTACTTGGACAGGTTTGTTATTGTATTCATTGATGACATCCTAGTTTACTTGAGAGATAATGATGAGCACGCTAACCACTTGCGTATAGTATTATAGACTTTGTGGGAAAGACAATTGTATGCAAAGTTTTCGAAGTGTGAGTTTTGGTTACAGGAAGTGGTTTTCTTGGAACACGTAGTATTGGGAGCTGGAATATATGTTGATCCCAAGAAGATAGAGGCAATTTTACAATGGGAGCAACCTAAGACAGTGACAGAGATTCGTAGTTTCCTTGGATTAGCCGGTTATTATCGGAGGTTTGTTCAAGGGTTTTCCTTAATAGCAGCTCCTTTGACCCATCTAACTCGTAAGGGAGTTAAGTTTAAGTTGGATGATGTGTGTGAAAGTTGATTTCAGAAGCTAAAGAATCGGTTAATATCTACTCCAGTATTGACATTTCCTGTGAGTGGTAAGGGATTTGTAGTATATAGTGATGCCTCAAAGTTGAGGTTGGGGTCCGTATTGATGCAGGATGAAAAAGTTGTGGCTTATGCTTCTAGACAGTTAAAGAGGCATGAAGCAAATTACCCTACCCATGATTTAGAGTTAGCAGCAGTGGTGTTTGCTTTAAAAATCTAGAGGCATTACTTGTATGGTGAGCATTGTCGGATATTTACAAATCACAAGCGTTTAAAATATTTGCTCACTCAGAAGGAGCTTAATTTGAGGCAAAGGCGATGATTAGAGTTGATAAAAGATTATGACTTGGTGATAGACTATCATCCGGGAAAGGCAAACGTTGTAGCTGATGCCTTAAGTCGTAAGTCTTCATCGTCTTTAGCAGCACTTCAGAGTTATTATTTTCCAACATTATTAGAGATGAAATCTCTTGGGGTCCAATTGAGAAATGTTGAGGATGGATCCTTATTGGCAAGTTTCATTGTGCGACCTTCGTTACTTAATCAGATCAAGGACATTCAGAGGTCTGATGATGAGTTAAGAAAAGAAATTCAAAAATTGACCGATGGGGGTGTCAGTGAGTTCAGATTCAGAGAGGATAACATCTTGATGTTTAGAGACCGAGTTTGTGTTCCTGAGGGAAACCAGTTGAGACAGGCGATCATGGAAGAAGCCCATTCATTTGCCTATGCATTACATCCGGGAAGCACCAAGATGTATAGGACTATCAAGGAGAATTATTGGTGGCCAGGTATGAAGCGAGATGTAGCAGAATTCGTAGCAAAGTGTCTCGTATGTCAGCAAGTTAAGGCGGAGCATCAGAGGCCAGTAGGTACACTTCAGTCTTTACTTGTTCCCGAGTGGAAATGGGAGCATGTAACTATGGATTTTGTTTTGGGACTACCGCGGACACAGAGGGGAAAGGATGCGATCTGGGTGATCGTAGATCGGTTGAATAAGTCCGCTCACTTTTTAGTTGTCCATAGTACATACTCTATTGAGAAGCTGCCTCAGCTCTATATAGATGAGATTGTGAGGCTACATGGAGTTCTCGTTTCTATAGTGTCAGACCGAGATCATCGATTCACTTCTCGACTCTGGGCGAAATTTCAAGAAGCTCTCGGAACCAAATTGAAATTTACCACTACTTTTCACCCACAGACGGATGGTCAGTCAGAGAGAACTATCTAGACTATGAAGGATATGTTAAAGGCTTGTGTCATGGATTTCCTTGGGAGTTGGGATAGACACTTGCCGTTAGTGGAATTTGCTTACAACAACAGCTTCCAGTCTAGCATTGGTATGGCACCGTACGAAGCTGTATATGGAAGGAAATGTCATACTCCACTTTGTTGGGATGGAGTGGGTGAAAGAAAGTTAGTTAGTGTGGAATTGATCGATCTAACTAATGAAAAGATTAAGGTTATACGAGAGAGGCTAAAGGTAGCCTAGGATAGGCAGAAGAGCTATGCAGATAAATGGAGAAAAGACTTGGAGTTTGAGATCGATGATAGAGTTTTTCTTAATGTTTCTTAGTGGAAAAGTGTGATTCGATTTGCGAAGCGGGGAAAGCTTAACCCGAGGTATATTGGACCATTCCAAACATTGAGAGAATTGGACCAGTGGCTTATCGGTTAGAACTACCTCCAGAGTTAGATCGGATCCACAACGTTTTCCATGTCTCCATGCTTAAGAAATATGTACTAGATCCCTCTCACATCCTAAAAGCACCTCCGATCGAGTTGCATGACGATTTGAAGTTCGAGGTGCAACCTGTGAGTATCTTGGATCGAAAGGATCGAGCATTGAGGAACAAGAGTATTTCAATGGTCTAAGTGTTGTGGAAAAGTGCTCGAATGGAGGAGATGACTTGGGAAGCAGAGCATCAGATGAGGAACTAATACCCGCATCTATTTGTTGAATCTGGTAAGTGAAATGTTGAGGTCAAAATTTTATTTTAAGAGGGGTAGAATTGTAAAACCCGACTCTATAAATACATGTCATGACATACATGCACTGAGTAACATGTTCTTACGCTAGGAAAGTCCCTAAGAATAGACGAAACTCGGTATTGTACCTAACGGTATACTTGAGTTGATTTAACCTCGAACTAGTTCAAATAGGAATTGTATGATAAAATTTAATATTTTACAGTCCAGGAATGACTAAAAATGATTGTTCGGAGTACGAGGGTTCATTTGGGGAAAAATTAAAAATTTGATGTTCAGGGGCAAAATCGTCATTTTACCACCTAAGATAATAATTTGATCATGGAGTGAAATTTTTGACCAAGATTAACTATTTGGAGTATAATCGAAAATTTTCAATAGGAAGTGAAAATTTTCAATTCCGGCAATTTTCGAAACATAGAGGCAAAATGGTAATTTTGTCTCTTCGAGGTAAAATCGTAATTTTCACTACCCAAAACTTGTCAAAATCAAAGGATTTATTTATTTTTGGCATGAATAACTATGGTATTTTAAGTGGTGAAAAATTGAAGTTTAAAGGACAATTTTAAAAACGGGCCAATGGAAAAGTGACACATGTCACTTTTTAATGATTTAATATTATTTTAAAGGAAAATAGCCCATTTAAACCCACATCAGGTGATGGTCGGCCATAAAGAGAAAATAGGAGAGAAAATAGAGAGGAAAGGAAGAAAAGAGAAAAACCAAAGGAAAACTAGAAAATTCAAAGGGGAATTCGCGTTTTTCGTCCGTTTACACGTCTAACGGTAAGATTTTTCGACTGTAGCTTGATTTTTACCTTTGGTATGCCTTTGTTTCCATTTAGCATGCTTGAGGAGAGAGATCAAAAAGTGATACCAAGGGCTGGCCGAATTTCAAGGGGAGGGATTTTGAAATTTTTATGTTTTAATTCTTAGTTAAATTGGTAGTTTTAGTTAGTTAAATGTGTATAGAAATCAAATTCGGAAAGAAAGCTTGAAATTCTCACAATACCCACCCTTGGCCGAATATTCAATGATGTACAATGATGATGAACTGATTTTTATTCTAAGAGAAATGAAGAGAAAATGATGAAAAATGGTTAAATGTGATAGAAAAACAAAGTGGAAAATTAACCGAGTTAATGTCCCATTTTTGGTCGAATTTTCCAAGGAGGAAAGTGAGCTGATTTTGGTGATTTTAGAGAGTTATTGGCTGATATTTAATGGTTAGAAATGTTGGAGAGAAAATGAGATAATTTAAAGCTAAAATGGAGCGCGTTAGCAATTTATCGGGTAAAGTGCCAAAAATAGGTTAATACCGCATTTAGGCCGTTTTAGGCTATTGCATTTCATACGATGCATTAGTATAGGATTTAAGTCAATTATATGGTGATTTAGCATCAATGTGGTGAATTGTATAATTTTTGCAATGTGTCTAGGAGGAGAGCCTACCGGTAAAGGCAAGGAAGTCGTACCCGACGAACAGTGATCGAGGCACCTAGAAAGCATTTAATTTGTACAAACGGTGAGTAAACCTATGATTATTGTAAATTATCTAGAGTTTATTTTTAAATGCTCTTCATGTATTTTATGAAATGAAAATGAGATTAAAATGAGACTTTTGATGTTTTAAAAATAAATGTGATAAATAAATATATTGTGTTGATTATTTGAAATAAGAAACTTTTGATTATGAAATTGAGTAATTGGAAGCTGCCAATTGTCTTGAAAAATATATTTTCCTATGAATGGCTTATGATATATGAGTATATGTGCATATATTTTATAATTGTATCGGGAATTTATATAAGCTGTCTTATACTATGTAGGCTGGGTAAATAAATAAAAGCCATGTTATACTGTCGATGTAAAACCCGACCCTATAAATACATGTCATGACATACATGCACTGAGTAGCATGTTATTATGCTAGGAAAGTTCCTACGAATAGACGAAACCCGATATTGTACCTAACGGTGCACTTGAGTTGATTTAACCTCGAACTAGTTCAAATAGGAATCGTAGGATGAAATTTAATATTTTACAGTCCAGGAATGACTAAAAATGATTGTTCGGAGTTCGAGGGTTCATTTGGAAAAAAATTGAAAATTTTGATGTTCAGGGGCAAAATCGTCATTTTGCCACCTAAGATAATAATTTGATCATGGAGTGAAATTTTTGACCAAGATTAACTATTTGGAGTATAATTTAATGATAGGAAGTGAAAAATTTCAATTTCAGCAATTTTTGAAAACATAGGAGCAAAGCGGTAATTTTGTTGCCCCGGGGTAAAAACTATAATTTTCACCACCCAAAACTTGTCAAAATCATAGGATTTATTTATTTTTGGTATGAATAACTATGGTACTTTAAGTGGTGAAAAATTACAGTTTAAAGGATGAAATTTTAAAAATGGGCCAATGGAAAAGTGGCACATGGCACTTTTTAATTGTTTAATATTATTTTAATGAAAAATCAGCTCATTTAAACCCCACATCAGGTGATGGCCGGCCATAAGGAGAGAACAAGAGAGAAAATAGAGAGGAAAGGAAGAAAAGGGAAAAACCAAAGGAAAACTAGAAAATTCAAAGGGGAAATAGCGTTTTTCATCCGTTTATGCGTCTAACGGTAAGATTTTTTGACTTTAGCTTGATTTCTACCTTTCTTATGCCTTTATTTCCATTTAGCATGCTTGAGGAGAGAGATCCGAAAGTGAAACCAAGGGCTGGTCGAATTTCAAGGGGAGAGATTTTGAAAATTTTAGGTTTTGATTCTTAGTTAAATTAGTAGTTTTAGTTAGTTAAATGTGTATAGAAATCAAATTGGGCAAGAAAGCATGAAATTCTCACAATACCCACCCTTGGCCGAATATGCATTGATGTACAATGATGATGAACTGATTTTTATTCTAAGAGAAATGAAGAGAAAATGATGAAAAATAGGTAAATGTGATAGAAAAACAAAGTGGAAAATTAACCGAGTAAATATCCCATTTTGACCGAATTTTCTAAGGAGAAAAGTGAGCTGATTTTGGTGATTTTAGAGGATTATTGGCTGATATTTAATGGTTAGAAATGTTGGAGAGAAAATTGGACAATTTAGAGCTAAAATGGAACGCATTAGCAATTTAACGGGTAAAGTGTCAAAAATAGATTAATATCGCGTTTAAACCGTTTTAGGCTATTGCATTTCATACCATGCATTAGTATAGGATTTAAGTCAATTATATAGTGATTTAGCATCAATGTGGTAAATTGTGAAATTTTTGCAATGTGTCTAGGAGGAGAGCCTTTCGGTAAAGGCAAGGAAGTCGTACTCGACGAACAGTGATCGGGGCGCCTAGAAAGCATTTAATTTGTACAAATGGTGAGTAAACCTATTATTATTGTAAATTATCTGGAGTTTATTTTTAAATGATCTTTATGTATTTTATGAAACGAAAATGAGATTAAAATGGGACTTTTGATGTTTTAAAAATAAATGTGCCAAATAAATTCATTGTGTTGCTCATCTAAAATAAGAAATTTTTAATCATGAAATTGAGTAATTGGAGGCTGCCAATTGTCTTGAAAAATATATTTTCCTATGAATGGCTTATGATATATGAGTATATGTGGCTATATTTTATAATTGCATTGGGAATTTATGTAAGTTGTCTTTTACTATGCAGGCTGGATAAATAAATAAAAGCCACGTTATATTGTCGAAATTTTATTAAAATTGGTGGGTTTAGTCACTGCAGTGGTGGGTTTCCGTGGACTGCCTATTAGAGGGGCACGGTAAATCCGGTTATATAGTTACTCCGATTGTAGAGGCGAGGAGGGTAACTCCCAAGGTAGTGTTAGAGCTCGCTTCACATCAAACCCCCACGTGAATGTGTAACTCTGCCAATGCTAAGGAACGACTTGTTTTCAAAACTAACATGTGTTTAACATGTAAATATCTTAGCAACCTTGGCGGACTCGGTTAGATGCCTCGGCCAAGGTATCCCCGAGGATTAGTTTTTGGCTTGAGCCATGTTTTTAATAAAAGTCATAAGCCTTAACAACTGTTTTGGTAAATTACAAATATTTTATGGTTTAAGAAATAAATTGAAAACCTTATGAAATGGTTTGTGATTTGTTGTTTAAACTTGCCTCCATTTTACTCGCCTTTAGATATTTATGATAATGTCTGTTTACTCATTGGGATTGCAAAATCTCACCCACCTCCTTTCCAAATATTTCAGGTGGTAGCTTGTAGATAGCCGATTTTGTCGAGGATTCTAGTTGACCCCTCTATCTCACAGACAGTAGGTTACTATCACCAACACTTGGTGTATTTATGGGCCACTTGTCATTGTAATTATTATTGTACATTATAACTTTGTAAATTATTGTATGCATGAATTTATTTGACTTCTAAATTACAAAAGATTACTTACACGTGTTTCTATAAATATTATTTTATATAAAAAAGGCTATATTTTTGTCTTTTGATTTACTTGAGCCGAAAATGACTGGAAATTATTTAAAACTGATATGTAAGCCTTGCGGGATTCTAATTGTCATTTCGGGTAATGAGTGTTAGTCGGGATGTCGCGGCGGTTGTCATGGGCTTGAGGGAGGTTCCGAGTCGTGACAGTCGAAATTTTATTAAAATTGGTGGGTTTAGTCACTGCAGTGATGGGTTTCTGTGGACTGCCTATTAGAGGGGTACGGTAAATCCGGTTACATAGTTACTCCTGTTGTAGAGGCGAGGAGGGTAACTCCCGGGGTAGTGTTAGAGCTAACTTCACGTCGAACCCCGACGTGAATGTGTAACTCGGCCAACGCCAAGGAACGACTTGTTTTCAAAACTAACATGTGTTTAACATGTAAATATCTTAACAACCTTGGCGGATTCGGTTAGATGCCTCAGCCAAGGTATCCCCGAGGACTAGTTTTTGACTTGAGCCCTGTTTTTAATAAAAGTTATAAGCCTTAACAACTGTTTTGGTAAATTACAAATATTTTATGGTTGAAGAAATAAATTGAAAACTTTATGAAATGGTTTGTGATTTGTTGTTTAAACTTGCCTCCATTTTACTCGCATTTAGATATTTTATGATAATGTCTGTTTACTCATTGGGATTGCAAAATCTCACCCACCTCCTTTCCAAATATTTCAGGCCTGTGGTAGCTTGTAGATACCCGATTTTGTCGAGGATTCCAATTGACCCCTTTATCTCACAGACAGTAAGTTACTATCACCAACACTTGGTGTATTTATGGGCCACTTGTCATTGTAATTATTATTGTACATTATAACTTTGTAAATTATTGTATGTATGAATTTATTTTACTTCCACGTTACAAAAGATTACTTACACGTGTTTCTATAAATATTGTTTTATATAAAAATGCTATATTTTAATTAATATTTTGAATAGTAATATTTGTCTATAAATCTTTTTTAAAAAAATAAAATAATTTTTGTCTTTTGATTTACTTGAGCCAGAAACGATTGGTAATTGTTTAAAACGGAATGTTTAACAACGATTGCTCACAAGAAAGGTAAGAAATTGATACATAAGCCTTGCGGGGTTCCGATTGGCATTCCGGGAAATGAGTGTCAATCGAGACATCGCAGCAGTTGTCATGGGCTCGAGGGAGGTTCCGGGTCGTGACAACAAATGATTCTTAATGTTTCACATTAAATATTCATATATACATAATTAGACCTTAACTGTCAACGGAATGACTCTAGGCACGATTGATAACACTTAGTGTCAAGTTAAACCTACCGAGCAATGTATAGGGAGGAACACCTTGCTCTAGGATCCAATCAGCTTTAACTCAGGAAACCTAAAACATGAATTTTAAAAACGTGAGTACAAACTCAATGAGTGAACATAGGAAGGGAACAAGCAATATAATAAGGAAAAGTTTGAAATCATAATGCACTTATTTGAAAACGATGCACTTTAGTTTAAGTCCTTATTAAAACCTTCAATTGAACCCTTGGTTGCTAAATCATGTGACGATAGAGAATTCATATTCAATATGAAATTGGAGAAGTGGAAAATATGGCAAAAACCAGCCAAATGATAAGCAGAACAGAAAGTTTCATTCTCGCTGCAGTGAGAAACAGAGCAACAAGAAAGACTTCCTTTCATCCCAAATAAACCATTTCACTGCAATGCAAATCAATTTGGAACACTAAAAAAAAATTGCTCAAGGTTCAGCAAGCAGGACTCCACATACATTATAGTCACACATGTTATTCATAAAATCTTTATTGCATTAATACATGTGAACATATGCAAACATATGTGTATATATATATCCATCGCCTCCCTAGCTCATGTGCATCCCCCTACATCGTGCACATAGCTGGAGTCATCGTGTGCATCCCCCCACATCGTGCACAGTCAGTGCCATCGTGTACATGCCCCTACATCATGCACACGGGCACTATCATTATCCATCTCCCTCACCACCGTCATCACCGGCATGTGCATCCCCCCACATCGTGCACACACATGGTTATAATTATCACACAATATCAACTATCATGCACAACATATATATATATATATATCAACATAATGTAGTAGTGCATGAATCCATAACAGCCACATTTCACAATAAAATGACAAATTTTCAAGGGCTTGTTCCCAAGGCACCCGTTTAAGAAAAGTTGGATAAAATCAACCAATGTTTTATACAATACATTCACATTCCCAAAATCATTTTGAAGTGCAAGTTCACTCACATGTCTTTGTTGATTCTTAAAGTAGATCCAAATTCCATTAATGCCCCGAAAGATGATATGGGGTTTTGGTGGAACCTATCACACATTAGCATCACAATCAACTCAATCACATAACCATAATTCTAAAAGCTATCTCTTAAATCATGTTCCACTAGTTATTCCTAATTAGCTTCCAACTACCATCAAGTGGCTATTTATTTGCACTATGATAATCACACCAAAATGAATAAACTACCTCAACTACAAAACACTCATAAATCTAACTATTAATCATTCTCAACAACTAAAATATCAACTCAATTTAAATTCTCACCTTGCTAGATTTGCAATTGAATATCTCCTCAAGAATTCTCAACTATTATAGAAGGTCTTTCTTTCTCTATCTAAAACCCTAATTAATGAGAGAAAGTATTGATTTAAGACATTTCAAGGGTTTTAAGGTGAAAGAGTGAAAGAGCATAAGAGGTTCTGTAAAAAAAATGCACAAAAGCATGAAAATGAAGGCTAACTTGAGAGAGTTATGGAAGCTTGAAGAGTACTCCCATGGAAGGTGAAGAAATGTGGGATGGGAGGAAGAAGAAGAAGATGAAGTGCTGGAAATCTGAGGAAGGTACTGGAGAATGAAGATATTTATAGTTAAATCTTATCCAATTTTTCATGAAATTACAATAATGCCCTTAGCAATGCCACTTGTCTTCCTCTTGTTCTTGTGAAATCTATTACTCTTTTGACACTAGGAAAAGGTCCAAAATCCTCTGAAAGAGGTCCCTTAAGTAGCCCCCAAAAGTCCTAGCTTCAAAAACCCCAAAATCTTGTTATTTGTAGAATTTACGGTGAGGGCCACGGCTCTCAATTTCCAATGTCGTGGCGCTTAAACATTCTGCCAATTTCGGTTATTCTAGCGCAGTCCTTTCACTTCGAAAAAGATTTGGGCCACCTTCCTGCTAGAAGTGGGAAAAGTGGTAAACATCAAAGTTGTAGCCCTGCCTCTTAGCTTTTTAATGGTAAAAAATCATGTTATTTGAACTTCTGTAGTGGGAGATATACTTGAAAAACTGAAATATATGCAAATAGGGTTATTGTTTATTATGTACCTTTCTTCACCAATTAAAATTAATTTTGATCCTACTCTTATAACGACATAAGATAATTATAAGTAACATAAAACTAGAATCATTAGCTAAAATTAAACCTTTAAACATAAGTTCCACCTCGAGTTATGCGTCTATGAAGGTTGAGGTTTCACACGTAAGCTTTATTAGCCACTATATCAAAGTACAAGGTACTACATAATCAAGAGATTAACCTCTTCGTAATCACCACTTGCTAAAACTGTATAGTATCAAGTTCTTCCAAAGGAGTAACATTAATTGGAATAGAGACATGATCTTCTTGGTACACTTCTTCATTCAAATCAATTTCATTTTCTCTATCTCCACTACTAGGAAGGTGGAATCTACTTTTAGCTTTTGTTTTAAATACTACCCACCAATCATGTCAGTCTCTTTTGGTAGATGGATAACTACTGTAATAAACTTGCTGAGCTTGTCCAACTAAAACAAATGGTTCATTAGTGGCAAGTATTGAGTTGTGTTTAATTTCAACAAAGCCATGAAAAGGGTATACCTTAATACCTTTTTCAGTGCCAAACCAGTGACAGTTAAATAGCACAACTTTGTTTCCCACACCAAAATACTCCAACTCGATTATATCCACCAAAATACCATAAAAGTCACACTCATAATCATTGTAAAAACTCCTTTTTATGCATACCCCACTATTCATTGTCTTACGATTTTGCCCGTAGTTAGGGTGTGAAAATTAAAACCATTCACGAAGTATCCTTTGTAACACCTTTTCATACGTCCTAGACCATGAGAGATTTCAAGTATATGTGGGTCAATTTCATCCCTACGTTTTGAAACCTACCAACATGTAATAGAAGATCAAGAATGGTTAATTTTCATAAGTAATGCATACTTGTTATTAAAATTTCACTTCTAATTTACATCAACTTACATATTCTTTAAACCATTTCACGAATCTTGCATCACGTACTTTCTCCAATTCATCTTCTGATATATGCACATTTTTTTTCACCATATCATCAAATATTCTATCATCATAATCGTAATTTACAAATTAAGTTCATTCTTTATGATCAATCATGGAAGGATTATGGTAGAATAGTACTTACTTAATGTATGGGACCATTTCTTCGTAATTCATTAAAACATATAGCTCAGTAGCATAAAACTCATCCTTATTTAAAAATCGAGATTTATCTAATGGACCAAAAGCTCATCCAGGATGAGTGAAAATCGAAAGGCGACCACGAAAGTCCACGTCTCCTGCATCATCATTATGTTGCACTCGATTTAATATTGTTCATACAGTAGGTTCAAAATACAATGAGCAAAACAAGGAGATTTCCTTGATCATATAAGCCTTACATATAGATCCTTCAACAAATGTGCGATTTTTCACTTTCTTCTTCAAAGCATGCAAAAACCTAAACATCATAATATTCATGATACTTAATAAGTACCTAAAACTCTTCTAATAAACTATTAGATAATAAATAACAGATATAGTACCTTTCAAATGGATACATCTATCGATACTGGATGGGTCCTCCAACTTCTACCTCATAAGGTAAATGAATTAGCAAATGCTCCATAGAGTCAAAGAAACCGAGAAGAAAGATCTTTTCTAGTTTGTATATAGTTTCACATATTTTTCCTTCCCAAGCTTTCATTTGATGTACATGTAGTTCAATTGAGCATAAGTCTCTAAAAAAATGAGATATCTCAGTAATCGCATCCCAAATTAAGTGAGGTACATTATCACGAAAGACAATTGGGAGTAATCGCTGAAAAAAAATGTGACAATCATGACTTTTCATCCCATAAAATTTGCAATTGATCTCATTAACACACCGAGATATGTTCGATGCAAAACCATCAAGTAATCTTAATTGTTTCACCCAAGCACAAACAATTTTTCTTTCCTCCTTACTTAAAGTGTACGAAGCCTTAGGCATGAAAATATTTCCATTATTTTCCACTAATTCCAATTCTGGACGCTTGCAATACACCTTCAAATCTTGTTATGCCTTTAAGTTGTCTTTCGTCTTCCCCTTAACATCCATCATTGTGTCGAATATATTCTCAAATACATTACGTTTAATACGTATCACGTCTAGATTGTGACGAATAAGAAGCGTATGCCAATAAGGTAATTCCCAGAATATACTTTTTTTCACCCAATTATTACTTACATCGTAATCCAGAATCTTTTGTTCACCACATTTTGTTCCAAATGGGATATCAAGAAGTGAATTCAATTGTGACAATATTTCTTCACCTGATAATTGAGGAATTGAGAAGTCATGCTCAACTCTTTTTCTAAGAAATTTATCTCTCTACCTCCTAAAGGGATGATTAAGTGGCAAAAATTGTCGATGACAATAAAAAAAACAAGGTTTCCTACCATGATCCAATATGAATGCCTTAGAGCGTTCCATGCAATAAGGACATGATAATCGTCCATGAGTGCTTCACCCTGACAACATACCATAAGCAGAAAAATCATTAATTGTCCATAATAATGCTGCCCTTAGTTGAAAATTTTGTTTCCTATAGGCATCATATGTGATAACACCCTCAGTCCACAATACTTTCAACTCATCTATCAAAGGTCTCAAGAAAATATCTATGTTTTGGCTTGGACTTTTCTTCCCCGGAATAACCATATTAAGAAATATATATATGGTTGTTTCATACACATCCATGGGGGTAAATTGTACATAGTGAGCATTACAGGCCAAACAGAGTAAGGTTTTGTAGTTGGTCTGAAAGGATTGAAACCATCAGTACATAACCCTAATATGACATTCTGAGGTTCCATTGCAAATAACTCATGTGTGCGGTTGAAGTTTTGCCAAGCCTCACCATCAACAGGGTGTCTAAGTACTCCATCATCACTTTGGTTCTGCGCATGCCACGTCATATGTTCAGTAATTTTTCCTGACATATAAAGCCTTTGAAGCCTTGGTATAAGTGGCAAGTAACGCAAAATCTTATAAGGAATTTTTTTCTGCCTTTTGACACTTAATTTCGCCATTTTATACCGAGGATGACCACATATCATACAATACTCCAAATTAGCAGTTTCCTTATAAAACAAGATGCAATTGTTTCTACAAGAATAAATTTTGATATATCCAAGTCCAAGCTTTGCCATCATCTTTTTCATTCTATAGAAGTCACTAGGTAAAGTTTCATTTGATGGCAACATATTCTTTAGCATTTCCAATAAACAATCAAAACACGATTCACTCAAATTAAACTCTGATTTCACATTTAAAATTTACGACACAATTGAAAGTAGTGTGTACTTTGTGCAACCTGACCACAAAGGTTCATCCGCGTTCCTTAACAAAGAGTAAAAGCTACCCGTATTCAGATTTAAATCTTCCTCCACAAATCTTGATTGATTATCATGACTAGAATTGAAAGCAACTTTCGGACCCATAGCATCCATAACGATTCTAGCATATAGATTTTCTATTTCCTCTTCATATGTAGGTTCCTCATATTCCCCATATTCCAAATGACTAGCATATGGTTCTCCCTGCATGTCATCTCCATTTCTAAATGATTGTCCAACATCATATTGCCTATGTAAACTCCATACTGTGTAAGCACCAGTAAAACCCTTTTTAAAGATGTGATCTGTCACCTTATCGGAATTTAAAACTTGTTGTTGCTACATTGAGAACAAGGACATCTAATCTTATTCTCCCACATAAATGTATGATTAGATAATGCAAATTCAATGAATTGTTGAACTCCAATTATAAATTCATCTCTAATGAATCCATTAGAAGTTAGTCGATTGTACATCCAAGATCGATCTCCTACCATTTTGTAACCCTAAGTTTCATAGAATACGACAATCAAGAGAAATTCCTATTCATGTTTACAATTAAAAAGCTGTAAAAACTATTTATCAAGCTAAGATCAAATTAATTTGGTAATTTTAAAGTAGAAAATATCTAACTTAAATGTAACATAAAACCAATCTCAATAAACCAAATAATCCCATCTCACAATCCAAAAAAACATTATTATTTATATGAAGACCATCAATGTGTAACTGGCACTGATATTAACTTATTCTCCCCAAAATTATACTAACCTGCAACCAAAGAAGCCTCTATTTGCAGACAAACTAGACAGATGTGTTGCTTTGAGTATGTGATGCTTTGTCTAATCAATCAACCTGCGATAAATTAAGAGAAGTCAACCAAAGTTGTCAAAACATGTGGCCACATGTATGGCAGTTCACATAATTATAGTGAAATATTTAGAGATTTGATTTTAATAGTAATGAATCTCTTTCAATTTATTCAATATTAGTGAAAGATTTAAATATTTGATAAAGATTACAAGCACAATTCAAATTTTGGAAATTTTTTATCCTTAACAGTGATATGATATTTGTCTGAATCAACATTTAGGATGAATAGATAATGGAGAAATTCCAAATAGATCAATATTTAATTTTTGCCTTATATTAATAGTATGAAAAACAACTTGACTCAAAACATGTGGCATCATGTATGGCAGTTCACATGTAAAAAGAATAGACCATCCACATTGACCATATTCCTTATTTGTCAAAACTTTTTATCTTTTATGTAGTTATTATTAGATTTATATTAGTTTGGATAATATTTACACAACAATTTATAAATAAAAATTTTGATTATTTATAAACAATTTATAATTTGTTTGTGTTTGAAAATACATAAAATCATTTATTAATCCAACCGATCCCACCAAGCCTTAAATTTAATAAATCAATTGTTTGATCAAAAACGACAAAAGGGTAATTTTATTTTGTTAATAAGTGTTTGAACAAATTTTTTGTCTCCTTTTTAATCATCTTCACCTTGCAGATTGGAAATTAAATTAATGTCCATGTGATTTAACCTGTAAATTCTATTTCTAGAGCGAGCACTGCAGTTATTACTTCCCTGACTATATAATATATAATGTATATATATATAAAAAGTATAAAGCAAAAGAAATTTCATTTAATTGGTTGTGGTTATTCTAATTAGGATTAAATTTAAATTTAATTACCCTTTTAATAAAAATATGGAAAAAAATTGGTAAAAATGGGGAGTAAGTGCGGTTTTAAAGATTAGTCTTACCAATAATCATTGGGGAAGCATATATATAATTGAAATGAACAAGACTGTAAAAAAGACACTCCTTCTCCCCTCACTTATTTATTTTAGCAGTGGAATATTTATCTTGAGGCCTAAATGCCTTGTTTGCCCAATATCCTTCCATCCATTATCAGTCTGGTTGTTCAATGCAAGTAAGTCACTTGGCATTTGCAAATGATATTATTATATTTACTAATGGTGCGAAGTCTACCTTGAAGAGAATTTTATCATTTCTGCAAGAATATGAGGAAGTTTCGGGGCATAAAATAAATCATCAAAAGAGTTGCTTCATCACTCACAAAAATGTGGCAAACTCAAGAAGACAAATTATCTTTCAGACTACTGGGTTCTCTCATAAATGCTTGCCGGTCACATATTTGGGGGCACCTCTCTACAAAGGGCGAAAAAGGTAATGTTGTTTGATGATCTTGTGGCCAAGATACATGATCGTATAGCAGAATGGGAAAATAAAATCCTATCCCCAGGTGGCCGGATTACTTTATTACGAAGTGTATTATCTTCTATGCCCATCTACTTACTTCAAGCTCTAAAGCTTCCTATTAGTGTAATTGAGAAAATTGAAAGACTATTCAATAATTTTTTATGGGGAGGTTCGACAAATACTCGAAAAATACACTAGGCAGCATGGCATAAAATAGCTCTTCCATCATCTGAAGGTGGTTTGGATATCCAAGGCTTAGGTGAAGTGTTTGAAGCATTTAGCATGAAACTTTGGTGGAGATTTCAAACTTGTAACAGCATTTGGACAAAATTCATGAAGGCAAAATATTGTGCTGGTCATATTCCAATGTATACTCAATCGAAACTCCATGATTCTCAAACTTGGAAACGGATGCAAGCTAGCTGCCTGGTTACAGAACAATACATTTTGTAGACGATTGGGAGAGGTGAGTTATTCTTTTGGCATGATTGTTGGATGGGTGATGAACCTTTGATAAATTGTTTGCCTTTCTTTGCTTCATCAATGATAAAAGTTTGTGAATTCTTTACTAATGATGATTGGAATGTGGATAAGTTACTAAATGTTCTGCCGAGGGATATTGTTGATGATATCTTGAATATTCCAATTGATGTAACTAGTGCGGATATGGCATATTGGGTTCCCACTTTGGATGGACAATTTTCTACTAAGTTTGCTTGGGATTTAATTCGACAACGGCAGTTGACAAATACTGTTTTAGCTTTATCTGGCACAGAAGTATTCCGCTGACTACCTTTTTTTTTTTCTATGGAGACTTTTTAATAATTGGATTCCAGTAGATATGAGGTTTCAAGCCAAGGGTTCCAGCTAGCATCTAAATGTCAATCTTGCCACTCAAAAGAATCACTAATTCATCTCTTTTGGAACTGCCCTATAGATACATAGGTTTAGTCATACTTTGTAAACTTCTTCCAAATCTATATTATTAACCCACAGAATGTTCTTCAGATTTTTTGGACATGGGTAAACTCAAGGGATTATACCAAACAAGGACACATTCGCACGTTATTACCTCTATTCATTTTTTGGTTCCTATGGGTTGAACGAAATGATGCGAAACATAGGAACCTAGGCATGTATTCAAATAGAGTAGTGTGGAGGATTCTGAAACTTATTCATTAGCTATTTCAAGGGAGGCAATTTCAGAGATGGCAATGGAGGGGTGACTTACTTATTGCTCGAATGTGGGGAATGGAATTTCAGAAGGCTTCTTCACCTCCACCAAAGGTATTCTCTTGGCAAAAACCACTAACAGGTGAGTTTAAATTAAATGTTGATGGTAGCTCAAAAAATAATTTTCAGAATGTTGCAGGTGGAGGTCTCTTACGAGACCATACAAGGACATTGGTGTTTGGGTTTTCTGAAAAACTTAGAGCAAAAAATTCTATTCTTGCGAAATTATTAGCCTTACATAGAGAACTTATTTTATGCCGAGATTATGGTATTTCGAGGTTTGGATTGACATGGATGCTATGGTAGTAATTCAAATGCTGAAAAAGGGTCATCATGGATCGCATGATATTAGATATGTATTGGCCGCTATTAACAAACTACTTACACAATTCTCCTATCGGATATCCCATATCCCCTGAGAGGGTAATCAGGCGGCAAATCTTTTAGCCAACCTTGGGCATGATTATCAGAATCTTCATATTTTCACTAAGGCTTTTAGGATCTTACGAGGTATCTTGAGATTACATAAACTTGGCTTACCATATGTTAGATTTAAATAAATGTAAAGGAGTAGTACTTCTGTTTATTATCATTGCTATTTATTATAATTTTATTTTTCTCAAAATTTACCGTAGACCTTAGTAAACAGGAAAATTACTCATCAATTGCAACAGAAATCATAGAAAAGATGGTAATCCCTGTATTAGGAATTCTTTCTTTTTTGACTCATGTAATTTTGGAGGTAAGGTTTCAATCCCCCTCCCTTCTGTACTTATTTTTTATTAATTATTAATAAAACAATTACAGGGTAGTTGGGCTCTGTGGGAATTTTCAGAATTAAAAAAAAAAGACTATAAAAAAGTCATTGTTTTGATTTATATGACCACTGCCTTCAAAAGATTTAATTTTGGCTTTATTCCACTATGGAATTCCCCTATGTTTATTCTCTGACAAATTTTTATGTCTTTTTTTTTTCCCTTGGAAGATATATAGAATCTGTACTAGTTTTAAGTACAAAAGGAATATGCTTTGGTTTAAAAAAAAATGGAAACAAAGTTCAGAAGAAGAAGAAGAAAAGAAAAAGATGTATATGCTGTAAATTAGGGCCTCCTGTACTCAGGCATGAATAATGAAAACAATGTGTTTGGGAAAACTTATTTTACTCTTAGATGGGAAAACATTTTCCAATTATTCTTCACGTTAATTTAATATGATTTAAACTAAATGAACAAGCTTATATTTCCAAGTTCACATTTGATTGAGCTAAGACTTGAATTGTATAATTCCTATGAGATGAATTAATTTTAACAACTATAGATATTTTTCCCCCTTTTTTTTTTACGAATTTTTGTCCATCTCACATTCAAATCACATAATCATTTTCCCATTCATGAATTTAAAAATCTAAGATAAAATACACTTATTACTAAAACATACATTGTCATCATTTAAAAATTTCTGGATTACTTATTTACCGCATTATTTCTTAATCATTTCTCGATTTAAATACATTTTATTGTTAATTCTTATGAAGAGAGTAATAATCGATCAAATTCAATTCATTGATTTTTTTTATTTTCTCCATAAATAAAAAAGTTATCAAATATTTCATGTTTTTAACTAATAAATAATTTTTACATAAATAAAAAAGAAAAAAAATCGTAACCCGAAGTCTAAAATCCGCGTAAGTCAATCAACAACTTGATTTTATTCAATGAATCATATTATTCACATTACTTTAAAAAAAAAGATAATAATAATTGTTCAAACTTTATATCCAACACACTTTATATGATATATGTGTGTATAAACTTCACAACATGTTATCTTTTCCAGTGCAAAGGGGTTGCTTCCTTTCAAAAATTTAAGTCACCCATAAACTCCAATTGTATGTAGTGGAAAAATTTAATTATTTCTTTGTATTTGTCATACCTTCTGATGATTTTGTAGCTTATAATGATTCGATTATGATGAATTCTGTTTGTAATTGTTTACTTGTATTTGAAATTATTCCAAGAATGAAACGATTGACTGTTTGTTGATTGTTCTATTTGTATCCAATCCTCATACTTTAGCAAAATCATGTTGCTAGCTGGATCTATCGCTTCATCACCAACAAAATCTTTGCTAAATTAATAACCCCGAAAGACTGGCCTGATAAGCTTAAAACAAAGAGTTATAATCGCTATTTTTTAGTACTCTTTGCAATTTGCAAAACAGAAGTGCCATTGGTTGAAACTTGGAATTGTTGATGTTGTCATTAACTATTTAAGAAATACGTCATCAAGTAAACAGAAAAGAACTGAGAACAAGTTCTTTAGAGCCAGTCATCATAAGGCAACGACCCTATGCGTTTCTTGTCATTACTAGAGGCTGATATTGTTTCACTATTTGATTTATGTTTGGGACTGTTTCTAAGGTTTAGCCAAGTTCCAAACTTTTTAATGCCGTGACTGGTTATGTCACAACCCAAATTCCTGGCTATGACAGGCACATGGGCCCAATGGGCATAGCCCACTAAGCCCAAGCAAGCCTATTTATGTAATCCCAATCATTAATCCCATCCATCATTTCTAAAATCCACATATTGAAATTCTCAACAAAAAATATTTCAGTAACATTTTATAGTGACTCAATACTCACCATTTTATTCTGTCAAAATAATGTCACCCATTTGCCAACTCATAGTGGCATTAGTAATCAAATATACATATTCGACTTATAACATGGATTCTAGCGGATTACATTACATATACGTATTCACAGGTAACAGACTTTTGACCGTTACCAGAGTAACCGTGGGTGAAGGTACAACTACTGAGATGCCATAGTACCTACCAAGAAGGTGAGCATACGTGGACAACTCAATCTAGGTCCCAATTACCTCCAAATCTAAAAACATGAAGTTTAAAAACGTGAGTATAAAACTCAGTGAGTGAACATAAGAAGGGAACAAGCAATCGATAAGGAGAACTTGGAAATCATGATGCACTTGTTTCAAAAACAATGCAATTGATTTAATTTCTTACTAAAAACCCCTCATTTCAAACTTTGATTAATAACCTCATAGTGTTGCAAAAACCCATGATCAATCCATGAAGTTAAATGTGTGACAAATATGTCAAAATCAAGCAAGGTAGCAAGCATGACAGCAAGTTTCTTGCTGCAGCGAGAAACCGTCTCAGTTTGCATATGTTTCAGTTTTTCTAGCATATATCCCACTAAATAAGTCCAGTTTGATGTTTACCACTTTTCCCAATTCGGAAGGGAAGGTGGTCAAAATCTTCGTCGAAGTGAAAACACTGCACCAAAGCCCGAGAGTTTCTCGCTGCAACGAAAATGAATCTCGCTGCAACGAGAAACAGAGCATTTTAATTGAAATGGGTCTTGTTACATCAAAAGCCATTTTCTTGTTGAAATGAAAAGCAATTTGAGAGCAATTAACAATGCCAACATTCAACACAATCACAAATATTTTCATAACTTTCTATAACACACACATATATATACATATGCATTCATCATCATGTGTTCACTCTCTACTCGCACACTCTAACATCATCATGTGTGCACTCCCTACTCGCACACTTCAACATCTTCACACAACATTATTCATCAATGCACAATGTATATTCATATACATACATACCAACATAATATAGAAGCACATGGATTCATCTTTTTACACATTTCACATTTTCACAACAGCAAAACATTTTATCAAGGGCTTGTTCCCATGCATAATTTAATGAAAACCAAGTAAAATCATTTAAATGCTTCATCCCAACACATATGTATTTCCCAAAAACACTTTGATGCAAGTTCACTCACCGGTCTTGTTGATTCTTTTGCTTGACTCTAACCTCAACTAATGCTCCAAATGGACATGTGAGGCCTTGTTGGAACCTATACACACACAACATCACAACCTAATCCAAATTGGCATTAATATAATTTCGAAAGCTCTTTCCTAATCAAGTTCTACTAGTTATTCCTAACTAGCTTCCAATTGCTATTAAGTGGCTAGTTATTCACACTACTTTAGTCACCCTAAGAGTGAATAAACAACCTCAATGATAAAACACTCACAAACCCCATTGTTAGCCATTATCAACAACTAAAGAAATTTAACCTTAACTTATACTCACCTTGATGGTCTTTGTAGTTGAATTCTCTTTCAAAATTCTTCAAGATAACAAGAAGAATCACTCACACTCTCTCTCTCTCTCTCTCTCTACATGTCTAACTAGTGAGAGGAAGATGGAAGTAAGACTTTTTAAGGGTTTTAAGGTGAGAGAGTGAAAGAGCACAAAAGGTTCTATGAAAAGTGCTCAAAAACATGAAAATTGAAGCTAGATAGAGAAAGTTATGGAAGCTTTAAGGGAGGCTCCCATGGAGATGAAGAAACGTGAGATGGGAAGGGAAAAAGAAATGGCTGGAAGCTGTTGGAAATTGCTGGAGCTTTAGATATTTATATCTAAAGTTTATCCATTTCTCACATAAATTACCAAAATGCCCTTAACATGGTGACTTTGTCTTCCTCCCATCCTTATGCAACCTTTTACTCTTTTGACACTAGGGCAAGGTCCATAATAGTTTGGAAATACTCTGGTTCACAAAAACATAAAAATTTAAACCCAAGATGCAAAATGACCATTTTGCCCTTACCGTGGAAATTATCATTATTTTTATCTTCTTCATTTATTTTACCATCATAAACATCATTCATTCATTCCTTAGGCTTATTGAGACCTTAATAGCATAAAAAAAACCCACTCGTAGGATCTCATCAAGAGAAATTATGAAACTACCCCTGGTCTGCATTATTGCGTCTACTTTTAGTTTTGTGTTTATGGAGATCGAGATTTCACAGGTTCACTTTTGAATTACCCTTTTTAACTCGATAATTAACCTTAATTGGCATCCGTAAACTTTATTAGCCACCGTATCAAAATACGAGGTACTACAGGTTATGTTTCTTTTCTTTTGTTTGATTAGCTTAAGTCATTAAGTTGACTGTTGCTTTAGTTTCAACCTTTAACACTTAAGCGTAAAGATTAGAAACACTGATGAACTAGATTATAAGTATTTAGTTTCAAAATGACCGACATGATGATATGAGTAACAACATCTTACCTTTGATGATAGTTGATAGATGATATATATATAGTAACATCTTCATTTCATTAAGTAGAAAAGATGTTGAAGATTAATGTGGTATTTCTCTCATGTATTCTCTTTTATATATCTTTGTAATTTTGTACTCTGTTTTCTACTCTTTACTTTTTCTACACTCATTTTAAATTTATATTGTATTGGATTTGGTTTTCCTTTTTTCAAGAATAAACTTAACAAATATATTGCAGTTTTTGTCACAAGGTATGTAGTTTGACTGTTTATAAGCTAATGAAAAAAGATGCTTCAATGTTTCTCAAGAAAAAGCTCAAAACAGACCAAGTTTTCTAATATAGTTTATTCCTTTTATAGGCTTAGACTGACTTAAAGCATGCATGTTCGAACTAAAGCTTAAAACTCAACTAATCCCATATCTTGTAAACTAAAAAATCATGGAATTCTAGTTGCCCATCAACATAGATATGTTATATAGAGCACTGCTGAGCAGGAACACTGGCAACTTAGGACCCATACAATCATCAATAATAAAAAAAAGGAACAAAAAAAAAACAGTATGCAGCTGACCTTGGTAAAGACTTGTAAGGCATTATACATTGATAGCTGCAACCATCACATTTTAGTGGACATGTACTTTGCTTTTTTTTCCCTTGGCTTCAGAATTTGGAAAGAACACATCAGGTTTTCATTGACACTTATCATTGCACCAACATTATCAAATTCACCACAATAGTTATCAAAACATAAATGCACTGTTAGCAGAGTGTCTTATTTAATGTGTTTCACACAATTTTTTGGTTGACCTTAACTCAATGAAATGATTAGGCCCAATATAGAAAATCCAGTGAGACACATTAACCACCTAAATGCATTGAACTTTTTCAATTAGTGTAACTTTTTGAAATTTTTCTTCGGATAGCCAAAGGCCATTAAGTATAGAAGCATTAATCAGATAATTGGTTTAAATGGAATAGCTGTAAATATTCAAACCATTATGTTTGGAAACATGGGAAATACTTCAAGGACGGGAAGAGTTTTCACACAATGCCACCTTCAAGAATAGCAATCATCCGGTCATCACACTTTTGTCCCAAAATCAAAGTCACACCAGACAATGTCCAAATCGAAGGGAGACAAATCCCTATGAAAAGAAAAAGCAAGACACAAGATCACAAACTCTAGAAAACTATGCAATTCAAACCAAAGTAAGCCAAACAAAAAAAGAAAAAATTGAAGCAAAACAATCATACAAAAACAAAATGAAAAAGTTTTAGCCCAGAGTTTGGATGGTTCACAATCGAGCTCGGCTTCAGCTTTTCTTTGGGAGTTGTTGGCTTCGGGTTTTAGCCTCTTTTAGAGCTTCTTTAGACACCGATCCAAAGGAAATGAGAGGTGAAGGGAGGCCATTGAAAGGCTGGTGGCAGATAAGGACGACATCAGAGGGGAAGCAATTTGTTTCTAGGTTTTGGAGAGAAGGAAGAGGAATTGATAAACAAAAGAACAAAAGGAAAAGATGAAAGAGAAAGCCAGACACCGTTTAGCATACAAAATGTCCTCTAAAAAAGAAGTAGGCCTCTAGCCCATGAATGCCCAAGGTGGAAAGTCCAAGGGTGTTAGGCTTAAATCTAGCCTATTAAATAAGTTTTTAGATCTCTTTTATATTTTACAACCCATCTCATTTTCATCCATATAGAAGTTTTAGTCCCTATAATCTCTATATCAATTGAAGTTTAAATAATTTATATTTCATCAAAAATTAAATTAAATTTAAATATAAATAAATGTTAATATATTTATATTAAACTTATTATGTAATGAATAATTACATTACATAATAAGTATTTCCAGAAGCTAACCATTTGCAGCCCACAGTCATTTAAAGTATTTCTTTACTGCTTGTGTCCTATTCAATCATAAACTCTAGTGATCCACTTAACTTAAAACTTTTTCTAATTAAACCAAAGAGTCATAGTCAAGACTTTACTCAAGATAATTAAACTTGACCTGAATTCTGATACCTATAGTCCTTATCCATCACTAATCACTAATATGTTAATTTTTATAATATATATTTATATGTATTACTTTATTATTATATATATGTTATAAAAAATAAGATAATAATTACTAATCAAGTTATTAAAATATAATCATATAAATAAAGTTAATAAAGTTACTAATAAAGGTTATAATTACTAATAAACTATTATTAGTTTTTATTTAATATATTATTGAATTTATCACCTATTTTTATGGAAGAAAACATATTTATATTTTTTATTATACAATCTAGTATGTATATATTTTATTTTATTAATATATTTCCTATAAAAAATTAATAAATTTTTTAAAAAATCTTAATATATTTTAAATAAAAAATTTAAAGAATAGTATTACCGACGGAATCTTCCAACAAAAAATCCCGTTGAAAAATCTAGTGTGGCTTTAAATTTATTTCCTCCTAAAACTTTCCAACGGATTTCCAACGAATTATTTTTTATTGAAAATTTCCAACGGAATTCCGTTAGAACTTTTGGAGGAAACAAATTTTTTTTGTGCCAAAAAATTTTTGATGGATTTCCAACGGAATTTATCCGTTGGAAATCCGTCGGTAAAGGTCACATGGAAATTCCGTTGGAAATCCATTGGAACTTTCCAACGAAAATTTTCCAACGAAATTTTTTTCGTCGGAAAAAACAAATTTTCTTGTAGTGATTGTAGCACCCCTTTATGCAATTTTTCATCCCCGAAATATGGCCTAAGCCTTAGTCCATTAAGCATGAATGTGCCTGTATTATCACTATCAATCTCAATTATTCCACAAGGATAAATTTTGGCCACATAGAAAGGACCCAACCATCTTTCTTTATGTTTTGATGGAACAAGCTGGAAGTATGATTGAGAAGGTAACATTACTTGTTGTCCAACCTCAAAGGACAATTAGATGGTGGTGGAGGATTCTCCTTCAACAACTGCTTGGGTCTAACATGTCAAGGTGGTGGCTTAAACTCAAAGATTGGTGCTTGCTCACTAATAGGTGGAGAAACAGGCTTACCTTTGTCTTCATGAACTAAATCCACTTTATAGCAACAATTTGTATATGGATACTTGATTGCATTGAAAATATTAAACTCGGCTACCTCTTTTCCAACTTTAAAAGTTGTCTTGCCTTTTCTTCCATCAATGATTGTGCTTGCAGTAGCCAAGAATGATCATCCCAAGATCAAAGAAATTTTAGTGTCCACTTCCATTTCAAGCACAATGAAGTCCACTAGAATGTAGAGATGCCCAACTTTAACCAACACATCTTCAATAATTCCAATAGGGTACCTGATCGTTCTATCTACTAATTGTAAAGAAATAGTTGAAGGTTGTATCTCATCAAGTCCAACTTTCTTAGCAATTGACAAAGCCATAATTGAAACACCAGCCCCCAAATCACACAAAGCTTTAGAAATGCAAGGGATAGAAAAACTTCTTGAGTCCTTAAGCATTGGTGGAAGCTTATTTTGAATTATCGCACTTCACTCCGCAGTAAGAGCATTTGTTTCAAAGGTTCTAGTTTCTTCTTCTTGGTTAGGATGTCTTTCAAGAACTTAGCATAGCTTGGTATGTTTTCCAAAGCTTCAGTAAAAGGAATATTTATATGGAGTTTCTTGAAGACATTGAGAAATTTTTCAAACTGGTTATCAAGCTTTTGTTGATAAAACCCTTGTGGGAATGGTGGTAGAGGATAATTTGCTTGAGACTTCACTTGATTTTTAGCTTTCCTATCATCTTTCTTTTTTGCTACATCTTTTTTTATCAACAATTACCTTTTCATCATCCTCATGCTCTTTTAAAGATTTAGTTGATTTTTCACTATCCCCTTCAACTTCTTTTCCACTCTTGAGGATAATTGAATTACATTGTTCCTTACCTTTAGGATTGACTTGAGTTCCACTTGGCAAGGCACCTTGTGATAACTCTATTATATAAAGTTATTTTGACACATTTTGGAGGCTTAAGTTGCTAGATTTTTGAGATTTTAGGTTTGGATTGTAGCATTTTAGGTGTCTTTTTTGTTAAAGTTTGATTACATGTTGAGTAGTTAAGTTAAGTTATTTTAGTTAAATTTTATGTTATTTTGCTTTAAATTACTTTAAGAGCAATTATTGTTGGTTTCTTTTATTTCTTTTGTAGGAAATTTAATGAAAAAGGCTTACTTGATGAAAATCCGTGCAAGTATGGTGATGGTTTCATTCGTATATGTTGTAGTATTTTGACCATATCTCTCTCTAACGAACTTCAAATGAAGTGATTCTTAGACCACTAGGCTACAACTTTTATGTTGGCCACTTTTCCTAGTTCGGAGTGGATCGTGGTCAAAATATTTGTCTAAGTTGGAGCACTATAGTAGTATGCATGCACTAAACATGATACGGTATTTGGAGTTTATCTTTCAATCCCAAAGTCCAATTGACATGATTCTTAAGCCATTGGAAATTTAAGAGACATGGCTAAAATTTTCATGTTTATCACTTTGCCCAGTTCATACCAAATAAAGGTGAAAATCATGTTTGAATTTAATAGACCACCACAGCACTGGGAGAACTAGGTTGCAACGCTGGTGAAAGGAAGCACACCACATTTTCCAGATGGCTTAGTGTTACAGCCCTAGACGATTTTTCAAAAATAAAAGTTGACAAGATTTTGAAAATTTGGTTACTTGGAGCCCATTTAAGAGACCTTTTTCAAAGGTTTTAAGGAAGAGGCAAAAAGTAACTACTCTAGAGATTTGGAGCTAAGAACAAATCAAGAAAAAAAGAGAATTTGAGAGAGAATGGAGATCATAAAGCTTCAATAATTAGTTTCTTTCTCTACTTTTATGTTTTTCTTATTTTCTTGGACTTGGATTCATGGCTAAATTTCTTTGAATGTTGTTTTTATTTGTAATTTTGAGCTAAATTATCTTTCTAGGATTGTGGTGGATTTCAACATGTAGTTTGAATATTAGTTTCTCTTTTATTTATCATGAATGGGTATTGTTTTGCTTATTCAAATATGTTCTTAATGCTTTTGATTGCTTGGCCAACAATTAACTAATTTGTGAATCTAATTGAGACTCAACAGAGAGACTTTAGATTGGAATAAGGTTTGAATAGTGTATGTTCATGTCACTTAGGTGATCTGATTCACGATTCGAGTAAACATACGCCAATTGCCATACATAGCCACATTAGGACACTTGTTTAATGAACTTAATTTAATTAATTCCTATAGACATATAGTGAACTAATTAAGTTAGGTATTTGTACAAGCAACTCAATGGAGACTTGTCCATAGCTTTGGATTCTAGGTTAGTAAAACCACCTAGGAAAGATAAATAACAAGAAAAACTAGTCTCAGATGAAATGTTGAATGAACTCATAATCTTAGGTCTTTAATATACTATTGTTCTCAACTTATTTAGTTTGTTAGTTAATTTAGTGTTCATTTTAATTTTGTTTTAATTAATTTCTGTAAATTTTGATTACTTAAATAATAGTGATTTGTTATAAGATTTTAGTACTTAGTAAAAAATTTAAGAACTAATCTTTGTGGAAACAATACTCTACTTCATCACTATATTACTTGTTCGATACGTATACTTGCATGTGCAAAATTGACAACACCTTGGGGTCCATTATTTATGGAACTAGCAATTTGTTCTATTTGAATCTCAAGATTGCGAATTTGTGCTGTTTAATTCTGAATGATGGCGTCATTTTTTGTCATAATTGCATGAACATCTCCTTTATAGTAGTCTTTTTCTCAAGGATGTGAGGTATTGCTCATGATATGAAGCTAGGACAATGATTTGTCCTTGGATTTGAAGGTCTTGGGTTATTATTCTATGAGAAGTTTGGATGATTCCTCCAACCAGAATTATAAGTATTGGAGTATGGGTTATTTTCTACCTATTGAAGTTCCCAAAAAACTAAATTGATTTAGGATTAGATGGACATTGATCACTTGAATGGCAATCTTCACACAAATCACAAGTTATAAAGGAGTTTTGGACAAGCATTAACTCCCATTGTGTATAATCTTTTGTCAATGCAGCTATTTGTGCAGTGAAGGCATTCAATGCATCAATTTGATAAACATCCGTAACTTTTCTAGAACCAAACCTTTCGAAAGGCCATCGATAATTATTGGATGCCATATCTTCCAACAAATTATAAGCTTCATCAGGATTCTTACCCATCAATGCTCCACCAGTAATGGCATCAATTGTAGATAAAATTAAACTAACCAACCCATTATAAAATGTCTGAACTTGAAGCCATTGAGGAAGCCCATGGTGCAAACATCTTTTAAGCAAACCTTTAAATTGTTCCCAAGCCTCATATAAGGATTCACCATCAAATTGTGTGAATGAAGTTGTATCATTCCTCAACTTTCTAGTCTTTGCAGGTGGAAAGAATTTTGCTGAGAATTTTTTAGCTAAGTCCTCTCATGTAGTAATAGATCTAGTGGGTAGTGAATTCAACCAACTCTTTGCCTTATCCCTCAATGAAAACGAAAAGAGTCTAAGTCTAATAGTATCATCAGTCACCCCATTATATTTGAAAGTATCGTAGAATTTCAAGAAATTAACCAAGTGAGAATTAGGATCATTATTAGGTAACTCACCAAACTGAACAGAAAACTGAATCATCTGAATGTAAGTAGGCTTAATCTCAAAATTGTTTGCATTGATAAAAGGTCTTCTAATGCTTTAGTATAAGCCTTGCAAGAAGGGCACATCATAATTCCCAAAGCTTTGTTCTCTTCAAGAATCTGAATGCCAACTTTGTTACAATGATTATTATTATTATCTTCAGCCATTGTTTGATTTAGAGTTTGAACTTGCAAATTTTCCCCTCGAAGTCTTTTAAAAGTTATTTCTATCTCTGGATCACAAGGAATATGTTTCAAGTTCCTCTTTCACATACGATGACCAAAGATGCCTGAAAACAAGAAAAATAAATAAATAAATAAAATAAGGTTTGAATTAAAACAAAATTTTCTTGGTATTAGTATTAGAAAAAATTCTATAAAACAAATCCTCGACAACGGTGCCAAAAACTTCTCAGTTAAAATTCTACCTACGCAAGTATACGTATGGAACAAATAATATATTGGTAAGTAAAGTATTAATCCCACAAAGAATTCATCTAGAATATTACTAAGTTCTAAAATTAAAACAATTTAATTTTGTTCAAACAATAAAATATTTAATAACTAATTTAACTAAAAACTAATCAACTAAAACTAAACTAATTAACACTAATTAAAAATCTAAGCAAAGATATAATGGAATATAAATCGAATTAGAAAAGCCTAGGATTACAATATCCCTCACACTTCATTTAAATCTTACCTCTCTTTCTTACTTTTACTCTAATGGGTTGAATTGCTAACCTAGAGTCCTCAATTATTTATAATGCTCTCCCGAGTCTCTTATAAAGATATCTACTTTAACCAAAACACTTAGAAATTAGAAGCTTAATGGATATTTTTGGAGCTTTTAATATAAAGCGTTGGTGGTCATTTCGTAGTTCCAATAGTCTTTGGGCTAGATTCATGAAACAAAAATATTGTGGTGGACAAGTGCCTATGCAGGTGAATGAAAAAATTCATGATTCTTAGATTTGTAAAAGCTTATAACGTGGTTGTCGAATTGCAAAGGAGGATATACATTGGAAAATTGGCAAAGGAGACTTAATTTTTTGGCATGATTGTTGGATGGGAAATACGCCTTTGGTAAATTCTTTCTCTTCCCAGTTGCATTTTTCTATTAAAGTTCATTACTTTTATAAAGATGACAAGTGGAATGTGGAGAAATTAAAATGCTATTTACCTAATTGCATGGTAGCAAATCTTATTGAAATCCCAATAGAATATGACAACGATGATGTAGCATACTGGATCCATACTTTTAATGGGATCTTTTCTACTAAAACTACGTGGGAATTAATTTGTCAGAAACAACTTCAAAATAATGCCTATGATTTAATTCAGCATAGAAGTATTCCTTTGACTATTTCATTTCTTTTGAAGAGTTATACATAACTAGTTCCCTATTGATATAAGATTAAAGGCAAATGGCTTCCAAATGGCTTGAAAATGTCAGTGTTGTAGATTTGAAGAGACACCATTACATGTGCTTTTGGAAAGTCCTGCAGCAAGGCATGTGTGGAAATAATTTTCACAATTTTTTCAAGTGTCGATTGAATGACCACGTAATATTTTGCACATTTTATGGGCTTGGTATTACTCACGCGACTATGCAAAGCAGAGACATTTTCGTGTTTTATTACAAACATTTATATGTTGATTTTTATAGGTTGAAAGGAATGACTCTAAGCATAGGTAATTAGGTGTTTATCAACAGCGAGTTATATGGCAGATCATGAAGTTGTTGATGTAGCTTTATAAAGGAAATCTTATACGCACGCACAATGGAAGGGGACATGCAGATTGCGAAGTAGTGGAGTGTTTCCCTGTCGAATTAACCTATCCTTATTCCACCATAAATAATCACATGGTTGAAACCAGGTAAGTCTGAAATTAAATTAAATATAGATGGGAGTTTGAGAGATAATTGTCAAAATGCAACAGGAGATGGTGTAGTGAGACATAACACAAGTAAACTTAATTTTGCCTTCTCTAAAAATTTTGGTACAAACATTCAATGAAAGCTAAAGTACTTGCTCTTCAAAGAGTTTCCTGTGTCGAGATTATAATGATCATACTTTATGGATTGAAATGGATGCAAAGGTGATTGTCCATATGATAGCCCAAGGTACTCATTGATCTTATGATATTCGGTATATTCTTGCCTCCATTAGAAAATGTTTATAACACTTCAACTACCGAATCACTCATATCCATCATAAGGGTAACGAAACAGTAGATTTTTTATCTAATCAAGGCCACTCACATAGAGGACACAGCGTTTTTCATCAAGCTGAAGGTGAGCTAAATGGCATCTTAAAATTAGATAAAATGAACTTACCATATGTTAGGTTCAAATAAATGTAAGGGAGTAGTTCTCCTTATTTATTTTTTAATGTTGGCTTATTGTAAAAGAGTAATATTATTTCCCATAGCATTATTAAAATTTGCAAGGAAAATAATATCTCTCTTTGGAATTTTATTTTACTTTTGCACATTAGATCATTGTAAAAGAAATATATCGCTTCTCCTATACACAAGGAAAATAAATGATAAGAGAGTAATATTTTCTTAGGTTTTTTATTTTTCAATTTATTTTCGGAGGTAAGGTTTATGTCCCCCTCCATAATGTACTTTATTTTCTGAGTATTAATCAAAGTTAAATAGGGAGCTGGGCTAGAGAGTTATTCTAGCTTTTTTTTAAAAAAAAAAACAAAACACTATATTCTTATGCGAATTGAAATTAAAATAGTATAATTAAGTTCAGGCTTTAATCAGGTTACATACGACATATAAGTATATTCCTATCCTATACGCAAATCAATTTATTCACATAATCAAATAAATATGATCATATGCTATTCCAATTTTAGTCTAGACTAAAATCCATTTCTCAAGTTTGTTTAGGTTTCTAGATCGATTTAATTGGTGATCAAGCAATTAAAAGGGTTAAAAATAAATTGGAATAAACAATTCTCTCCGACTGGAAATAATCTAGAAAGAGATTAAAAATTTAAATTACATGTGAGTTCAATTGCAATCCTAGAAAAATAAATTTAGCTAAACATAGTTGCAAAAGTAAATAAAAACATATGAAGTTTAGCCATCAAGAGTAACAAGAAAATAAAAGCTAAAGAAGAAGAAAATAAATATTTTTGTAGCCTTGATCTTCAATCTTCACTCTTAACTTCTAACTTCTTGAATCTCTCTCAGGATTTCTCCTCAATGTGTGTGTGATTAACTTCTCCTTAAGCTAACTATTTTTATAGCCTAAATTAACCTAATTATACCAAAACTAAACTATTTTAGCCTAAAACTCCTAATATGGGCTTAGAATAAGTGTAAGGCCCAATATAGACTTAGTCAGCCCGCAGAGCGCTCTTTTTCGCCTTGTTTCTTCAAGTTTTCTAGCTCGACACCGTGGCATACCCTATCTAAGCCGCGACGCTCCATTTACTTCATGCCTTCTCTTGCTAACTATTACACTCTATCAAATTCAACTGTGGTTTTATCCATCCTCAAGGTAGAAATGGGCAAAGTGATTTTCAAAAAAGCTGTAGCTCTATCTCTTAGCTCTCCAATGGTCTAAGAATAACATTATTTTGAGTTTTGGAATGAGAGTTATGGTTAAAATACCGTGACATGTACATATAGGGCCCAAACTCCTTAAACACCTTTCTTCACCCAATTAAGCCTTATTCTTCTAGAATCCTACAAAAATATAAAAACTAATAAATAATAACTAAACTGAGGCAAATAAATATAAAATTAGCATAAAATAAAATAATTTAATAAAAATAAACTAATTACAAATATAACTAAATGTAACTAAATCCTAACCTAAAGAACTTAGCTAACTTTTAAGAACAATTTGGGATTGGTGATTTAATCTAGGTCTAGTAGATTGATGAATTAGCTACTCATCATATCTTAATACTTAAAAGATTAAATCTTGAATATTGGATCACCAATTGGATGAAATCTGAGATTAGGGGACAAAATTGACATTAAAGTTAAAACGGTGAAGTCATTTTTTGTCATTAGATGACTATGAAGGTTCATAACATAACGTTTGTAATTAGACAAACCAATATTAAATTTTACATTTTGGATACTTCTCGTAACTTTAGATAATACAAGAGTACAACCATGAATCTATGGTGGATTGATTCCATGGTTAATAAACTAGAATTATTATTAATGAGATTAAAAGATTACTCTATGTTTATTGGAGTTTGAAATATCCACATCTAATGTGATTCCCCACTTAGCTTCGTAGAGTTCAACTCGTTCAAGATGGAATGCATGTGTAATTATTTATGAAGATTAATTTCAAATTTGGTAACTAAGTGTTGTCTTAATTTAGACAAGGTGCATATAATGTTTTTAATTATAAACATGAGTATATGCGAGTTAATTGAGACAAGAGTTGTCTTAATCATATTATTTTTAGTAAGTCAAAATTATCTTAATATAGAAATATTTGTTTATAGAAAAACATTTATTAACATAATTATTGATTTATAAATAAAATTAATAATGGAATATATTTAATTATAAATATAAGAATTAAAATTGTTAATTCTTTATTTATAATTAATTATAATTATGACATAATTATATTACTCCATGTGTGTTTAGGATTTCCTTATATTATTATTAATTCTTTTTAAGTAAAGATTGATAATAATAAAATAGAATAATCCGAATTTGACATGGGCTAGCAATTATAATTAAATAAATAAATGATTATTTAATTATAATTGTAGGTGGAAAATATTAACTTAATTTGAATTAGTCAATTAATTAAATTAAAAGGAGTTTTAAGAGAGAAATATCTCTTTTAATTTTATAGGGTCGAAAATCATACTATAAATATGTGATTTTGGCCAAAACCCTAACCACCCTATTTTGAGATAGCCAAATTCCTCTATCTTTCTCTCTAGGTTTTTACTTGCTCTAACAATTTTCTACAAGTGTAAAGAAAAATTGCATAGAAGAAATAGAGAGAAAACTTTCTAGTTACCATCTTGAAAAGTATTCCATACCTAGCCCACTTTAGGTTCGAAATTGAAAAATTCTTAAAGAATAAGTGGTAATTCAAACCGGTCAAGAATTCCAACAATTGGTGTGGTGGTGAATTTACTACAATTCACTATGAAAACATAATAAAATATATCCCTATCACAAAGTAGGTAACATCTCTTACTTTTCATTATTTTATATTGATGTGATTATTATTTAATTTTGATGATCTACGATTGTGAATTTCCACTTGTGTAACTTGGATAAATTGCTTCCATAGATAGAAAATTTTTGAAATCCATAAGTTACACAATCACAAGCATACACTACAAACCAAATCTAACACATTATGAGTATGTATCGATATATGTTCATCAAAAACCCTTTCTAGGCTAAATGTATCAATACATCATGAACATGTATCCATACATTTGAGACAAAATACAGTTTCTGAGGTAGATTGCCTATAAAAACCTACACAGCTTCTGAGGAGTTTCAAATATTGTTGTAGATTCTCTGTCTATTAAAGGGCGACGTCCTTCTTATTTCCAAATTAAGAATTGTTACACGTCATATTGAAAATTTAATTATTACACGTTATGTTGAAAAATGTAGTTGTTATACGTCATGATAAAAAAGTTGTTACACGCTACGTCATAATTTGAACTCTTTTGACTTGATAGAAAAAATTTTCTGATAAAACTATCTTTCTATATTTTATCCTTCCAAATCAACCTCTACATCATACTCGTATCCTACACGCGTCAGACACTTCTCACCCTAATCTTTAATTGTAAGAAATTAAAAATATTTTGCCTTTGATTGTTATAATTGAAACATTTCACCCTAAATTGACAAAAACCCAAAAACTTTGATCCCAAATCAAACATTTAGTAAAAAATAAATATAGTCAACTTAAAATGTAAATAAGTAAAACTTTTGCAAAGAGAATCGAACTTAGGTAACTAACCTTTACAACCAAAATATTTTTCAATTTAGCCAAATTTAGAACATAAAATAATTTATTATTAAGTAGTGTCAATTCCTTACGCAAATTGTGGAATCAAGTTGCTTGTTAGATTTATTATTAATTGCTTGAAAATGCTTCATGAATCTATTATTCGGATTTTTATTAATCAAAAGCTGGCTATGATCAATTTGGTTTTGCATTAATTAAAATTTTTTTACCTTGCTAAATAATTTACACCTCCATGAATTATGCTGACTAAATATTGTAATATTTGTTAGAGACTTCAAAATAAAGAATATGATTATGTTGTTTGTACTTAATGTAAATTCTAAGATTGGGAATTGATTTCCTTTTTTAATTTTTATTTAATTGTATAATTTAATTCGTTTATAGATCTTCTGAAAAATGTCAACGACCAAAAATGTTGGGATTGAGATTGTTGATCAAAATTAGAAGAAAACAACCACTACATATTCAGTGAATGTATGGAAAAGTTCAGGACACACACCGATACATGCTCTTAGTGTGCCTTCTAGCCCACTTCCAACTACGCCTACTTCAATTACACCTCCAATAGGTGACTCAAGTAAGAAACGTTCTCACAAATTAACTTGGGAGGTTCAGATCGTTTCAAAAAGAAAAATGTAAATGGAGAATATTCGATAATTTGCAATTATTGCAAAGCTATTCTTACGGCCAATAGCAAGAATAGAACAACATCTATAAAAATAATCACGTGGATTCTTATTCAAGCAAAAAAAAAATATTAAGCATGCTTTGAAAGGCAAAAGCAAATCAGTGTGGAGGAGAAAAGCGAGTGGAAGTTCCCATTTGAAATGTCACATTTGATCAAGACATTTGAAGAAACCAATTAGCTTTTTCTACATTGTAGGATTGCATGAGTATCTTATCTCTATGGTTGATCGTGTTGGTTTTAGGAGGTTTGTTATTAGTCCTCGACCCCTTTTAAAGATGGTTTCTCGCAAGGTGATTAAAAAGAACATTCTCAAGCTTTATATTTGAGAAGCTAAGAAGTTGAATAGCAATTCAACAAATATGTAGACTTCAAAACAAAAGGAAGGTTATATATCCATCACTGCTCATTTTAGTAGCACCTCTTGGTTGTTGCATAGTTGTGTCTTAAAGCAAACAATTTTTTTTTTATTTCTTTTGAATGTGGTACACCTCACACTATGGATATTCCTTTAGAAAGGTTATGAACAAACTATTAGCAAATCAGTTAATGTTATTTTTAAAACATGTAAGTTTATTTATGTGCTTACCTCACACTATGGATATTTTAAGAACTGATAACTGCCTTGACTCAAAGGACTACAAAGATCAAAGTTTCTATGACCATTGAATAATTCCAGCTTTGATAATGGGATAATTTTTATCATAGCGGATAAATTGTATTCTAAACTTTTACTTATTGGAAAAATTCTTACATGAGATGTTTTGCACATATTTTAAATCTTTGTCGTGAACAATGAATTATTAATAATAGACAATACAATTAAAAATATTTGTGATAGTGTAGCATTTTTTACTACAAAAAATAAGGGTTTTATCGATGAAACATTTCATTATTACATTATTAATAATTATCATTAATAATTTTAACTAATTAATATCTCGATAATAATATATTATTAATAATTTGTTATAATATTACTTAAGATTAGTACTTTATTATTAATAATTTAATAATTTATGTTAATTAAGCTTATTTAGTAATGTCTTAAAATGAGAGAATTTTTTTGTTCAAAAATATTTGACTCTAATTACGTAGGGTCCTGAAAATGGCGATTATTTGGTTAAAAAATCAATCAAATGAGGTAACAAGGGAGAACGAGAACCTAAAAATAAGGGAGGAATGGATTTGTTATTCTTCCAACCAAACATGTCCTTAAAGTATCAAGCCAACCAGCTTTTTCTTAAGAAAAAAATATCATGCTAAACTTCTCTTGTAATCTCTTATTTTTTCTCATTCAAAAATGTAATATTATTATTATTATTATTATTGCTAAATACACTTTCCATTAGTAGGAAAGAGGTTGGTGTTTATTGTTTTGATTGCATAGTAAGAGAAGAGAAATAGAAGGCATTCTAAGTGCCTTTTTTTTAGTTTTTATTTTATTGTTAATATTATCTCTTAAAAGCAAAACCAAACCAAATATGATTTTTTTGATAAGCTTTAAATAAAAATAAATTTTTTAAAAAATAAATTTTTACAAAAAAAAAGCTTAAAGAAAAACTCTAAGGAGAAGTTTTATCTTCTCTTATTTTAAAAACATATTAATTTTTTAAAAACTCTCAATCAATGTCCCTCTCCTCTTTTTCCCTCTGCAAATTACCATTTTTCAATGTCAATCGCGATTTTCCTCTCATTTATCTCTTTCTATAAAAACTACTAAAAAAACAGAAAAACCAATAATGGAATATCAAAAATTTAGAATTTTTTGTTCTTACAAAGATTAAGAGAAAAAAAATCTAAAATTCAAAACTGCGTTTAGAAAAAAACAGAAGACCCAACAACAGAATATCAAAATCTAGAATTTTTGTGTTCTTACAAAGATTAAGATAAAAAAATCTAAAATTTAAAAATGCATTTAGATACTATTTAAAAGTTTTTTTTTCTTGTTCACTAATAAGGATTTTAGTGTTAAATACATCATTTCTCTTTTCTCTTTTTTTTTTTTTAGAATTAATGCATCATGATCCGATTGCTTGCTAGATTAACAAAAATCTAATACCTATTGATACTATATAAGTTTGAGAATTATTCTATTTCTTTATTGATTTATTTGATTTTAACATTTGAAATTATATATAAACTTGAAGCATTATATTATAGCTTATTAGGTGATTGAAGATAACACTCAATATCCTTTATGGTAATTTTAACCAAAATTAAAGTTTATATAATTTATTTTG